>NC_042623.1:208184116-208484116 GCF_901001135.1 Rhinatrema bivittatum
TGTTTGGTTCCTTTCGCTGATCTGATCAATGGTTATGGAATGAAATGCTTATTTTTTATATGAGCAAACCAGAAAATCAAAGTTAAACTTGTTTTCAAGTAAGAAGCCTAAAACACATAGTAACACAGTAACATAGTAATGATGGCAGAAAAAGACCAAATGGTCCATCTAGTCTGCCCTGCAAGCTTCCCAAGGTAGTAACTGCCGCTCCATGCAGGTTACTCCCATGCCTTCTGTTAAAGGTAGTAACTGCCGCTCCATGGAGGTTACCCCATGCCTTATGTTAAGGGGTAGTAACTGCCACTCCATGCAGGTTACCCCATGTCTTATGTTAAGGGTAGTAACTGCCGCTCCGTGCCGGTTAAGCTATTTTATTTACACGAAGCTATATGCTTTCCCTAAACAGCTTTTCCATATTTATCACAAGGAACACCTAGATGGTAATTTTGATACCGGCGCATGGGTGCACATGTACGCATATATGCCAGCTCACGTGAAAGGATGCAGCCATTTTACAACATACGCTCGTATATGTGCGCAAGGTATAAAATACGCTTTACGCACATATATGTGCGCATGATTTTATATGGATGTGCAAAAATCCCGCCTCTACTGCATCAGTGAGGGGGGGATTTTAGTAACATGTGCGTCAATGCAATTACCAGTTTTCCCAGTTTGTTCCCAATTTGCCCAGGTAAAATATAGGACTTCCTAACCTCACTAATTCATTAGCCTTCCTTTTACCCTGTTAGCTCTGAACCTTAAAACCCTGCTGAGTAGCCTAGTTTTTTTTGTTTTAGGTCATGCACGCCATCCATAACAGAAATAAAGTTCCGCAGAGGAGGACCCCAGCACACTCGTGCGCATAAGTATTTACGCACTGGTTTCATTCATAAATCCTTGATTGCAGTCCGGCCTTCTCCCTTTCCCTCTCCTCCCAACCCCCTAAACCCTATCTTTTCCTTTCTTTTCTTCTTTGTTTTGCAGCTTACTTCAGCTCCCGAGCTGAAGTAAGTTGCGTGCGCCGGCCAGCGAGTCTCCGGGACAGCGAACAATGATGTTGTCCTGGCCCGTCCCTGCCCAGGACACGGCTCCCAGCCCGCCCCTTCAAAGAAGCCCGGCACTTGTGCGTGTACCAGGCTTTACGCGCATGGCTGAGCCCCTTCAAAAATTGGCTTGGCGCACACAAGGCCCAGCCACATGCATAAAGCCTGGAATTTTTTATTTTTATATGTCTTACTTATGGTCATCCCAGTTATTTGGCTGGCATGTTATCAGGGTCTGGGCCTTCCAGATTATTGTGATCCTCACAGCAGGCACTACTTGCTACTCCCTTCACTTAAGAAGAGTCGTTTACATTTCACACACTCTTTTGCTTTTAAATGTGTAATGCCCTCTCTCTGGAGCCAAATGCCATATCAGATTTGCACGGAGAAAGTTTATCTCCACTTTTGGAAAATATTAAAACGGTGGCTCTTTAAAATCTGTATAAAACTTGATAACTGTTGAAATATTGGAGCACGAGATAAGCTGGATTTTTTTAATCTTCTGTATTGGGATGTTTTGATATTGTGTTGAAATCATATTGTGTTATTTAGAGTCAACCTTTTGGCATTATTTATGTGGTTAGAATTATTTATTATTGTTACTCTATCTTATTACTCAAAAGGTGGGGGTTGCAGAAGTGCAGTGTAAATAAATTAATTAAAGGCACTACTACCACCACCACCATTTTCTCCCAGCCAACACAGCACCATGTCCACAACCACTGCCGCCCACTGCTAGGACACCCGATGAAGTCTGCATCTGCTGGTGCCAATGCTGCTTCAGCCAGTGAGGCCCACCTTCCCAGTGGTGTAGTCCATCTTAGCATCACTCAGTCTTCCTGTTGCAATTACTGGTACTCCTGCCTCTGACACAGCCCTCCAATGCCTCGAGCAAGACTGCAACCTAAAGTGTACACCCTGCAACCCAGCTCTACATACACATATGTTCAGGAGAGTTGAGAGCTGCCTATAATAATGCTCAGGTTTTGACTGTCCAGGAAATGTGAGAGGCTGCAGAGCAGCACTGATCATTCATAAGGTGTCATTAGAGGCCAAAAGAAGCTACATTGTACCAAGGTACCCAGGGGTCAAGTTTCAAAGGGTTTAGGCCACCTAACTTTGGGAGTTAGGCAGCAAAATTGACCTATTTGAAAACTGAACCGGCCTGAGCACCTAAATTTAGGTGGCCAAAAAGTAGGCAGGGGGGCAGGATTTGGTTGTCAGAAGCAAATTTGCAGAGTTAGACACCTAATTTAGGTGCCCAAATTTAGGAGAATGAATAGCCATCTTAAATTTAGGGAGTTTTCAGTCAAAAACTTAGGTCCCCTAAGTTCAGTTGAAAATGTCCCTAAATTCAGGCAAATTAACACAGAGGGTGACAGTTACAAATACCCTGAATAACTTTATATTACACTGGGCAACAAATTTTCACAAAAGTCATGTTACTGAAATGAAATTAGTCAATTCTTATAAATTTCCATGTGCTAAAATGAATGTGACTGTGAAAATGCAAAATTGGCTCTAGTTTTTGTAATATACAATAATATAATTACATCTTGAATTGTATGCCAATAGTAGGAGACCTACAGTTAATACCGTTTGAAAAATGAAGTCATAGACTACGTCTTAGATTTCTTTGCTTGTCTCTTGTACACCTGTTTGGGAGCATCTCTGCGAGTGTCCAGCAGTAGTCAGCCAGCATGAATATTTCAAATGCTCACCCTTTCTGACTGGGCTTCATATAGTGCACTGCTGATGTCAGCTTACTCAGCAGCAGCATGCAGTAGAACTGCATTACATCAGAAAATGATGTAATAAACTCTGGATGATGTGTGCATGATGGTTATTATGCAATATGATGCAATATTACATCATTCTAGGCTTATTTACAGTCCTACTGGATAAATTTACATGACTAAACATAGAAAGTGAAACTATATTAAATATCTTCAAAACGAGAGCCAATAAAAACTTTTCATGGTCATATTCGTGTTCAGCACATCAAGATACTACAGAGTAGGACCTTTTAGGTCAGTAACACTTTCATTGTTGCCCAGTGTATTCAGCCTGAACAACTAACCAGTTCTTGGAGGAGAAGTCCATTACCTGCTATTAAGTTCACTTAGAGAATAGCCACTGCCATTAGCAATGGTTACATGGAATAGACTTAGTTTTTGGGTACTTGCCAGGTTCTTATGGCCTGGATTGGCCACTGTTGGAAACAGGATGCTGGGCTTGATGGACCCTTGGTCTGACCCAGTATGGCATTTTCTTATGTTCTTATATTCTTAACCAGCCAGTTAGGTTTTTCTGAATATCTGGCTACAGATAACTGAATAAAATTGCCCAGCTATTTTACTTGCTGTGCGGATTTCTGAAAATACATCTCTATGTGTACATTAACACATCTTGATTTCGTTTTGAAAAACAGAATTCAAATTCAGGGAAGAAAAAGAGAAATTGTATTGCTTTATTGCTGTATGGTGTGCAATTAATACTGCACTTGTGATATTTAAATACTTTAAGAAAGTTAAAATTAACTAAAAAGTTATAATGTTTTAAACTTCTAAAACCTGGCAGCATGAAACATTGGAATGACCTTGACAATTTAATGCAATGCAAAGCCTGTGTGGCACTAGACGTCCAACAGTACTAAACCAATCAGGCACACGTTTGTAGAAATGCTGATGGAGGTACAATCTTGAGAAAAGCAAGACTTTTTGCTGCTGTGCTTGTCAGAATGGTCAAGAAATGGCCGTCAAATGACCATCTGTTAATAGTACAGGAATGTTCCTGGATCCAATGAAGAAATTAAAGATAGCAGGAAACACAGTGGTGGACATTGCTGTATGCCATGGAGTTTGTAAGACAGCCAAAGAAGCTGGGAGGACTATTTCTCATTGCACAAGCTCTAGAGTAATAAAACACAGGGGACAATGATTCCTGCTATGAAAAAATGGATATTTGGAATTAGTAGAATGCCTTGACACAGATGGGTACCCCCTACTATGAAACTGACCCGCTTCAAGAGGCTAATGTAGACTATTGAAGTTTGCCTTATTCCAGCTATTAGCAGACTGATTCTAGCAAGTTAAAGAAATTAAAAAATAGAATTGTACCACTCTATAAACATAAAAACCTGTAAATCCATTATGCTCAATTAAAAGAAATGTAGATAAGCAGGAACGCCAATGACAAAAAAACGTATCTAAGAACTTGTGCCAGTAAAATAAGCCATATATCAAGAGAGAGAGGGTCTATGAGAATGTAAGCAATGTGTTCTCAGTCCTTGGAAGGAGAGATTCCCAGTTCTCATTTTGCAGCGACTCCCCCTGGGTGAGAATTGTTGCTTTAGTGATTGAACAAGCAGGATAGGGGTTAAAAGAACTCAGTGGTTTTCGAATCAAGTTTCACGGTTCTTGGTCATGGAATAAACCAGTTATGATTGAGTTAGAAGCCTATAGAAGCAAGAGGAAACTGCTGGGCCAAAAAGTAAAAAAAAAAAAGTGAGAAACGGGTATTGTAGTTTTTTAAATTCATACTCTGTCTCTCATAGTTCAAAAATATTTATTGTAGGTTAGTAAAGCAAAATATTCATCTTAAAGCATTTGTAAAGAAATTTGAATTTGAATTTTAAAAAAATTATTCAAAGGCACTGTAGATTAAAATTAAAATAAATCTTCATGGAAGTTGAAAGTAAATTTTAGGCTATAGAGATCCACACAATTAAACAGAACAAAAGTAAGGTTCTATATTTTTTAAAAAGACTATCATAAACCATAGTGGAAGAGAAAAAAATGTTACCAGTGAGACAGTGGAAGACAAGAAAACAACTCTAAAGCCAACTACAGCTACTAGGGAGGATTTTACCAGGTTGGCAGACAATTTATTAAAACACTTTACCATCAAATGCCCCAAGTGTGAAACAACATATAGAGTGTGAGCAGTGCTTAAACTGAACTCTTCTCCAATGCAACTGAAATGAATGATGGATCTAGAGATCAGTAGGGATGTGAATCGTTTTTTGACGATTTAAAATATCATCCGATATATTTTAAATCGTCAAAAATCGTTAGGGCCACGATACAATACCAATTCCCCCGATTTATCGTCAAAAAATCGTAAATCGGGGGAAGGGGGAGGGCAGGAAAACCGGTACACTAAAACCCCCTAAAACCCATGCCCGACCCTTTAAATTAAATCCCCCACCCTCCCGAACCCCCCCCCAAATGCCTTAAATTACCTGGGGGTCCAGCGGCGGTCCGGAACGGCAGCGGTCCGGAACGGCCTCCTGCAATTAAATCGTGTTGTCTTCAGCTGGCGCCATTTTTCAAAATGGCGGCGCAAAATGGCGGCGGCCATAGACCAACACGATTCGACTGCAGGAGGTCGTTCCGGACCCCCGCTGGACTTTTGGCAAGTCTTGGGGGGGTCAGGAGGCCCCCCCAAGCTGGCCAAAAGTCCCTGGGGGTCCAGCGGGGTCCGGAAAACGATCTCCTGCCGCGAATCGTTTTCCGTACGGAAAATGGCGCCGGCAGGAGATCGACTGCAGGAGGTGTTCAGCGGGAGTTCCGGACCGCCGCTGAACGACCTCCTGCAGTCGATCTCCTGCCGGCGCCATTTTCCGTACGGAAAACGATTTGCGGCAGGAGATCGTTTTTCCGGACCCCCGCTGGACCCCCAGGGACTTTTGGCCAGCTTGGGGGGGCCTCCTGACCCCCACAAGACTTGCCAAAAGTCCAGCGGGGTCCGGAACGACCTCCTGCAGTCGAATCGTGTTGGTCTATGGCCGCCGCCATTTTGCGCCGCCATTTTGAAAAATGGCGCCGGCTGAAGACAACACGATTCAATTGAGGACAGAAAATACAGTTTCTTTTTTACCTTTTATGTTTGTTTTTCCTTATTAACCTGCTTTCAGACTCCTCCGTGATCTTGCCTCTCTTCTGCTTTCTATCCTGAAATGGGCATCTCTAGATAGATGCATTAACGGCAGGGAAGGGGGGTATGGAAAAATGGAAGTCAAAGTGACATTTCCACCCAGGGCAATCAAAAGAGGTGGGGAAGATGGGTGACTGTCTGGGGAATCATCAAGGGGCAATCACCAGTTTGCCATGCTGCTGCTTTCATAAACTCCAGCCATAGGAAGGATCCCCTCCAATGATGCATCCACACATTACTGACGCACTTGGTGGCTTGGGGTTCCTTCCCGACGACATTACCACTAGTATACAGTTGTGTCATTGGAGGGGGCCTCCCGTGTGGCTGGCTGGAATTTGAAAGGGGTATCCCCTTTTAACTCAGATTGCCCAGGGTAACAGCCCAGCAATTCACTCATTTCTACCCCATGGTATGACCCTTGCCCTTAAATTGGCTATAAAAAGGCACTATAAGAAAAAGTCCCTAGGGCCTTCTATATAATATTTGCATTCTTCAACCAATTCTTCTATAACATAATGGCATCTACACAAAAAAGAACAGAACCCCAATATAAACCCTACACTTGGAGTTCCGTGAATATACCCTGTATCTACAATAACTCTCCCAACAATGGGTGCAGAGCAGAACTAGGACTTTTTATCTTACAACTCAACATACAACAAAAATTTTCAGACTCTGGTGTCATGTCATTAACAGCAACAAAAAACCCCTACCAGGGTCATTGGGGTTGATATTCAAAAGAAAGAAAATTGGCCCCGCACACACTGGAGTTTTCTATCCAAGTTCAATGAAATTTGCAGGCAGGCATCAGCCACAGAAAAGCAGCACTCGAAGATACCAAGAGTGCATAAATAGCCCAAATCATATAACAGGAACAGCCTGAGGGTTCGTGAGAGGGGTAAAGCATCAGAAACAGTGGTAAGAGCACACCAAGACAACACGAGAGAGGCCAAGCAGCACCAACAGTAGTACGAACAGCCCATAGCACCATGAGAGGAGCAAAATAGCACCAAGAGTGGCAAGACCAACTCCAGATTGTGGAAGGGGCATGGAAACACCAACAATGGCACGAGCACCCCAAGGCTCCATGAAAGGGACAAAGCTACCCATACAGTAGCAGGAACACCCCCCGAGTCACCAAAAGGGGACATAGGGCACTGCAACAATGGATAAACATCCCAAGTAACCTAAAGAGGTGCAAATGTACCAACAACAATGGCATAGACAGCCTAAGATATTATAAGCGTAGCAAAGCAGTACCAATAGTGGCATGAACTCTCCAAGACACAATGACAGTGGCAAGAAGGACAAAAGCAATGGCATAAACATCCCAAGGCATCATGAGAGGGGTAAAGTAGTACCAGCAGTGGCACCAAGCCACCATGAGAGATGCAGGAGCAGGCTAGGCAGTAACAGTGGTGGAACAACACAGCAAGGTGATGAGAGGCAGGGTAGCAGGTTATTTTGCTCATTTTTTTTGTTTTGTGACCTGAACACTCCAGTATAAATAAGAGAGAGAGGAAGGACAGAAGGAACAGATTGGGAAACACAGCTTCTATCAAAGTTAGCTAGATAACGTATCCAACTAACTTAACTCCACCCGAAACAACTCTGGAACTCGCCTGTAGTATCTGGCTAAACTTTAGCCAGGAAATGAGATATCTGGATAAAAGTTAGCCAGATAAGTGCCAAAAATATTCAAAAGTCGTCTGCTGCATAAGGACTTCATGGTGGAATTCCTCCTCAAACAAGCTGTCTATATTATGGATACCCAATAATACCTCTAAGTACCCGATGGCTCGTCATAATAAGTAGTGCTGCTCAATAAGAATGTGCGTTTGTTTTAAACAAATATGTGACAAAAATCAGTAGGGCAGGAGAAACTGTGTATTTCTCCTGTCCCTTTCTATTCCACAGCCCTCAGGAAGGAGGTAAGAAATCTGTGATGGGGTGGGGGAAGGAGGCTTTTGGGGAATGCCTGGGGGAGGTGTAATTTTGCTGTTTTGGCACAAGTAGCTTATTTTAGCTGTGGGGTTTTTTTTTGTTTCTTTTGGTTCTGTAAATGAAATGAACAGAAATAAACATTAAATGAAATGATACATACATTTAAAAATAAAACGCCTGAAATGAAAAAAATGAAGTAAAAGGAAAATGTTCTCCCTAGTGCTCAGACCCGCCCACGCCCCTCTCCCCCAATTCTTCTTGGTTTTCAGGATATCCTTAATGAATATGCATGATGTGTATTGTGTGTAGTGGGTCTCCAATGTACCAAAAGAGTGAGAAAATCAAATAGTGCACACCGATATTCTTTCAAGAGAAGATGCTGGACCAGGCAGATTTTATATTTCAATAAACAATAATGTTTCTTTGCTGGTTTTTTTTGTGGTTGTTTTTTTTTTTAGAAAATAAGAAAAAAAAATATGATGCTATTGCTGAACCAAGTAAAAGCATATTTCATCTACTGGCCAAATAGTCAAAGTCCTATAGCAGTAAAAATAAGCAAGAATGCATAGGCATCTATTTGCAGATACCAGAATTATAAGTGTAGGAACAACTTTGATTATCCATTAGCTAATGTGTTCCTTTTAAACAGGACATTTTTAGTAGTAACTAGTTAGTACATCAATTTGTGAGGGTTCCCCTTTGGGTGGCTGAATGAGTGGATTGTGCTGTAGGGTTATATGGAGACCCCCTAGAGTTTCTAGAAGAGTCAGGCAGTGATGTAGCAAGAAGGGAGGGACCCAGGCAGCACAGGAGATGTAGGGGAGCAGCTGCAGACTACATATTAGGGGACTTTAGGCTTCCTCCCTCTCCCAAAAGATTTAAGGAAAAGGAAAGTGTGGAATTTGCTCCTAAGGCCAGGATCCTTGTTCACAGTGCCTATGGTGGTGGTTGATGGATGGCTTGGGGTTTCCTATGGTACCATATTTTTGTAAGGATCCTCCCTAGTTTATTACCTTTGAGGCGGAGTTTCACTGCCTTTCTTTCCCTACCAGTTTTTAAATGATGTGGGGTCCTATATTACCCAAACTGATCTGTTTCTGGGAGGGAAAGCAAAGGATAGATAAATAACACATTAAAATTAGTTTTAGTAGTAACTAATAACTAGTAATTGTTTCTTGTTTCGCTGTTAACTATAGTTACCGTTCCATGTAAAGGCCTTTGCCTATTAGTTCTAAGTTAATTGTAAACCGATACGATGTGCAAACGGTTGCCGGTATATAAAAATGCCAAATAAATAAATTAATTAATTTAAAAAAAAATTTAAATAATAGGTAAGATTATGCTTTAGGAACTGTCACTCTCACACAGAGTCAAATGTTTTTGTTAAAAAATATAGAAATAATTTAAAAACCAGCTAGCAATAGTGTTTAAAAGCAGGTTACATTCACCAGATGTTTGGTGTTCAAATGTATATTTCCAAAGTGTGTTTACTTACAACTTCTTCTCCCATTACATCTTCCAGGTCTTCCCTCTGCCCCAGATCTAGCATGCCTCTTCACGTTTTCCGTTTGCATGGATTACCCAAGCATATCGAATCAGACGGGTAATGCAATTTACGGCAAAGTACTGGCATTCATTGTGTAAGAAGTTTGGTATCGTCTTGGACTTCATGACTGCTTATAACCTCTAGGGAAATGGTCACTCTGAACACATAAACCAAACACAACCTTCCTCCAGGCTTATGCCAACAAAATCCAGGATAATTGGGCCTCCCTTCTGCCTTAGGTGAAATTTTCTTATAATTCTCATATCTGCAGTGCTACCTGGGATTCGCTTTCCAAATAGTCCATGGGAAGCAACCTTGCCTCCACTACCTCTCCCCTCCCAGTGGCTGTCTGTCCAGGAACTCGTCATCTGGACCCACACCAATGCGATGATCAAGAAAAAGGTCAAGAAGGCTGAAAGGACCACAGATGTTCATCGGAGGCCCATGCCACAATTTAAGGTGGGGATAAGTTGCGGTTAAGCATGTGTCACATACACCTCAGAGTGCCTTCCATGTGCCTGGCACCACGGTATATCAGACCATTCACTATCCTTCATCAAATTGGACCAGTGACTTACCAGTCACAACTCATACTTTGGATATCCACAATATTTTCCTCGTTTCATTACTAAAACCTTTAGTGATCTCCTGGCCATCTAGAGCACCACCTACCCCACAGAAG
The DNA here is from genome assembly GCF_901001135.1 of Rhinatrema bivittatum. NCBI lineage: Eukaryota > Metazoa > Chordata > Amphibia > Gymnophiona > Rhinatrematidae > Rhinatrema > Rhinatrema bivittatum. The sequence continues at coordinate 208,194,273 of NC_042623.1, forward strand.
GTAAGCAGTGAAGATAATCCAATGTACAAGGTAGAAGAGATTCTGGACTCCTAATGAAGGGGCAAGAGGTGGGAATACCTCATTTCCTGAAAGGGGTCTGACCCCAAAGAAAACACATGGGATCCTGCCACCAATATTCTGGACAATAACCTGCTAAAAGAATTCCATGCCCTCCATCTAGGAAACCAAGACACTGAGGGAGGGGCTTTAAAGGGAGATTCTGTAGCATTTGGTGGTCCACAAGACAAGGCCATGGACCACCACTCTTACCTCCAGTGCCGATGCCGAGGAAGACCTCCCAAGCCACGACTCGGCTGACCACCGTGCTCCTGAAGGACCGATGTGGCCTGTGGCAGGATGCTGCCAACTTCACTCTGCACCTTCAATTGGCTCACACGCACACATTTGGCCAGGATTTAAAGGTCCCAAGGTGGGAAATCCCCTGCAGTGCCCAATTCTGCTCTCACTGCCAGCAGTGCTTAAAAGGGCCTCACTCCCAGCAACCCACACCTTGGCAATAGGTCAACTTAGTTGCTAGAGCGAGTTGCCTGAGCATGTTCCTGGTTGCTCCTTAGTTCCTGTGTCCCTGCGTTCCTCTAGTCAGTGCTGGTCCATGTTCCTGTGTTCCTTGTCTTCTTCAGTCCCTTGCTTTCAGTCTTCAATATTAGTGTCTTCCTCTGCCTGCCTGTGCTGTTCCTTACCTCCATGCCTTCTCTGCCCTGCATTTCTCTCGGATGGATTTTGGCTTGAACTTTGACTGAACTTCACTTGCCACTGACCACTGTCTGAACTCCGACTTTGATTAAACTCTGTTTGCCACTGACTACTTCTTGAACCTTGACTGTTTGATCGCTGCCTGACCTGACCACTAACTTTGACTTCATCTATATTCTATCTGCCCAGAACCCTGGCCTGTGACTCGATTTCCTCAATGGATCTTTATCTCAACAGCAGAGGCTCATGCCTAAGTCTTGCAGGCTCTAGTAGTACCTGAAAGCTCAATGTAAGGAGAATGTGGGCTGGAATAGGAGAAGCTCCAGTTGGGCCTCTGCCACAGCCAGCTCTGCTAGTCGATGGTGGGTACCTGCAGGGATCCTCCTCGGTTAGGCTGTTTCTTGGAATTGTATTTAAAAGAATTTTCAAAGTCAACCATTCTCAGTCACTCAACTGTTAGTGGCCTATTTCCTTTTATGCTGAACCTGTTACTGTCCCTTGTCACTGACTTTATTTATTGTCACTGACATTACTGCAGCCACTTGTGAACATTTGTTCCTTCTCACAGGAGATTATAGCTTGGCTAAAGAACATAGGAAGTACTCATTCTGAAAATCACTCCCCTTCTTTGAAAATAGTATTTTCAGAGCACTTCTTTTCCTTTCAGCCAATTATTTTTTCTTAAATTATAACAATTAAATCACCTAATTGTTGCTTCATTAGATAACTGTCAGTATGCTGTTGGTTGTTTTTGTCCAGGGCAATATTTTTTCCAAAAGGAAAATTTGAGAAAAATTCTAAAATTTCCTACAGAACTTAGTGTAATTCTTTTCTCAACTTTTATCAATGTTCTCCAATTAAAGACAATTTTCTCACTCTCTACACTTATTCTAAAAATAAGGCAGCTCTGCTCTCAACACAAACTAATCTTCCTAACTCCAACCTCTTCAGGGAATTAAGAATTTGAATTAAAAATAAATTTCGTCACTCACACTAATATTCTTCAACATTTGTGTAGGGCTATGATGTCCCTATCTCTGTTTGAACTGTCTGTTTTAGGACAGTTTATCTTCAAAATCTAGAGTTTTAGCCTCTCAGGGACAGTAATTATCACACAGTTTCCTTCCTCAATTTCTTATCACCATTCTAAAACTGTAAAGGCAAAACTTTAGTGAACGATTCTTACACCTATGACATCATCACCAAAATAGTTCCCTTTTGAAGTCTAATAAATTTCCCAACAAAGTCCTTTAAAATAATTTGCGTACCCTTCCTGATGTAGTTACAGTTTGTGAATTCTGGATTTTAATTACAAAGAGGGACTAAATTATTATAAATTCTCTCCAGGAGTTGGTCTCATCACTCCTTTGTGTGTAACAGCACTTTAAACTAGAACAGATTTTTTCGTAGCCCCTGAGGGTCCTTTCATGTTCAACAGTATTCCCTCTTGCTTATGTAAATTATCCCCATGGCAACTTTCTGACAATGAGCATGGGCTTCCTCTCAGCATTCCATGTGTTGTTTCAGAGCCCCCTTATAACTCATTCACCTCAAGAGCGAAACATTGCATGTTGATTTCCCGGTTCCTCTTGAGGCTGATTTTACTGTTGTCCCTCTTACTTCCTAGTTCTCCCGGGTTTTATTTTTCAGATTTATTACCCCCCTCTGAACTATAGCAGCAAGCAGCAGCAGTGGGAGATCCCACAGTCTCCTCTCCGCTTTCCCCATTCACAATGGCAGTGACTTAAGTGGTACATGAACCTGGGGTCCTCACTTTCAGGATCACAGTCATGGCTGGGGCCAGCCTGGAGTCTTCAACATGGCGGCAGGAGCTGACAAAATGCTTCCTGTCTCCCCCACAAGCCAACCCAGCCTCTCTGTTAATCTGTGATGGTCAGCTCTGTCCAACGGGCCACACAGAAATAACAGGGAAGCGGTCATCCTCAGCTGCTTCCATATACTGCAGTCTATCCTGGTCCAACACCAGCCTCCTCCAGCTCTGCAGCTTCACCTACGCATCTTCTTTGACACCACTGTAAGGGATATCTGTGCCCAATACACAGGTACATTTTAAAATTTCATTTTTTAAAACATATTTACAAAAGCGAGTGCAGAGCATTTCCATTCCTTCTTGCTAAGATTGAAGACTAATAAGTGAGAGTTTGCCATGGATGCGTGATTGCTCTCACTCATAGGATTTTCATAGGGAAGGAGAGTATCCTTTCTCTGAGCTTAAGAAAGTTTCAGTTTGCATTGCCGGAAAGGGAATCCGAAACCCACAGAAGCAGAGACGGATTTAGGAGTTTGCTACCCCTAGGCAATGTGCCCCTTCTTCTAACCCCCACCCCCGGATAAGATCAGACAGCAAGGAGCAGGAGGTGAAAGGCACAGTCCCCACAGCTTGCTGTGGCGGCTCAAGCATAGTCTGTGGCAAAAACTGGAAAAATATGAAGCACATTAGCAAACATTCCACCTTTCATATTCGAAATATTAAGTAATTTTGCAGCCTTGATTATATCTGTAAATTTATTTTTTTTATTGGGTGAGGAAAAAGGGAACTTAGGTATCAGTACAGAGATGAGATCTCAGGGATGAGCAGCAGAAGATAAAGGGAGGGTGAGAGGACCAGGAATGGGGAGGAGAACTAGGAATAGGGTAAGGAGAAGGTAAAAGGACTGGGGATAGGAGGAGGGCGTATGAGAAGGAAAGAGGACTGGGGATAGGAGGAAGGCGTATGAGAAGGAAAGAGGACTGGGGGTGGGAGGAAGGCGTGTGAGAAGGAAAGAAGACAGGATGGGGGAGGAGAGATAGAAAGGAGTGAGGATGGGGGGTGGTGGTATGGGGAAGGTAGAGGAAGGGGGAAATCAGGAATCAAGAAAAGAGGGAGAGGTATTGAGGTTCTGGGATGGTGAAAGGAAGTAGGACATGTTGAATACATTATCTGGAGAGAAGGGAGAAGAAAGAAGAGAGGTTCCAGGATCTGGGGAATAGAATCTGAAATCACGGGAGGGAGTGCAGGAGAGAGAGGGAGACAAGATAGGTTTCCCTACTCTGCTCTGGTTCCTGTTCCCTCTTCCAACTCTTCTCTGACCTCTCAATCTGGCAGACCCTTCTCTCTCACACCACAAACACTGCTCCTTCCCCCCCCCCCAATCTGTTCCACTCTCATTCCTCAGCCCTCTCCTCATCCCATTGATCCTCAATCAGCCCCTCCTAATCTTACCAAAGTGATCCCCCTTTGCTCTCTCCACTCACCCCACTCCCATTTTTGTTATCTGCATGCTGCCTGGAGGCGGATCAGAAGCAGAGGGCTGTTCTCCTGCTGAATGAGATTCAGCACCAGCCAGAATGTAATAAATCTTCAGCTGGCCTGCTGCCCCCCCCCCCCCCCCCCCCCCCCCCCCCCCCCCCCACCCCCCCCCCCCCCCCCCGATATTTGCTGCCCTAAGCACAGGCCTAGTGTGGCTATTGACAAATCCAGGCCTGCACACAAGAGTCTACTGGGATTGTTTTCAAGGGAGCAGGAGTTTCTGTACTGACTTGTCCAATGAGCATACACAAGTTCAACAAGGTATTTAGGAAAATGCTTTCATTTTAAAATGCTTTCAAAATGAAACATAATTGAAATTTTAATTTTGATTTTCAGTTTTCATGCATGTTAAATGGTTTTAACATGCACTAACTTTTATTTATTTAAAAACATTTATCAACCACATACGCCAAGAGATCATGGCGGATTACAGGGAAACATACATAATAAAAAATGTTCCTGAGGAAGCACAGAAGCCGAAGAAGATATTGCTGATGGCTGAGAGGATCAATGAATATCACTTTCTTAAGTAATTTTGGGACTTATGGAAGAGCGTGAGATTGTGGAGTAAACTAATCATTACTTTGGTGTACTTCATTGCGAAAGAAAGGTAGGTAATTAAGTGTGTTTGCCTGATTAAAAAGAAAAGTAATTCTATTTTTTCAGCTCTTTATCTATAATTTTCAAAATGTATAATAAGCACATAATGCCCAACAGAAATAAGGGCTACTTTCTCATAATATAAAGGAAATATAATAATACAACATGCAAATATATCATTATATAGAGCCCAGAAAACTAAAGATCTCAAATAAAGGGAATAAGAGATGCAAAGTATAAGAGTATACTAATGATACATTGTAGGAGTCATTATTAATTATTGCCTTCACTCCCTGAGGATCAGGGGTGTTGAAGAAAAAAACATGAGGAGCCCTGCCCTCAAGAAAAAGTTTCAAACAAGAGAGCTCAAAGTAAACCGATATATTCCCAAACGTGTTATATCTAAAGGAAAAAGTACCCCCACGCCCCATAATAGCATCTCTAATTTGGAGAAAAGCCTTCCTCCGCACTTGTGTCTGCTTACAGACATCTAGAAAGATTCAAATCTTATGCCCCCTAAAGAGATAATCCCTAATGGAGAAAAACAATCACAAAATTAGATTTTTTTCCCTAATTCAGAAGAACATGTAACAAGTAAAGTAGCACAGTCATCAATAACTTCAGTTGGCTGTTCCAAAAAATGTGTCAAATTTAAACCATTAGATGCTACTGGGCCATGAGAATCCCTCACTGGCACCCTTTTCTTAAAGGGGAAATTGTAAGCTAATAAATCATGTTGGATTTGTGGACCCTTGGGCCGGTCGGAGCCAGAGGAATTGGATTGCTGAAGATGGTTGCAGCAGCTTGGCCCCGGCCGGGAGGCGCAAGGACAGGCTGGTGGCTGGCCGAAGGTTGGAACCCTGGGAGCCCTATGCGACCAGGGCTTTGGCGAGGAAAGCAGGAGATGGTGGCGGTGGCACTGTGGTGAGAAGATCTTCGCCCTGGAAGCCGATCCTCCCCCGAGAGGAGCTCGTAGGAGTTCGGCCCGCTGGGACTTAGGAGATTCACCCTGGAAGCCGGAGTCCCCCCAGGAGGGAGCCCGTAGGAACCCGGCCCGCTGGGACTTAGGAGGGCCCGTGGGGGGCCTGGTCAGAAGAAGTCCAAGGTTGAGTGCCGAAGAGTCGTCGCTCGCCAGTCCAGAGTCGGGAACCAATGGATCACCGTAAGCCAGTCCAAGGTCAGGAGCCAGAGAATCAACGTAAGCCGGTCCCGGGGTCAGAAGCCAGAGAAATCAACGTAAGCCGGTCCAGGGTCAGAAGCCAGAGAATTACCGTAAGCCAGTCCGGGTCAGAAGCCAAGAATCAACGCAAGCCAATCCGGGGTAGGAGCCAAGCAGGAGACAAAGAAAGCAGGAACGCAGCAACTGGATACAGGAAAACCTGGGAACCTCGTTGCAAGGCAGGGAATGGCTGCAGCTGCAGGGCTTAAGTAGGCCTGCAGCGTCTGACGTCATCTAGGGCTGATTAGGGCTTCTCCCGCGCTGGGCCCTTTAAAGGCAGGGCAGGAACGCGCGCGCGCGCGCCTAGGGAGGCAGAGCCAGCCGCGGGGAACGCCGGCAGAGAGAGGGAGGCCGGAGCGCGGAGCCAGAGGGCCCTGCAGGCCCGGGAGACGTTGCCACGCGCTGGGGACGCTGCGGCTGGGGTCCCTGCAGCCCCGGGGAACGGGAGACGGACCCGGGACCGAGGCGAGGTGAGTGCCGATTCTGGGGCCGTCCCGGAATCGCAACAGTACCCCTCCCCCTACGCCCCCTCCCGGGGGGGTCACGGTTTATCCGGATGTGCCACATGAAAGTGGCGAAGGAGTTCTTTATCCAGAATATGGGTGGAGGGCTCCCACGAGTTCTCCTCAGGACCGTATCCCTCCCATGAGAGAAGATATTCCCAGCGATGACGACGGAACCGTACATCCAAGACTTCTTTAACTGTGTACGTGGCCCCGGGATCAGAAGCGACATCGGAGGGCTCCGGAGGCAGAGGTCGGAAGCGAGAGAGGACCACCGGCTTGAGGAGGGAAACATGGAAGACGTCATGTATCCGAAGGGTAGATGGAAGACGTAGGCGGTAGGAAACCGCTCCAACTCGTTTGGCCACCCGGAAGGGTCCAATGTACCGAGGTGCTAGTCTCATAGAGGGAGTCTGAAGCTGGATGTTCTTGGTACTCAGCCATACTTAGATCCAGGCAGAAACACTGGGGCGGGCCGCCGAGACTTATCCGCGTAAGCCTTGAACCGGGCGGCGGTACGGTGAAGTTTCCCTTGAGTGGCTTGCCAAAGGTTGTGTATTTGATTAGCCGTCAGTTGCGCCGCTGGCGAGGAGACTGGTACGGGCAATGGTAGAGGAGGTTTGGGAACCTTCCCGTAGACCAACTGGAATGGGGACTGCAGTGTGGCGGAGTGACGATGGCGATTGTAGGAGAACTCGGCCCCAGGGAAGAGGGTGACCCAGTTGTCCTGCTGCTCACCTACAAAGCACGGAGGAACGCCTTCAGCGTACGATTCGTGCGTTCAACCTGGCCGTTGCCCTGGGGGTGAAATGCCGTGGTTAGATCGAGCTGAACCCCAAATTTCCTGCAGAGCGCCCGCCAGTATTTGCCGTGAACTGAGGGCCCTCGGTCCGAGGCAATATGTTGAGGCAACCCATGCAGCCGGAAGATATGCTGGACGAATAGTTCAGCCAACTCAGGGGCCGTAGGCAACTTGGCGAGTGGTACAAAATGGGCCATCTTCGAGAAGCGGTCAATAGTGACCCAAACCACCGTCTTCCCTTGAGACGGTGGTAACTCTACGATGAAGTCCGTGGAGATGTGGGTCCAAGGCTCCGAGGGTACAGGAAGTGGCTGGAGAAGCCCCCAGGGGCGACCAGGCGGGGGCTTCTGCTGCGCACATGTAGGACAGGATTGTACGTATAGCCGAACGTCCTCCTTCACCCGTGGCCACCAATAGAACTCCGTCAGCAATTGAAGAGTTCGAGCGACCCCGGGATGACCAGCCGTCAGGGAGTCGTGTGCCCATGCTAGGACCTTCCTTCTTGCACGGACCGGAACTACCGTCCTCCCTGCAGGGGCGAGTTCGGTGGCTGCCAGTTGGACCTTAGCTGCATCCAAAATGTATTGTGGGGTTTCGGCGACGTCCTCAATCTCCGTCGTGCGTGAGAGGGCATCTGCCCTGGCATTCTTGGCCGCCGGTCGGTACCGAAGGGCGAAGTCGAACCGACTAAAAAAGAGGGACCAGCGTGCCTGTCTAGGGTTGAGCCTTTGCGCATGGGACAAGTATTCTAAGTTCTTGTGGTCCGTGTAAACCACAATGGGATGTTGGGCCCCCTCCAACCACTGGCGCCATGCTTCAAGGCCAGCTTAATGGCCAATAGCTCCTTGTCCCCGATGCCGTAGTTCTTCTCGGCAGGGGAAAACTTCCGAGAGAAGTAGGAGCACGGCCGAAGTTTGCCGTCCTTAGAGACCTGAGACAGGACGGCCCCCACGGCTATATTGGAAGCATCCACCTCCACGATGAATGGGCGCGAGGGGTCCGGGTGTCGGAGGCAGGTATCCTGAAGGAAAGCCTCTTTGAGATCCTGGAAGGCCTGTACGGCAGTTGACGGCCAATTTCGTGCATCAGCTCCCTTGCGTGTGAGCGCCGTTAATGGCGCAACTAAGGAGGAGTACCGCGGGATAAAGTGGCGGTAAAAGTTAGCGAACCCTAGGAACCGCTGGAGCGCCTTTACTCCCACAGGTTGCGGCCAGTTCCGGATAGCGGCGACCTTATCGGGGTCCGTACGAAAGCCGGTGGAGGAGACGATGTAACCCAGGAAGGGCAACGACTCCTCCTCAAACTGGCATTTCTCCAGCTTAGCATATAATCGTTTTTCTCTTAGCTTAAGCAAAACCTGGCGCACATGTTGCCGATGTTCCTCAAGGTTCCGGGAATAGATTAATACGTCGTCGAGGTAGACGATGACTGAGGTGTACAGGAGATCGTGGAGGACCTCATTCATCAAGTTTGGAATACCGCTGGAGCGTTGCAGAGACCGAAAGGCATGACGAGGTACTCATAATGACCGTCCCTGGTGTTAAAGGCGGTCTTCCACTCGTCGCCCGGTCGGATTCGCACGAGGTTGTACGCCCCTCTAAGGTCCAGCTTGGTGAAGACGCGAGCTCCTTGTAGGCGATCCAGGAGCTCCGGAATCAGGGGCAAAGGATAGCGATCTCGTCGGGTAATCTGGTTCAGGCCCCGGTAATCAATACAGGGCCGAAGAGACCCATCCTTTTTGGCCACAAAGAAGAAGCTGGCTCCAGCCGGAGAGTTGGATGGTCTTATAAACCCTCGGTCCAGGTTCTCTTTAATGTAGGCGGACATGGCCTGGGTCTCCGGAAAGGACAGAGGGTATACTCTCCCACGAGGGGGCGTGGTGTCAGGTAGCAAGTCAATGGTACAATCAAAAGGACGCTGCTCGGGGAGTAACTCTGCCTTCTCTTTAGAAAAGACATCTTGGAAGGTCTGGTATTGTGGTGGCACCATGAGGGGAGTAGCCAGAAGCGGGAGTGTCTGCAGCGGGCGAGCAGGAAGACAATGACGGGCGCAGCCTGGCCCCCACGATGTGATCTGGAGCGAGGACCAGTCGATTACTGGAGAATGCTTCCTTAGCCAGGGTAGTCCTAGAACAAGTGGATGAATAGACCTCTCCAGAATGAGAAAAGAGATCTCTTCTTTATGAAGAAGTCCGACCTGAAGCTGGAATAGTTGTGTACGAGTGGTACTGGTCCCTGGGAGAGGGACCCCTTGGATGGACGATACCCGCAAAGGTGGTTCTTGCGGCACTACTTTAAGTTGCAGTTGTTGTACTAGATCTCGGAGGATAAAATTCCCCCCGGACCCGGAGTCAATCAGCGCCAGGGTATCGAAACCTCCACCCGGAAGACATAGTTTCGCTGGGACAGTTCATGGGGAGTTCGAAGAGGTACTGCCTAGAATCAATTCCCCACTCGATTCTAGGTTCGGCTGTTTCCCGGACGCTCTGTACAGCGAGCCAGGAAGTGCCCCTTAACACCGCAGTAGAGACATAACCCCTGCGAGCGGCGGCACCTCCGTTCCTCGGCGGATAGTGGACCCCGACCCAATTGCATGGGTTCTTCAGGCGGGAGGGCAGCCGCCGCCGGTGGTGGGGCTCGGACCCGAGGTGGTGTGATTCGGCGAGCAGCCTGCCCCTGGATGGTCCTTCGCTCCCGGAAGCGGCGCTGGATGCGTCGGTCCACTCGCCCGGCCAGTTCTACAAGCTCTTGGAGATCGTTTGGAAGGTCTTGACGAACTATACGAGAGTATTCAGGCGGGAGTCTTGTCGTTCCCAAAGGGAAGAGGCCCAAGCCAGAGGTCTCCCGTCGAGGAGAGAAATAATGTAGGTCGTCTTGACCCGGTCTGTCGGGAACTGTGCGGGCAGAAGGTCAAAGCGGATATAACATTGATTGAGGAATCCCCGACACGTCTTCGGATCCCCAGGATACCACGGCGGGGATGGCATCTGTACTGGGACTGGGGAGCCTGTGTGAGCTTGCGATGAGGATGCGGCAGGGTGAGCCGCGGAGACCCCTTCAACTCGATCCGCCAGGCGTTGGACGGTGGACATCAGGGTATCGAGGCAGGACTGTTGTTGCTGAAGATTCTGGGCTATGCCCGGAATAGCCTTAAGGCCGGCGAGGTCCGCCGGGTCCATGGCCTTGCAATCTGTTGGATTCGTGGACCCTTGGGCCGGTCGGAGCCAGAGGATGGATTGCTGAAGATGGTTGCAGCAGTGGCCCTGGCCGGGAGGCGGCAAGGACAGGCTGGTGGCTGGCCGAAGGTGGAACCCTGGGAGCCCTATGCGACCAAGGGCTTTGGCGAGGAAGCAGGAGATGGTGGCGGTGGCACTGTGGTGAGAAGATCTTCGCCCTGGAAGCCGATCCTCCCCCGAGAGGAGCTCATAGGAGTTTGGCCGCTGGGACTTAGGAGATTCACCCTGGAAGCCGGAGTCCCCCCAGGAGGAGCCCGTAGGAACCCGGCTGCTGGGACTTAGGAGGGCCCGCGGGGGCCTGGTCAGAAGAAGTCCAAGGTTGAGTGCCGAAGAGTCGTCGCTCGCCAGTCCAGAGTCGGGAACCAATGGATCACCGTAAGCCAGTCCAAGGTCAGGAGCCAGAGAATCAACGTAAGCCGGTCCGGGGTCAGAAGCCAGAGAATCAACTTAAGCCGGTCCGGGGTCAGAAGCCAGAGAATTACCGTAAGCCAGTCCGGGGTCAGAAGCCAAGAATCAACGCAAGCCAATCCGAGGTCAGGAGCCAAGCAGGAGACAAAGAAGCAGGAATGCAGCAACTGGATACAGGAAAACCTGGGAACCTCGTTGCAAGGCAGGGAATGGCTGCAGCTGCAGGGCTTAAGTAGGCCTGCAGCGTCTGACGTCATCTAGGCTGATTAGGGCTTCTCCCGCGCTGGGCCCTTTAAAGGCAGGGCAGGAACGCGCGCGCGCCTGCGCCTAGGGGGGCAGAGCCAGCCGCGGGGAACGCCGGCAGAGAGAGGGAGGCCGGAGCGCGGAGCCAGAGGGCCCTGCAGGCCCGGGAGACATTGCCACGCGCTGGGGACGCTGCGGCCGGGGTCCCTGCAGCCCCGGGGAACGGGAGACGGACCCAGGACCGAGGCGAGGTGGCCGTCCCGGAATCGCAACAATTCAGACCTTAATATTTGTTAATATAGACTACTTTAATGCTCTGTTATTAGGACTACCAGCCAACTCAATTAGACCATTACAACTATAACAAAACAATACTGCCCAAGTTTAACAGGTAACAAAAAATATGATCACATCACGCCAATATTGATTTATCTGTATTGGTTGCCCATCAAATTCAGAATACAATGCAAAGAATTATGCATAATATACAAAATGATCAACTCAATTCAGATTGGCTAAGTGTATACTCTGCAAAAAGATCTGCTCTCAGCAAATAATTTTTTTTTAACTGTTCTTTCATTAAGTTCTGCACATTTGAGCGCAGTACATGGGAGAGCTATTTCCATTGCAGGGCCAAAACTATGGATCTCACTACCTTGTGAATTAAGATTAACTAAAGAGCTGAAGTTATTTAAAAAAGATCTTAAGACATGACTTTTTAAACTAGCTTATCATAGCAGTAACAAACTATAACACGTGAACAAGAGCAGTCTTTTATGTTGTTATGAGAGTGAAAATGATAAGAAGCCGAGAAACACCTGAGGCATTAATAATAGGAACTCGACAGGATGTGTGATTTATATTATGTATTTGTTAAGTAATATACTTATGCTCTGTTAGTTTTAACTTATTGTGAACTGCCATGATTATATACAGAGTAACGGTATACAAGTAAATACATAAAATAAAAACAAAATTAATAAGCTTTGATAATAGAAGGAAAATAATTCTCTGCAATAGAGAGCCTCTCTTTCATATAATGATTAAGTAAATCCAAAGGAAATGTGAGTGAGGATCTAGGAAAATTAAGAAGATGAAGATTTAATATTCTAGATCTATTTTCAAAAATATTGTCTTCTCTGAATAGACAAGCTATCTTTGGCCTGGATTTATCAAAATGCACTAAATATCGCATGCAATAGGAAAAGGGGCATGTTTTATGATAATAGGCTGTTTATCACAAAGTGCGCTATCTTGGCTCTTTGCATAGGTATTAGCGCAAACTGCGATAAGTGCCAGAATTGTTGTATTTCCTACCTACAACCACTGGGGTGGCGGGGAGGAGAGAGAGAGAGACTAGTTATAAGGCCTAATACTAGGTAGGTATTTATACTTCTATATGAGGCCCACCTAGATACTCGAGGTGAGGTTTTGGTAGGAGTGTAGGGGTTAGGGGCCACTTTGATGGACTCTCTACCTGGGTAACATCAAGCTAGTTTGAGAGAACATTGCCCAAATCTCATCTTTGGTTGAGTTTCTCACTCTGAAGGTCATCAAATCTTCACAAGAGAGCACTGTTCTGTTCATACGTCTCACTTTGAATGTCAAAGTGGCCCCTAACTCCTACACTCATACCTAAACCTCACCTCGAGTAACTAGGTGGGCCTCATATAGAGGTATAAATACCTAACTAGTCTTTTTCTCTCTCTTTCCTCTCTCTCTCTCTCTCATATGAGGGCCCTGATAGCTAGGCTGGCTCTCCATCAGCTTAAAATACTAAAAACGCTATTTGCAAAAACATCGCAAATTTATTTATTTATTTTGTGATTTTTGTATACCGGCATTCATGTTGATGCATATCGCATGGGTTTACAACATAAATCAAATGTTAGTTACTACATTTGCGTATAAAAGAAGGGTACTGGATACGCTGCTGAAGGTTCAACTTTCTCTTGGTCGTAAGACTGACTGTATCTGCCCGGGTGTCGAACTGCACTCCCAGATATTCCAGTGACTGGGAAGGCTGTAGGCAACTCTTGCTGAGGTTGATCACCCAGCCCAAGCTTTCCAGAAGGGCGATCACTCTGTCGGTTGTCCGAAGGCTCTCCTCTCGAGATTTCGCCCTGATCAGCCAGTCGTCTAGGTAGGGATGGACCAAAATCCCTTCCCGCCTGAGTGCCGCTGCAACCACTACTACCACCTTGGTGAATGTCCATGGTGACGTGGCCAACCCGAAGGGTAAAGCCCGAAACTGGAAGTGGCGGCCCAGAAGCGCAGGTAGCGCTGATGATCTGGATGGATCGGAATATGAAGATATGCTTCTGACAGGTCTAATGCCATGAGGAATTCCCCGGGCTGGACTGCGGCTTTGACGGAGCGCAGAGTTTCCATGCGAAACCTCGGTACCCGTAAGTATCGGTTGACGGACTTGAGGTCCAGGACAGGCCGAAAGGTGCCCCCTTTCTTGGGTACCATGAAATAAATGGAATAGTGTCCAGAATTCACTTCCCAGGCAGGTACTGGGATGATGGCGTTCAAGGACAGGAGCCTCGCCAGGGTAGCTTCCAATGCTGCCTTCTTGTGCATGGGACATGAAGTGCAGCAGGCCGCAATCCGCAAAGAAAGAGCGGCCACCTCAAAGGTCTGTTTCAGAATGGCGTCCATTCGCCGGTCATGAGGCTCCTTGAGGGCCGTCCCCCCTTCCAGTGGAATAGTAGTGCGCTTGATTACCGCGCTAATCAAGGCGTCCACCCGAGGGCACGCCAGTAGGTCCTGGAGAGCCGGTGCCAATGGGTACAAGCCTTTCAGGGCCCGGCCCCCTTTGAATGAAGCCGCCGGTGTCGTCCATTCCAAATCTATCAGTTGTTGAGCTGCTTGCAGAAATGGAAAATGGCGGGCTGTAGGACGAAGACCTTCCAGCAGGGGGTTCTGCGCCGAAGGTACCGAAGCGCTGGGACCAGTTATATCCAACTCCGCCAGACACTGAGACACCAGGTCAGAGAGATCCTCCTTAGGGAAGAACCGCCTCATAGTTCGATATGGTTCAATCCCAGGGGGAAGTTCCCCCTCATCCGGGAGCTCGGACTCGTCCGGTGAAACCTCCTGGACTGTCCAGTGGCGGGAGGTCCCGCTCCCGATAAGACTGTGAGGGCCCAGGAACCGGATCCCTAGGTGCTGCCACTGCAGCGGCAGCCGCAGCCGGCGCCGCAGACGCAGCCACCGCAGGAACCGTAGCAACCGCAGGAAAAACCGGAGCAGCCGGAACAGCAGGTCCGGGACGGGAAGCCGTCTGCATCTGGACGAAGGCATGAATCCCCTTAAAGAGATCCACCCAGGAAATGGAAGCAGCCTCCAATCGCCGGGGTACAAGATCCCCCGGGATTCCTGATTGGTCGAGACTGCCCCCCCAAATCCGGGGTAGCTCCTGGGGAACTGTCAATAAACTGTGGCTGAGCCAGGTCCTGTCTGGAGGGTCCCCCGGCCTCCTCACATTGGGCACATAGGGAGTCTGGCGCAGTACTGCGCGTGGCTCTAAGGTGGCATGCAGAGCAGAGGCCAAGAGCTGTAATGCCTGAGACAAGCGTCGCCGCTGCGGAAGATGCGGCTGCGGGCTGCTCCATTTCGAGTAGAACCAGCACGCAAGAATAAGTGGGAGCAAGAGGCGCTTAATACAGCATGCGCACAATAATAAGAATATGCGGCAGCAACAGGCGCTTAATACAACAGGCGCACAATAATAAGAATATGCGGCAGCAACAGGCGCTTAATACAACAGGCGCACAATAATGAGAATATGCGGCAGCAATAGGTGCTTAATACAACAGGCGCACAATAATAAGAATATGCGGCAGCAATAGGCGCTTAATATAACAGGCGCACAATAGGAACAATATGCAGCAGCAATAGGCGCGCAATACAACAGGCGCACAATAGCAGTACTATGCGGCAGCAATAAGCGCTTAATACAACCGGTAATAGGCACCCAGCATGAAGCAGGTAGCAAGAGCACTAAGCAGGTAGCAATATACGCTTAATGGCATTCCATAGCCCTTCAGCACTCAGCAGTCAGTAATATACGCTCAATGGCATGCAATAGGCTTACAGCACTAAGCAGTGAGCAATATACGCTGAATGGCAGTCAATAGGCTTTCAGCACTAAGCAGTTAGCAATATACGCTCAATGGCCTGCAATAGGCGTACAACACTGAAGCAGGTAGCAATATACGCTCAGTGACCTGTAATAAGCGGTCAGCACTTTGCAGTGAGCCAAAAATACGCTTAATGGCCATTAAGCGGCACTCAGCAATATGCGGCTAACAATATACTCACAGTGGCAGCCAATGTGCATGTACAGACACAATGCAACCGACGCACAAGGAGGAAGAAAGCCGTGCCTATTACGGGCGCGTAATACCTGAACAGGGCCACAAAATGGCGTCCTCCACGGCTTGCCACGCCGCCGATCCTCTATACTTCGGAGACCTGGAAGAAGGAATGTACACCTTACCAGATCCTCGGCGCTTCCGGCTGGAACTCAGGCGGTCTCCGGCTGCGGGGGGAAAGGGCCAGTACCTTCACCGCCGCGATTGAGAAACTGCACCCGCTACCTCGTCCACGCCGGGACCGAGGGCCTCGAAGCCACACCCGAGTCTCCCCCGGGGGGCTGTGCCCCTGCTGCGATTCGGCCGGACCGAGGACTTTCGTCCGGGGGACCACGGTAATCACCCCGGGAAGCTCAACTGGGGGATTGAAAACGTCCCCTGAGGAGCGCGGGGCTTAACAGTCGATATAGGTAAGTAAAGTAGAATCTAGAATGAGAAAAAAGAGAAAAAAATTAAAGTAGTCTTGGAAAGCACGCTCAACCAGCGTGCAGGCACTCCAAACTGCTTTGGAGACGGAAATTACTGAATCGCTACGCTTCCTGTGGGGCTATATACCCCGTGCTGACGTCAGATCCGTCTCCAACTGCTAGCACGCGGATACTATCCCAGTTGTACTGAGTCCATCTGGCTACACACCAGGAAAGTCACGTTTATGTGAACGTAATGCTTGTCTAGGTTTTGCAAAAGAAATGCTAGTTTAGATTCTGTAAGAGTAATGCTAGTCTAGGGCAGGGGAAGGCTTGACCGAACAACCATGTCTTGAGTTTTTTTTTTAAAAGTTAAGAGACAAGTTTCCTGCCGGAGGTCCGAGGGTATGGCATTCCAGATGGAAGGGCCCGCTGTTGAGAATGACCGTTCTCTGATTGTTGATCGGTGCACCACTTTGTTTGGGGGAGCGTGTAGAGTTCCCTTGTAAGCTTCCCTTATAGGTCTAGTTGTGGTGTGTAGTCTGAGCGGGGTGTAGCAGGTCAAGGGGGGTCTGATGGTGGATGCTTTTGTGAATAATAGTGAGCGATTTGTGAACATTATAAATATATTAAAAAGAACAAGTCCAAGTACAGATCCCTGAGGTGTTAGGAAAGTGGACCTCTGAGCCGAGACGAGGTTGATGCTACCTCCAGGGGGCGGCCCCTGGAGGTCCTCATCATGGGTGCAGCGGTACTGAGGAGGAAGATCCAACAGGAGCTTCACCTATACCAGCCCTCATTCCCCGCAGGTATAGGTGAAGCTCCTTGGGTACTGGGGCCAGCAGGACTTAGGCGCGGGTCTTCCTGGGCATGGAACCAGTACGCAAAGAGAGGTGGCATCAGAGAAATCCAGGTGTAAAGGCTGGCGGCAATCAAGCAGAGTAAAATACCAGGCAAGGAATCAGGGCAGGCGCAGATCAAGCAGCGTCAAGTACCAGGCAAGGAGTCAGGGCAGGCGGAGATCAAGCAGAGTCAAGTACCAGACAAGGAGTCAGAATGAAGAAAGCAATCCAGGGGATGAGGAGCAAGACAGGAACTGGAGGCTAGGAACAGGAACGCTGGAGCTGGAGATCAGGAACAAAGCAAGGCAGAGTCAGGAATGCAGGAATCAGGAACGCAGACAACTCACACTCTTCAAGAGAGCAGGACCTGTTGCTGAGGCGAATTGGGAGCAGAGAAGTAGGGTTTAAATTCCCACCTAGCCTGATGTCATCAGCCCTGGCCACAGGGAACTTTCCTGCCACTGTCCCTTTAAATCCTGTGACTCAGCGCTCGCGCACCTAGGGAGACAACCACAAGGAGCTGGTGTCGGCGACATTCGGGGTGCTGCAAGAGCAGGGCGCGGGCGGAGTCTATGGCCAGGAGTGGCGGCTGAGCTGGGCCAGGGTTCCTAACATGAGGCACTCCACTGTTTACCTTTTTCCACTGTGAAAACTGACCATTTAATCCTACTCTGTTTCCTGCCTTTTAACCAGCTTGTAATCCACGAAAGGATATCATTTCCTACCCCATGACTTTTTAGTTTCCATAGAAGCCTCTGATGCAGGACTTTGTCAAACGCCTTCTGAAAATCCAAATATACCACATCTACCAGTTCATCTTTGTCCACTTGTTTATTTATCCCTTCAAAAAAATGTAGATTTGGGTAAATCCATGCTGGCTGTGTCCATTAAACCATGTCTTATCTAAATGTTTTGTGATTTTATTCTTTATAACAGTTTCCATGATTTTTCCCAGCACTAAAGTCAGTCTCACCAGTCTATAGTTTCCTGGATCATCCCTGGATCCCTTTTTAAATATAGGGGGTTACAGGAGATCACGTGATGCAGTGAAGGGGACAGATGTGATTATCCATCTTGGTGCTCGGCCTCTGCATCTGGCCCCATCCACACCCGCAAAATAATCATCTTTCAGCTTATCTACCCTCACTGCACTAACATCGTCATCAAGTCACTGCCTGCCCGAAAAATGACGTCTCATCTTACCAAGAAAGACAAAGAAAAGGAAAGGCCCAGAATTTCAGAACAGCTGGCCATGTCGGAGATCGATCCGATCTCGTGGATGCGTGGCGCACCCTACATCCCGGAGAGAAGGAATTCACACATCTCTCCCGAGCGCATACTATGTACTCCCGCCTTGATTACTTTCTTATCAGCAGTCGTGCTTTCTCCACTGTACAAGAGGCTGGTATTGATGACATTATCGTCTCTGATCATGCCCCGGTCTGGATAGATATGCAACTAGTACACTCCTCTAATACAATTTGGACTTGGAGGTTTCCATATTATCTAGCTGAGGATAAGCGGTTTTATCATTATTTAGAGGAAAAGTGGTATGATTACAATACTCTAAATAAAGAGCATCATATTCAACCTATACTGCCAAGGCGGTTCTTCGAGGGGATATAATTGTGTATATAGCCCATAGACAGAAGATTGTTCATCAGCGTATTTTGCAGCTGAGTAGAGCTAAGGTCCAGCTGATTCAAGCTAATACAGATAGCACCCGTAGTAATTATTTATCAATCCAAAATGCATTGAATACTTTACTTCACCAGCGAGCAAAAAAGAGCTTGCTCTATTAACAATTTAACTTATATCAAGATAGTAATAAGGTGGGCAAATTGATGTCCCACTTGATTAGATCCTCCTGTGCTTCCTGTTATATTTCTGGCTTAAGAAATCAGATGGGTCAGATGGAAACTAACACTCAGTCAATTTTACATTGTCACGGATGGCTCCGGTCAGGAGTCGAGAACACCACTAACAGGGGTGTCTCTGGGTGGAGAGAGGCAAATGGAGTTTCACACTGACTGGGGATACCTAATATCAGATGCATGTAGGTAAGGGTGAACTTAAGTACTGGTACTGCATGGAGGTATGTGTGAATGTGAATGCAGGTACAGGTGTACAGGAAACTGGAACTGGGTGCTGGTAAGAATGAATTCAGGAAGCGTGCGGGTAAGAGTGATAATGGCTGGAGGTATAAATGACTGAGATGAGAAAACAAGACTGACAGAGAACGGTACAGACAAACCAGGACAGCACTGACAATGAACATAAAACACATAGGCCCGAAGGCAGCAGAGCAGGGCAGAGGGCCCGTAGGCCACACACACACACACACTGTAGGCAGAGGGCCCGTAGGCCACACACACACACTGTAAGCAGAGGGCCCGTAGGCCACACACACACAGAAGGCAGAGGCCCCGTAGGCCACACACACACAGAGGGCAGAGGGCCCGTAGGCCACACACAGAAGGCAGAGGGCCCGTAGGCCACACACACACAGAAGGCAGAGGGTCCGTAGGCCACACACACACACAGAAGGCAGGGGGCCCGTAGGCCACACACACACACAGAAGGCAGGGGGCCCGTAGGCCACACACACACACACACAGAGTCAGGTCAGAAGGCCCGTAGGCCAAACACAGCAAGCAAGGCAATACAGAACAGGACAGAAGGCCCGAAGGCCAAACACCGCAAGCAAGGCAATACAGAACAGGACAGAAGGCTCGAAGGCCAAACACCGCAAGCAAGGCAACACAGAACAGGACAGAAGGCCCGAAGGCCAAGCACGGGAGGCTAGAGCAGGGAGCCCAGGTGAGCTCGATGCTGAAGCGCCGATGGTACTGCTAGACAGGGTTATAAAGACAAGACTGGTGTATAGAGTAGACAGGAAGGAAGGAGTGGGCCAGCCAGAAGGACATGATCGTGGAGGACCTCTGGTGGTGAGGCGGCTACATAGCAGGCGTAGCCGTAACATACATCTATTCTGGGATTACTATGATAAATTATATATGACGGAAGGATGGACGGAGGAGGCATGTGCTCAGTTTTGCTCCTCTTTAACCTTGCCCCGCCTCACGGAGGCCCAAAAGGAGGCTCTTATCTCCCCCATAATGGCCGAGGAAATCAAATGTGTTATTTATCAGTCCACGCGCCTTAAGGCTCCTGGATCGGATGGTTTCTCAGCAGAATTCTAGAAATATCTTATAGATAAAGTGGCCACTCCCCTGTCTTTCTTATTTTCAGAACTCATAGGAACTGGCAGCTACCCTTTATATGTGAATTAAGCCCATATATCTCTTATTCCGAAAGTGGAAAAAGATCCTACAATGCCTGACTCATATCGCCCGATCTCCCTGCTTAATTATGACCAAAAGCTGTTAGGCAAAGTTATGGCGGATCGTTTGGCACCTTTCCTCCCTTCTTTGATTAGTAGTCAGCAAGTCGGCTTTGTACGGTAGCGGGTTGCCCTTTCTAATATTAGGCGCATGTTGGTGGCCATGGAAATGTGCCAACACACAAATACCCCATACTTGGCTATTAGTTTTGATGCTAAAAAAAAACCTTTGATTGGGTGGAATGGAATTACTTATTTTACATCTTGCAGCAAATGGGTTTTGATGGTCTTTTCTACCAAGCGGTACAACTGTTGTACTAGGATCCACAGGCAATTATTTTGGCTAATAGGGAACAGTCTCAACCTTTTGATATTAGGAGGGGACCTAGGCAGGGGTGTCCTTTATTCCCCCTACTATTCATACTACAACTGGAGCCCTTATTATTAGCTATGCAATCAAATCGGGCAATTAGAGGCATCCGATTCCAATCTGAGGTCTTTGTGTGCTGCCTTTGCGGACAACTTCTTAGTATTCCTTAATATGGACCCGTGTACCTCCTTCTCTCCTCTTTTATAATTGTTTAGGATTTTTGGGGTATTCTCAGGGTTCCGGCTGAACGAAGGTAAAACTTCAGCACTGGCCTACTCGGATGCTCTGAAAGAAAGATGGTCAGACACCTTTCCATTGCAATGGTGGGTGACTCTTTTCAATATCTAGGGATCCACTTACCTAAAGATCTCTATCAAATTAATGTACTACCTCTGCTGAGGCATATGTTGGACACCCTTACCAATTGGCAAAAGTTACCCTTGTCATTAAGTGGTCGAGTGAACCTATATAAAATGCTAATTCAACAGCAGGGGAAAAGAAAAACTGTTACTTCACACATCCAGCAGAGCTCTCTGCTTAAACGGCAGGGGAGAAGAAAAAAGGATTCACACTCACAAAGCGGGGAGTAGCTGGCTTGTTACGGCGGTTACTACCCCAAACCAAATGTGCCTGATACTTCACTTTCAATGCATATCCAGCATAGCTCTCTGCTTCAACGGCAGGGGAGAAGAAAAAAACTGATACCTCACGCATATCCAGCATAGCTCCCTGCTTCAACGGCAGGGGAGAAGATAAACAACCAATAAGGGCTGTATAACATAATCTGGGTAAAAACAAATAAGCATGGGTGTAGCTTGCTTATTGCGGCGGTTACTACCCCTACTACCTCTAACTACTCAAGCTAGATATTTCACTTGGATGCAGCTCCATCACCGCTCTCTACATTAATGGTGGGGGTGGAAGGGAATTAGAACCAAGAGCTAAGAGAAACAGATAAGTATGAGGGAAGCTTGCTGGGCAGACTGGATGGGCCATTTGGTCTTCTTCTGCCGTCATTTCTATGTTTCTATGTTTCTATGTTTCTATGTTATATCTTCTTCAAAACTTGCCCCTCCAGCTTAAGATGAAAGATTTGTCCTCAGTGGACAATTCGTTATGGAAATTTCTTTGGAGAGACAGCAAGACAGACTTGCCCCTCTCCTGGTTGCAGGAACGGTGGGGAGTGGGAGGGTTGGGAGCACCAAATTTAGCGATGTATAATTTGGCCAGTAATCTGCGAGTAGCTAGAGACTGGCTATTGGGCACATCCACATATATGAATCTAACGGCTGATAGCGCCTTGGCAGCCCCGATTGTAAAATAAGCTCTTGAAGTAGAAGCATCTAAGCTCCCATTCTTTTTAGCTCACTCTATAGTTATAAAGCCGATATGGTAGGCTTGGACCAAACTCACTAAACATCTGCAGGTGCCTAGGGTTTGCGCTTATTTATTACCTATTGTTGGAAATGTGGAATTTTCACTGGGTTCTGAGTCATCAGCCTTTCAGGAATGGGCAGATAAAAGTATTACCCAATTGGGGCATGTTATCACGGAAGAGGGGAAACCCCTACCATTTTCAGACCTCTGTGAATTTATGGGTTGGGGTTGTTGCAAGCTTTCTCTTACCTGCAGATTAATCACTACCTTCATTCCCTGCCAGCGGCCTTTCTTCAACAATCCATTTTTCAGAAGAAGAGTTCGACAAAACACAGTCTTCCTCATTATCTAATTACTATAAGGGCCTGATAGCTTATAGACGGGTGGATATATTTTCCGTATTGGCCGATTGCTGGACTAGTGATGGGGATTTTGTTGTTATCCCCTTGATTCTTCGTGCCTGTTATAATAGAGTGGCCAGGAACTCATATAATATGTATTATCGTGAATTACAATACAAGTTTTTGGGGAGGGCCTACGTTTTGGTACAAATTGCACATCACCTGACTATCTCTCCCACTGTTAATGTGCAGGAGATGTAAGATGACATTGGGCACATTGGTGCATGCTTTTTGGTCCTGTCCAGGTGTTAAACGTTTTTGGAGCCGGATTGCTGGCTACCTGACGACAATTTTGCACGTCTCCATTCCAGTAGCTCCATTATGGCTTCTCTTTGGCTGTATCCCTCCTCTGCGAATACGAGATCCTGGTACTCACTTATTAATTCAAAAAGCCTGTCTGGTGGGGAAGCGGGTGATAGTGGCTAACTGGCGGGGTGAAGATCCCCCATCTTTTTGGTCTTGGCGGAACTGCTTTCATTCCATGATGACCATGGACCATCTACTTTTCAACAGCTCACCTCTGATTCGAAGACGTTTCTTGTCCACATGGGGACTTATATATACAGGCATTATTGCATCGGGCGAGAAGTCGCATTCTTAATGAGTGATGCTCTTTGACTTCTTAAAGCCGAGAGGCTATCACAGCTATGTTTCAGAATTGAACTGCTTCCCTCTGACATGGAAAAAATGATACCTGCAGGGGGGGAGGGGGGTGCATGGGGGGGAGTGGAGGGTTGGGTAATAGCTTAGGTTGGGCCTATGTGATTATATGGTGGGAGTGTATCAGACAACAACACTCCCCTGCATTGTTATATACCTTGTTTGGAAATGCCAATAAAAATGTTTATATACCATGATTTGATTCAGTTGATCTCAATCAACACCATTGAAAACCTTCTCCAGCATGAGTATCTCTCCAACATCCTCTTCAGTGAAACAAAGAAATTGTTTAATCTTTCTGCGATGGGCTTATATTCTCTAAGTGCCCCTTTAAACCCTTGATCATCCAGCAGTCCAACCGACTCCCTCGCAGGCTTTCTGCTTTGGATATATTTTTAAAAGTTTAATTGTGAGTTTTTGCCTCTATGGCCAACTTTTTTTCAAATTCTATCTTAACCTGTCTTATCAATGTCTTACACTTAACTTGCCAATGCTTATGCTTTATCCTATTTTCTTCTGATGGATTCTTCTTCCAATTTTTGAATGATGATCTTTTGGCTAAAATAGCCTCCTTCATGTCAACATTTAACCATGCCGGTAATCATTTTGCCTTCTTTCCACCTTTCATAATGCATGGAATCCATCTGGACTGTGCTTCTAGGATGGTATTTTTTAACAATGTCCATACCTGTTGCACACTTTTTACCTTTGCAGCTGCACCTTTCATTTTTTTCTATTTTTCTCATTTTGTCAAAGTTTCCCTGTTGAAAGTTTAGTTCTAGAGCCGTGGATTTACTTACCGTCCCCTTCCAGTCAGTAATTCAAATTTGATCATATTATGATCACTATTGCCAAGTGGCCCAACCACCATTACCTTTCTCACCAAATTCCAGTGGGAGCACTGAGAGGAGAGGATTACCTTGCTGGTGGCTGAAAGGAATCAGTAAGTTTTTTCTTGGGACATTGTCTGTTTTAAAAGTACTGGGGCAAAGTTAACTCTTTGGGAATATTATTTAGTGTGTTTGTGCTTTTGATAGTAAGGTAGTGAATAAACAAGTTAGACTGTTTGTATTTTTAAATAGTCAGTCAATAAGGCAGCTAGTAAGCAGTAGGTAGTGTGTTTATTTTTAAAAGTCTATAAGGCAGCTAGTAAGCAGAACTCAGTGTTTGTATTTAAAAAACAAAACAAAAACAAAAAAAACACCAAAAAGTAGTTAGAAGCTAGAAATAAGCTAGGAGCAGTGTATACCTAAGTAAAAAGGTTGAAACGTTCAGTTCAGTTACTCACCTTGGAAAGGTGTTGAGGTAGTGTGATTTGGTTTGAATAGGTGCCAACATTTGTTAATCAAGAGAGCAGTGAGTCTCTGGCTGACAAACTGAAGTTAGACTGGATGGAATAAATGATAGCTTTATAGAGCAATTGGTTCAGGAACCGACGAGAGAGGGAGCAATTTTAGATCTAATTCTCAGTGGAGAACAGGATTTGGTGAGAGAGGTAACAGTGGTGGGGCCGCTTGGCAATAGTGATCATAATATGATCAAATTTGATTTAGTGACTAGAAGGGGGACAGTAAGAAAATCCACGGCTCTCGTGCTAAAATTTCAAAAGGGAAACGTTGATAAAATGAGAAAAATAGTTAGAAAAAAACCGAAAGGAGCAGCTACAAAAGTAAAAAGTGTGCAAGAGGCATGGTCATTGTTACAAAATACCATCCTAGAAGCACAATCCAGATGTATTCCACACATTAAGAAAGGTGGAAAGAAGGCAAAACGATTACCGGTATGGTTAAAAAATTGGAAGAAGGATCCAACAGAAGAAAATAGGATAAAGCATAAATGTTGGCAAGTTAAATGTAAGACATTGATAAGATAGGCTAAGAGAGAATTTGAAAAGAAGTTGGCCATAGAGGCAAAAACTCACAGTAAAAATTTTTAAAATATATCCGAAGCAAAAAGCCTGTGAAGGAGTCATTTGTACCGTTAGATGATCGAGGGCTTAAAGGGGCATTTAGAGAAGACAAGGCCATCATAGAAAGATTAAATGATTTCTTTTCTTCGGTGTTTAGTGAAGAGGATGTTGGGGAGGTACCCGTACTGGAGAAGGTTTTCATGGGTAATGATTCAGATGGATTGAACCAAATCATGGTGAACCTAGAAGATGTGGTAGACCTGATTGACAACTTAAGAGCAGTAAATCACCTGGACCGGATGGTATACACCCCAGAGTTCTGAAGGAACTAAAAAATGAAATTTCAGACCTATTAGTAAAAATGTGTAACCTGTCATTAGAATCATCCATTGTACCCGAAGACTGGAGGATAGCTAATGTAGCCCACCATATTTAAAAAGGGCTCCAAGGGCGATCCGGGAAACTACACACCGGTTAGCCTGACTTCAGTGCCAGGAAAAATAGTGGAATGTATTCTAAACATCAAAATCACAGAACATATAGAAAGACATGGTTTAATTGAACAAAGTCAGCATGGCTTTACCCAAGACAAGTCTTGCCTCACAAATCTGCTTCACTTTTTTGAAGGAGTTAATAAACATGTGGATAAACGTGAACCTGTAGATGTAGTGTACTTGGATTTTCAGAAGGCATTTGACAAGGTTCCTCATGAGAGGCTTCTAGGAAAAATAAAAAGTCATGGGATAGGTGGCGATGTCCTTTTGTGGATTACAAACTGGCTAAAAGACAGGAAACAGAGAGTAGGATTAAATGGACACTTTTCTCAGTGGAAGGGTGTGGGCAGTGGGGTGGCTCAGGGATCTGTATTGGGACCCTTACTTTTCAATATATTTATAAATGATCTGGAAGGAAATATGACAAGTGAGGTAATCAAATTTGCAGATGATACAAAATTGTTCAGAGTAGTTAAATCACAAGCAGATTGTGATAAATTTCAGGAAGACCTTGTGAGGCTGGAAAATTGGGCATCCAAATGGCAGATGAAATTTAATGTGGACAAGTGCAAGGTGATGCATATAGGGAAAAATAACCCATGCTATAGTTACACAATGTTAGGTTCCATGTTAGGTGCTACTACCCAAAAAAGAGATCTAGGCATCATAGTGGATAACACATTGAAATTGTCGGTTCAGTGTGCTGTGGCAGTCAAAAAAGCAAACAGAATGTTGGGAATTAATAGAATGGGAATGGTGAATAAAACGGAAAATGTCATAATGCCTCTGTATCGCTCCATGGTGAGACCGCACCTTGAATACTGTGTACAATTCTGGTTGCCGCATCTCAAAAAAGATATAATTGCGAAGGAGAAGGTACAGAGAAGGGTAACCAAAATGATAACGGGAATGGAACAGCTCCCCTATGAGGAAAGACTAAAGAGGTTAGGACTTTTCATCTTGGAGAAGAGATGGCTGAGGGGGGATATGATAGAGGTGTTTAAGATCATGAGAGGTCTAGAACGGCTAGATGTGAATCAGTTTTTTACTCTTTCGGACAATAGAAAGACTAGGTGGCACTCCATGAAGTTAGTATGTGCCACATTTAAAACTAATCGGAGAAAGTTCACTCAACGCACAATTAAACTGGAATTTGTTGCCAGAAGATGTGGTTAGTGCAGTTAGTATAGCTGTGTTTAAAAGAGGATTGGATAAGTTCTTGGAGGAGAAGTCCATTACCTACTATTAATTAAGTTGACTTAGAAATTAGCCACTGCTATTACTAGCAACGGTAACATGGAATAGACTTAGTTTTTGGGTACTTGCCAGGTTCTTATGGCCTGGATTGGCAACTGTTGGAAACAGGATGCTGGGCTTGATGGACCCTTGGTCTGACCCAGTATGGCATGTTCTTATGTTCTTAATCCTGTGCTCCACTGAGAATTAGATCTAAAATTGTTCCCTCTCTCATTGGTTCCTGTACCAATTGCTCCATAAAACTGTTATTTATTCCATCCAGAAACGTTCTCTCTAGCATGATCTGTTTCAATTTCCCAGTAAATATTGGGGTAATTGAAACCTCCCTTTATTACTCCATTACCTGTTTGGTTAGCTTCCCTAATATTTCTTAGCATTTTACTGTCCGTCTTACCAATTTGGCCAGATAGATGGTAGAATACTCCTATTACTATTCTCTTCCCCAACACACAAGGATTTTATACCCATAAAGATTCAATTGTGTATTTAGTCTCAAGCAGGATCTTTATCTTGTTGGACTCTATGCCATCCCAGACATAAAGCACAACCCCACCACCAAGATGCTCCTCTCTGTCATTACGATATAATTTGTACCTCGGTATAGCACTTTCCCATTGGTTATCCTCTTTCAACCATGTCTCTGAGATGCCAATTAAGTCTATGTCATCATTCACTGCTATACACTCTAATTCTAATTCTGATCTGCGCCAAGAACCCTGCCACCGAAAATTTAAGCAGAACTTAAAAACTTGGCTGTTTCGAAAGGCCTTCCTCTGAAAGATGTAAATTATGCAATTACATACTTCGCTTCTCAACTTACTCTTGATTCTTATATACTGCCTTACCTTTCCCTTTCCCACCTACTCCCATTCCTCTCATTACTCATATATATTTGATATGTATACTTCTAGTTTTGCTATTAATTTAGCACATTATTTATTCCTCTGATGTTTATTGTAAAGCCTTTGGCTGAATTACTGTTTACTGTAAACCGAGGTGATGTGTATTACGTTCCGCGGTATATAAAAAACTATAAATAAAATAAATAAATAAATAAATAAATAAATAAATAAATTCTCCAATCTTACTTCTTAGACTTCTGGCAAACATTTCAAAGTGTGTTTTTTTGTTTGTATTTACATTCTGCTTTTCAGTTGACAGGGATAAATTGGAATCTTTTAGCTCAGATGAGTTTTTAATTATAGGCACTTGGACTACTTTTCTTATTATTGGAACCTTTCTGTTGGGATACCCTAATTCTAAAGTTTCATTAGTATCCTTTGAAAATACCTCCCTCTAAACCATGTGCTGCTGAGTGACTGACAGCTTTCCCCTTTGTTCTAGTTTAAAAGCTGCTCCATCTCCTTTTTAAAGGTTAGCACCAGCAGCCTGGTTCCACCCTGGTTAAGGTGTTGCCCATCCCTTTAAAAAAGACTCTCCCTTCCCCAAAAGGTTCCCCAGTTCCTCACAAAACTGAATCCCTCTTCCTTGCACCATCGTCTCATCCATGCATTGAGACTCTGGAGCTCTGCCTGCCTCTGGGGACCTGTGTGTGAAACAGGGAGCATTTCAGAGAATGCCACCCTAGAGGTACTGCATTTCAACTTTCTACCTAAGAGCCTAAATTTGGCTTCTAGAACCTCCCTCCTACATTTTCCTATGTCGTTGGTGCCAACATGTACCACTACAACGGGCTCCTCCCAAACATTGTCTAAAATCCTATCTAGGTGATGCATGAGCTCCACAACATTCATACCAGGTAGGCATATTAACAGTCGATCCTCATGCTCACCAGCCACCCAGCTGTCTATATTCCTAATAATTGAATCACCAACTATGATGGCCCACCTAACCCTTCCCTCTTGGGCAGTAGCCCTGGGAGACCCACCCTCAGTGCAAGAAGACAATGTGCCACCTGGAGAGCAGGTTCTTGCTACAGGATCATTTTCTGCTGTACCACTTTGATGCTTTCTAATCATGAGAACTTCCTCCTCCAAGGCAGCACCAGGGCTGCCAGTCTGAAGTTGGGACTTGGCTACTTTGTCCCTGAAGATCTCATCTATATACTTCTCTATCTGCCTCAGCTCCTCCAGGTTTTACACTCTAGCCTTCAGAGATCAGACTCATTCTCTGAAAGTCAGGAGCTCTTTGCATAGGATGCACGAGTACAATTTCTCACCAGCGAGTAAAAAATCATACATGTGACATAATGCAAAAGACTGAGAGGCCCCCCCCCCCCCCCCTCTTACTGCTGGACTGCTGCCTTAATGATGATGTTCAGAAGAACTGAAACAAATTGCATTGCACCTGGATGATGTAATAAAGCAGATTGACAAACTAGAGTAGCAAATCTCCTGGACCAGATGGTTTATACTCCAGTTCTGAAAGAACTGAAAAATGAAATTGTAGACCTATTGCTGGCAATTTGTAACCTATCATTACAATTTATTTACTTGAAGATTAGAAGGTGGCCAATATGACACCAATTTTTTTAACCGAGGTTCAGGATTCATCAAGGAAACTATAGACCAGTGAGCCTGATGTCAGTGCTGGGACATATCATAGAAATGATTATAAAGAATAAAATCATAGAACAGGGATGTGCAATCATTTTTCCCGAATTAGGCAATGTCAATGAAATTGCCTAATTTGGAATGGTTCGGGAGAACCGAAAAGATTGATTTTTTCCAAAATTTCGTGAAAAAATTCATTTTTGAGGTAGTGCGCGCTAACTCTACAAGGTTAGTGCTCACTATCGGGAGTTAGCGTGCACTAACTCAAAAATCCAGGGGCCCCCTCTCCAAAAAACCCCCGAACCAATGGAAAAACGAAATCCCACGGGGTGGGCCCGAAATGAAGCCTGACACGAAATTTTTACCCGAAGCACATCTCTATAAGTCATGGGATAGAATACAAATTGATTAAAAGATAGGACGTAATTAAAAGTAGTAATTAAAAGTAATTAAAAGTAGGAATAAATGGTCAGTTTCCTCAGTGGAGGAATGTAAACATTGTAGTGCCTCAGGGATCTGTACTGGGATTGATGTTATTAATATATTTAGAAAAGATTTAGAAAAAGGAATAATGAGTGAGATCAAATTTGCAGATGACAAAAAATTATTCCAAGTAGTGAAATCTTGCAAGGTCATCAAGGATGACCTTGCAAGATTGGGAGATTGTGATGCAGATAGGAAAAGTAACCCACACTGTAGTTCCATATTAGGAGTCGCCACTCAGGAAAAGGACCCGGGCATCATTGTAGACAATACTTTGGAGTCCTTTGCTCAGTATGTGGTAGTGGTCAGAAAAGCAAACTGAATGTTAGGAATTATTAGGAAAGGAATGGAGAATAAAATGGTGCTGGGGCAGGAACTTGGGGGTCTTTAATTGTGATGGGAGCTTAGTCTTCACTGGGGTGGATGTTTTCTAACAAATGGGATAGGTTAGAGTAGGGTGTGGGGCATTGCTGTGTGCTTTTAAAACTATTTATATTTTCTTTTGAGGTTGTCAGCACCTCCTTAAGCAGTTGGGATGGGTGGGTGTCTAACTATTTTTGCACTTTTGGGAGAGGTATGTGCCATAACAATAATGGAGATATTAGCTTAGCCTCACTCTTTTCCAAATTATAGGAAACCTGAAAGGAAACTTTAGTTTTCTTTTGGTGCAGGGACTTAAGCAAAGATAGCTGCTTATATTTCCCAGAAGCCTCCACAAAGTAATTTCTGGGAGTCTCAATCGGGAGTAACTCAGGCAGGGCGTGGTCAGCTCTAGGTAGAATCTGGCTGCCGTTTGAAATAAATAAGACAGCGTTAGCAAGGAAGGGACACACATGGGAAAGAGGTGGAGCGAAGGAAACCAGCCCAGTCTTCTACACAATGGAAGATTATACAGATGCAGAATCTGAAGAACCTCCCAACAATATGCTAAGCTAAGTTTGGTTCCACTTGCTGTGAAGGGAAACTTTTCCTGTACCTAGTGAAACCCTGGGGAAACTAAGAAAAGTCATAAGAGAATTATACTGCTATTAATTAAGTTGACTTAGAAAATAGCCACTGCTATTACTAGCAACGGTAACATGGAATAGACTTAGTTTTTGGGTACTTGCCAGGTTCTTATGGCCTGGATTGGCCACTGTTGGAAACAGGATCTGATCTTGATGGACCCTTGGTCTGACCCAGTATGGCATGTTCTTATGTTCTTAATTGAGATATACAAGGGAAAAGTTTGTTGTGGATTAGGCAATGTAAAGTTTAGACACTGCTAAAAGTGGCTTACTGTGGTAGCAGCTCTGTGGAAGGGAAAAAAAGAAAAACCTTTGTTCAGAGTGGGTGGTTTAATTTGCATTAGGAGCTCAGGTTATCTGAAAGGAATTGCAAATGCTATTAGAGTAAGTTATGGGAATAAGAGAGAGGCTCTTAGCACTATACAGATGTAAGTTACAGGTTTATGTTGAAGCAATTATCAATTAAGTTGTTTAGTTTGGGGGAAATTGAAGTAGTTTATCCTAAGAAAGTTGGTGTTTGAACATAAATCTGGTGGATGCAGTAATGCAGGTGAGAACTTTTAAAGCCAGTACCTGATTATTAATTAAGGCTGCTTCACTGTGTTACAGGGAGAAAACACTGCACTGTTGCATAGTGGGTTTTGAAAGAAGTTAAACTGCATTTTTAATTGTTGAAATAAGATCTTTTCAGCTCCAGTAATTAATTTTTAATAGATAGTGTGGGAACAGCTAAGCAAATTTAAGCGGTGTTGCCCAAATGCTGATGCTATATGTCTGAAGGCAGTTGTCTAGAATGTTATCCCTTAAGTTTAATGATTTAACTTCTATAGCAGGAATTATAACTGTTAAAACTGCTGGAATTTCCAATCAGAATTAAGTAGCAAGATTAATGTATTTTTGGTTGTAGAGAATTATACTTTTCAGAAACTCTAATATTGCCACAGTGTAATAGAAACTAACTCAGGACTACTCAATAAAAGAACATAGATATTTTATGGTGTATGGCTGAAGTTATTATTCAGGGGCTAAGATAAGTGAGCAAACACATTCCCAGGAGCCACACAGGAGGGACTACCAAGGTTGAGTCCAGCCCCATGAGTCTCGGGGGGGGGGGGGGGGGGGGGTGAGTAAGGGATTCACTTCCTCTCAGTATAGTGATAGAGTTTAAGGGGTAGATTTTCAAAGGGGTACGCACATATCCTACGCACGTACCCCCTGAAAACCTACCCCAAACCCCCCCCCCTGCGCGCGCTGAGCCTATTTTGCATAGGCTCAGCGGTGCGCGCAAGCCCCGGGACGCGCATGGAGAGGCGTGGCGGGGGGCGTGGCGGTCGTGACGCGGTGTTTCGGGGGCGTGGCGCTGGTGATGCGACGTTTCGGGGCGGTGCCGTGGGCGTGGTTTCGGCCCGGGGGCGTTCCGGGGGCGTGGCCGCGCCCTCCGGAACACCCCCCGGGTTGGGTGGTGGCGCGCCAGCAGCCCGCTGGCAGGCGTAAATCCGACGATAAAGGTAGGGGGGGGTTTAGATAGGGCCGGGGGGGGTTTAGGTAGGGGAAGGGAGGGGAAGGTGAGGGGAGGGCGAAAGAAAGTTCCCTCCGAGGCCGCTCCGATTTCGGAGCGGCCTCGGAGGGAACGGAGGCAGGCTGCGCAGCTCGGTGCGCAGGCTGCCCAAAATTGGCAGCCTTGCGTGCGCCGATCCTGGATTTTAATGGATACGCGCGTATCTATTGAAATCCTGCATACTCTTGTTCGCGCCTGGTGCACGAACAAAAGTACGCGTTCGCGCTAAATTATAAAATCTACCCCTTAAGGAATTAAAGTTTGCTAAACTGGCTAAAAGGGCTCTAATCTGAGAGGACCCTATCCCCTTGAAGTTACAGGAAATCTGCAGCCCGGGCAGCATGAACTTCAGGACTGCACCTCACACACACGCACACACATACACACAGCCAGGCCATGCACCATGGCTAAAAATGGGGGCAGCAGGAGCAATGATTGGTTAAAGCGCCTTTCCAACCAAAGAAACAAGTGAGTGATGCCTTACAGGGCCCTTTAAGACGATGGCAGCCCCAGCGACAGGAGCCACCATTGAGTTTTTCCATAATAAACAATAGCGCAGTTATAGTGCTGCAATATTTTGTCGGGGAGGATTATAAAATCATGCTCACCCCCAACAATGTTTCGCCTCTTCGGTAGTAACACATCATGGCTTAGAGGTGAATTTTAAAAGCCCTAGGCATGCCAAAGCCAGGAGATACGCGCACGAGTCAGGGTGGCGCACGCCGACCGGATTTTTATAAACCTCTCATGTATGTGTGTAGCTCCCGCTACATGCACGAGTTAAAGTTCTGGAAAAGGGGGTGGAGCCTGGGCAGGGCACAGGCATTCCCTAATTTCACCTTGAAATAGTGCATGTGCTGGGACCCCTTGCTACGTAACTATTTCTGCATCACTGGGGGAAGGAGGGCTATTAAACTAAGGGGGTTGGAAGTTCTGTTTCTTACCTGGGTGAACTGGGAATGAACTGGTAAAACTGGTCATGGCATCAGTGTGCATGTCTTTTAAAATCCCCCCCATTTATGTGGTAGAAGCGGCATTTGTGCGCCCAGGTGTGCGTCCAATTAAAATTGTGTGCACGTGTGTTCATTCAGGCTCTTTTATATCACGCGTGCATATATATGTGCGCGTGTTATAAAATGGCTGCATCCCCGGGAACGAGCCGATGAGCGCAGGCAAATTTGCGCCCGTGCACCTGTTTAAAAGTTATCATCTTCCTGTATATTTAGAATTATGTTGTAGAAATGCTACAAATGCAAAGGATGTTAAGATAGGGGCTGTAGCAAGCTTCATGACATTATTAGCAAGGTAACTAGAATGTACGTTGCTTCAAAGGTTTTCTAAGAATATTCAGAAATCAAATTATAGTCCAGGTGTACAAAGCATTTTTCCCATAGACACAAAATGGGAAAAGTCCTTTAATACTTCTGGCTCTGAATTTGGTGGTTCATGTATGTACCGTTTATTTTCTGCATCAGTGTTTTATCCTGTAAAATTGTTGATGTATAGAGACATCTGCTGGATAACAGAGGATATAGAGATGATCTAAAAGAATCCTCTTCTTGTCCATACATTCTAGTATATATCTCTGAGTCAGTAGTGCATTTCTGCTTTGAACAATAAGAGGATTTTGGAATTCATGCTCATTATTGTTAAAAAAAAACCAAAAAAAAAAACTTTCAGCAATCCACAATTCAAGGACAAGAATTCTCTGAAATTCTTCCCAATTGTGAACTTTACTACTCTATGAACTTTCAAGAGTTATATTTTTTTTCTAGTTAAGAAATCATTCCTTAGCCCTCCAAAGAAAATTACATATAGTGGAAGAAGACAACAAATTGACCTTTCTCAGTATTTTAGTTTCTTATTCCAGTAGCATGGATTTGTCATTGACGATTAAGGTTACTGATGACATACACGAACTATAATATAAATTCATGAAAATAGCAAGGTTTGATTTATTTTTTTTCTCTTGGTCATGCTAATTCTTTTGAGTGCCCAGTGTGCAGCAGATATACAATATGATCATAGTAAACATTAAAATTCTATTGTTTCATTGACTTACTTTGACATTACTTTGACATTAGTATGTCACAATAAAATGAATTTCTCCAAGTCAGCTAGATAAGCTAATATGAAATCTTGAAAATGTTAAAAAAAAAAGTAAAATATAAATCTTGCAGTTTCACAGGCATGTGTTATTGTATTTCAAACATTTTATGACTTTTATCAATTTTTCTGATATTAAACATCCTATGCTATTTTAAATAACATGTTTATGCTATCAAATATATGCTTTACGGCCCTAAATGACTTATTTGATCTTTTCTTTATTGTTTCTAGCTCTGCTGTATCATATATTTTAGAATTCTATAGAGTTTGTTAGTTTTCACTTCAGTCACTTCTAGTACCTCCATACCTTGTAAAATTTTCCTTGAATACTCATATCAAAGGCCCACTGTTATGGAGCTCCATCCCTCCCGATCTCAGACAGGAGCCTTGCCTCCTAACCTTTAGAAAAAGACTCAATACTTGGCTGTTTATGCAAGCTTTCCCGGACTTAAATTAATGCACCTCGCCATCAACATATCCAACACAGCAGCTGTACCTCTTCTCCTTGTATATAATTTAGTCTCTGCTAATCTATCTTTATTTCCTCTGATCCCAGTTCAATAGTCCTTGTTAATTGTAACTGCTTTCTTCGACACGTTATTTCTGGTTTTGATTTATTTATTGCACCCCTGTTTATTTGTAAACCAGCATGATGTGATCATTTCATGAATGCCGGTATATAAAAAACTTAAATAAAATAAATAAATAAATATCACCCAACCAAAATGCATGAGGCACTTTTATGCAGAGTTTGCAAGGAATGTATAATGGCAAAACTTGTAGAGATGTGAACACCAGTTTTTTCATTTTGTTTTAGAGGACGGCTATATACTTTTTTCAAATGTTTTCCATTTATAGCCTCACAGTTTGCAACTTATCAGAGTCATTTTCAAAAGGATTTACACGCGTAAAAGAAGCATATATCGTAGTAATATTCAAAAGACCACTTATGCACGTAAAGTGTATTTACAGATGTAAAATCCAATTTTAAGAGCTTAAATCTTTTTGAAAATTACTCCCCATTAAGTACAAAATGCAAATGGGGCACACAAAATTGTTTTGTGTATTTAAGTTACACTTTTGATGCACACAGTTTGTATCTTGTGGGCAAAATTTGTAAATTTCATGCACATAAATGGAAAATGAAATGAAACAAAACTAAAACAAATGTTGTTGGGGTTTTTTTTTGTTTCATTTTGAAATGACGTAAAATGAAATCTGTTTCATTGTACTGTCCAACATAGCTTGCATCTCCCTTCATTATCCAGTCAGGCGAGGAAATGGAGAAAAACATTTCTATGTTTTGGTGCTTAAGAAAACTGGTAACTTGATTTTTTATATGGTAGTTCAGTAAATAAAAAGAGGATAACTTTCAAACAACTCTGAACAGCCCTATATACATGCATATGCCATCATATAGAGATCTATAACAATATTTTATAACCTCCGGAGAACAGATAAGTAAACAATAAGCTTGTCGGAGGATCATGTGCTGGCAGGCTGCCAGCGTGTGCAACTTGCGCCTGCCCAGAGGCAGGCGCAAAAGGTGAGATAGAGGTCAGGGGGGTTAGAATAGGGCTAAGGGGTGGGAAGGTTAGAATAGGGGGAAGGGACGGGGGAAGGCCGCGGGTGTCGGCACGTGCAAGATGTGCTAGTGTGCACCCACTTGTGCGCGTCGACCCCCAATTTTATAACATACCCACACTTGCGCGCGCATGTTATAAAATCGGGCGTACATGTGTTTGCACCGGGTAGCGCACGCACATGTATGCCCACGTGTATGTTTTAAAATTTACCCCTGTACTTTTAAATGTTTTTTGGCACACTAGAGATCTGTTTCCAGATATGCTTGAATTGATAGCACGAGCTTTCTCTACCCTTTATTTTATAACAATTTGTTGTTCTATTTTCTGGTTACAGATGTCTGCTTCAATCCCCATTATATGGGATAGAGGAAGGTATGCAGGAATTATTCCTTTCCTAATAGAGTGCCTTCATATTCATGTGGCAGTTTTACACTGCATAATTAATTTCCTATTGTTCTTAATCAATATACAGTCCATCCGGAGAAAGATTCCTATTATATCTGATTTACTGAAACTTCATCATCCAGATTTATTTTGTACTAGCTGTACCCTGCCACGCGTTGCTGTGGCTGAGCCTGGTTAAGTTGAAAAAACAGAACAGAGCCAGGGGATATCTGTAATATGTTTAATTTTGCAATGCTTGTGGGTATACGACATTTTTTATTGTTCCATCGTTAGTGCAGATATACAAATTGTCAGGTTTGCCTACTCGTGAACATGCAACATACAATTGTCCATGTGAGAAGCAATCGGTTTGTAGATGTAAACCGCAGAGGTGTAAAGATTGTCCTTGAGCTTTGTTGATGGTTATTGCAAATGCCAATCTAATTGGGAATTGCAATCTTTTAAATTGAAATGGCATATCTGTTGGAATGATAGGGATGCGAGGAATGAGTACATCTTCACCTTTGAAAGGTCCTGTCAAGATTGTAGCTTCTATGATATTGGTCCTTAAATTTTTGATAGCAAGTCGTGTGCCGTTGCAAAGCTTTGGTGGGTTGATATTTCGTAGCATTATTATTGGTACGCCGATTTTCAATTCTAGTATGTGAGGTGGCATACCTGGGAGGTCGAGGGAATTTAAAAATTCTGTGGGATAATTAACTGATTCATCTGATTCCACAACAGTGTCTATGGACTTGTATGTGATTGCCTGGGTTTGAATGTTAGCTTGAATAATATTGTTTAGTTCATAAACATCTTTGTTCTTTGCTGCAAGAATAGCTCGTTGACTAAGCCAAGCGTGATTCTTGTAATTGTGTTGAATATTGGGGAAAACCTTTTCCACCAAATCTTTTTTTGTTGTGACTAAATTACAGAAGTTAGGAGGTAATGAAATTCGTCCTGAGGCAAGATCGACTGGCATGGTTCCGTTCCCAATGTGTAGTAATTGTTCTGAGAATCGGTGCAGCGATGGATCTTTTTGCAGCTGGACACGCATATTTATTGTTAAGTGTAATGTGGTGATGTGTTGAGTAGTTCTAAGGTGTTGTGCCGCTAGCGCAGCGCGAGAACACCGACATAAGTTAGATTTTCTGCGAGGCATAAATTTGGTGACTTTATTTATTTATTTAACATTTTTATATACCGGAGTTCATGTAGCAAAATTACATATCACTTCGGTTTACATTATAACAGTAACAAGCATATCAGAATGCGGATACATTAAACAAGGGAAGTAACATGGATCAACGGAACAGGGGATAGCTGAATATAGTAGAATAAAAAAAACCCCGATAATTTACATGGATCCAAGACTTATCCTGGTTCAGGTTCTAAAAGCATACTGGTAAAATTTGGGGTCAAGGTGCGATGTGCATCATTATTAATGATCAAACAGGGATAGAGTGCTATTCGGAAAGATAGACTCTTAGGTGGTATGAAAAGCTTGTTCAAACAGCCAAGTTTTAAGTCTCTTTTTAAAGGTATTTGGGCATAGTTCCATCCGGAGTTCAGGTGGTAGAGAGTTCCATTGTAAGGGGCCAGCTGAAGACAGAGCTCGTTTTACTAAGGAGGTTTTGATAGGTGGGGTAAGGAGAGTGTCTCTGTATGCTGCTCTCACTGGTCTGGAGGGAATATGTGGTTGAAGAGGAATGTTGAGCTCCAGTGGAATGAGCTTGTGGATGGCTTTATGTATGATTCTTAGTAGTTTGTACTTGATTCTAAACTTAATTGGGAGCCAGTGTAAATTTTTTGCAAGAGATGTATGAATGGTGTGTAAAAGGATCAAAGGAAATGGGACAGTAATGTCCGAAGAGCAAGAGAAATGCACAGGGCCAAAATTAATGCCTTCTTAGGTAAGAGGATCCAGACCTTAAAAAGCAGTTACCACGCTGATAGATAAGAAATTAATTGGTGTGTATAAACGTGGTCAGTCAGTGGGAGGTTGTTATCCTTAGGGATAAAAATAGGGGAGTGCCTAATCCACCTAGTAATGTGTCTGTAGAGAAGTTTGTTTTGGAGGGATAAATCGCTAGCTTTCAGAGATCAGTAAAGGTTATAGTTTGTGTGTTTTTTGTTTTTTTTACCCCAAATGAACAGCACCAGCAAAGAATAGTTTAAATATGCAAGCACACCTTCCTGGCCCCCCCCCCCCCCCAACCCGGCGAAATAGAGCAACCCACGCTACAGCCCCCTCTCTTGGGAGATGTGGAGAATGAGTGCCCCCCCCCCTGTGAAAAACGCGTGGCGGAAAATGAGAATGGTCCCCCACCGTGCTCCTC
Organism: Rhinatrema bivittatum; assembly: GCF_901001135.1. Taxonomy (NCBI): domain Eukaryota; kingdom Metazoa; phylum Chordata; class Amphibia; order Gymnophiona; family Rhinatrematidae; genus Rhinatrema; species Rhinatrema bivittatum. The sequence continues at coordinate 208,232,728 of NC_042623.1, forward strand.
CCTGGCTACCTGTGTAAACTGCCAGCCGGTGGCGAGGGTGTGTGCTAGGGTTTGTTCCACCGGATGCCATGTCGCAAAACTTCACCGGTGAAAGTGGTGCGTCAGGATTCCTGACCTAGTAAGGGCAAATGTCCGCTGAGGATATGGCGCCGACGGGCTCTTGCCCTTACTATGTCACATGGTGTACCGACGTCATTGTTGTCTCTGTATAGCATAGTAAGGGCAAGGTTCGCCGGCGCCATTTTAGTTGCTGGCATCCGATGGCCCTACTGAATGCGATGTGTCCCGGACCGTTCCTGTGATGCCAGCGGAGAAGCACGGACTTGTTTCAGGTTTAATGTGTGATCGGAGTGCAGTACGTGGGTGGGTGGAAGAAGGTACTTTAATTTAAAATCGGAGGGCGTGTGAAATGCGTGGCTTCGCAATGTAGCAGCTAGGAATTCGTGTTTTGGTGTGTTTTGGGAGGGTGGGTGAAGTAAGTGACATTGGCAGGCAGGTGGGGGTGTGTGGTGTGATCAGTGTGGATTTCTGTGTGTTATGAGGGAGTGTGAATGAAAGACAATAGCCCTGTGTGGGGGTGGGGTGTGGTGTGTGAGTGTGTGTGAAAGGTGTAAGAGGTTGCGCTTGCGCCAACGGCCACCAGATGTCGCTGTTTTGTGTAAGCAATTTTTAAACTTGTATTACCTGTCACAGGTGTGACCTATATGTAATGTAAGTGTATAAAATCCTTCCCATATGGGAAGTGAATGTTGTGTGCAAATTTGAACGCATTCGGTTAAGCGGTTGGCGAGATTAGCGACGACGTACAAACTATTTAACATTTTTATTTATATAGATTACTGAAACTTGGCTATTAGACACAGATGTTGTGTTGTTAAAACAGCTTCAATTGGACGGTTATCAGATTTTTTTTCACTACCAAGAACTTTCAAAAGAGGTGGTGGCTTAAATCTGATCTAGCTTTAAAAGTTATTGAGTCTACCTCTATTCAAGATTTAGAGGTACTTGTATTACACAATTCTTTATGGGGTATTTGCTTAGTTTACGCTCCTCTCAAGTTTCTAGACAAGAACCTGATGGCTTTAATTGTTGTCTTAAATTCATTTAATGCTGACATTAAAGAATTTATTATTTTAGGAGATTTTAATTTGCACGTTGACAATAGTCCTTTATCAGACAGTTGTGAATTCGTCTTAGAAACTATGAATAATTTAGGATGGGATCAACTTATTAGTGAACCAACTCACTCTCAAGGTCATTCTTTAGATTTTATTTTCCTTTAGATCTTCTACTTATTTAGGAAGACTAAGATCAAATGTAAAGTTGTTCCCTGGTCAGATCATTCTCTGATTGAAATATCATCTATACTAGTCAACTCTACTTTAAAGAAAAATGACCTTTATAAAGTTACTAGTAAAAAAAAAAAAATTTGAAGTTGATTCTTTAAAAGATTATTGGATCTCCAAACTCACGTCTACCAATAAACTCTTTAAATCTAGCTTTAGATCAGATTACCCCAGTAACTGAATTTGTCTGCAAGAGAGCCCATATGGCTCCCTGGTTTGGAAAAGAAATGATTTCTAATAAAAGGCAATTGTGTGTTGCCAAACATCTCTGGAAGAAACATAAATCTCAATTTATCAGAATGCCTTATGTAATTATAGGACCCAAAAAACACAAAGGAAGGCGATCTATAAAAGCCGTCAGGATGAACAAAGGAATAGATGCCAATAGTCTTAAAAAATATTCCTTTATTGAAGTGGAGACACAAGGTGGCCCGACTCTGGCCGAGTTTCGCCGTATCAAGACGGCTGCCTCAGGGGCTTACGTGTATTCTCTTCAGTTCACAAATTAAACAATTTGTGTATGGAGGGTCATATATACCATTATATGACCAGCAAAAGTAATATATCTTATGGACGCATTCATGGAACGATCTGCACTTGTGCGGACAAACATATGGAGATCGTTCCATGCGTCCATAAGATATATTACTTTTGCTGGTCATATAATGGTATATATGACCCTCCATACACAAATTGTTTAATTTGTGAACTGAAGAGAATACACGTAAGCCCCTGAGGCAGCCGTCTTGATACGGCGAAACTCGGCCAGAGGCGGGCCACCTTGTGTCTCCACTTCAATAAAGGAATATTTTTTAAGACTATTGGCATCTATTCCTTTGTTCATCCTTATGTAATTATAGAAATTAATCTAACCATTTAAAAAAACAATTTTTTACTGATCAAATTCAGTCTGCACCAAATCAATCTCGTAAGCTATTTAGCATTGTAAAAAATCTAATTACTAAACCACAATCTACTGATTGTCTAATTACCTTGAATGCTCAAGATTTTGGCATTTTTTTAGTGAAAAGCTTAAAAATTTAACAGCTTGCTTTTCCAACAGTTTAGCCCCAAATCAGCTGAATACTGATACCAATATAATTAGGTATTCCTTCTCTGGTGTCAGTTTGGATGAGGTATTAGATTTGATTAATAACTTAAACCTAATTTTTGTCCTTTGTTCAAAGGTATCTTTTAAAATACTTAAAGATCTTATCCTTTTTTTTGTGTAACTTGATTAATTGTTCTCTTCAAGAGGGCAATATTCCTAAAATTTTGAAAACAGCATCTGTCAAGCCTATATTTAAAAAACCTACACTTGATCCTAACATCTTAATAGAATATAGACCTATTAGTAACTTCCTTTCCTGGCTAAACTTCTAGAAAAGGCAGTATTAAAACAGTTAAAAGAATTTTTGGATATTTATCATATTTTAGATGATAATCAATTTGGCTTTCATCCACACTTTAACACAGAGACTTTATTATCCCTATTTGATATCTTTAGATGTGGTTTTGATCAGGGCACAGGGCTTTTTCTAGTTTTTCTGGATTTAAGTGCAGTGTTCGATACTGTAGATCATGTAATATTGCTTAATCATTTACAAAGGTACTGGTAGTACCATGTTAAAATGGTTTGTTTCCTTTCTACATGAAAGATCAGTCAATTCATTTCATTGGGCAATGTTCTACAGAGTTCAATCTTTCCACCTTGTGTACAACAGGGATCAGCTTTTTCAGATGTGTTAGCTCAACTGGATGTCGGGTTTCGACTCTACACTGATGATATTCAGTTTGCTATTCCAATATCAGATTCAGTAGATCAAGCCCTAAAAAAGATTGTTTTTTGTTTGACTGTTCTTCAAAACTGGCTCTTTGAAAATAAGTTAATTTTGAACATGTCAAAAATGGAAATATTATACTGGCCAGATTTCCTAATTCAAATGTACCCAAAGATCTTTTGATTGATAGTTCAAAAATATCTATCGTACAGGAAGCAAGAAACCTTGGTTTTACCATGGACACCACCTTATCCTTAAAGCCAAAGATTTTAAAGGTTACTAAAAGTGCATACTACCAATTACATTTAGGGCCGGATTTTAAAAGCCCCTCACACACCGGGCCTATTTTAAAAAGGCCCAGCAATGCTCGTAAAGTCCCGGGACGTGTGTAAGTCCCAAGGCTTTACTAAAGGGGCAGTCCAGGGGCGGGGTGGGGTGGTCTGTGGGTGGGGTGGGGGCGGGGCCAGAGGCCTCCAACACAGCGGCCATTGCTGCTGTGTCGAAGGATCACGTGCCGGCATTTTCAAGACTTCAAGCATATATCTTTTCAACATCTCCTTAGGAGGTGTGAACTGATCCTTGGGAAAATTTATGAATCTTACATTTTTAGCTCTGATCTGGTTTTCCATAAGAACATAAGAAATTGCCATGCTGGGTCAGCCCAAGGGTCCATCAAGCCCAGCATCCTATTTCCAACAGTGGCCAATCCAGGCCATAAGAAACTGGCAATTACCCAAACACTAAGAAGATCACATGCTATATTCCCTAAGTAAACTTAATTAATAGCAGTTAATGGACTTCGCCTCCAAGAACCTATCCAAACCTTTTTTGAACCCAGCTACACTAACTGCACTAAACACATCCTCTGGCAACAAATTCCAGAGCTTTATTGTACGTTCAGTGAAAAAGAATTTTCTCCAATTAGTTTTAAATGTGCCACTTGCTAACTTTATGGAATGCCCCCCTAGTCCTTCTATAGTGTACATAACCGATTCACATCTACTTGTTCAAGACCTCTCATGATCTTAAAGACCTCTATCATATTCCCCCCTCAGCTGTCTCTTCTCCAAGCTGAACAGCCCTAACCTCCTCTTCAGCCTTCTACTCTGGATTTCACTTCCATTAAATTTAAAAGAAGAAATTTCTGTATAGAAATTTAGAAAATTTCTTAAAGACTTTCTATTTAGTCAGTCATTTCCTGGCACATAGGTCTAGTGAACCTTCAAGTAAATGTAAGTCTTATTGTTAAGTATTTTTTAATTAATATGTGTTAATTTTAAGAATTGAAGAATTAGTGTAATGTTGTTTTTATTTTATTATTTGATTTAGGTGTGATTATAATTTTATCTATGTATTTTGTTTACCACATAGAAATTCTGATATGCGATATATACATTTTTAAATAAATAAAAGCAAGTTACGTGGTTGTGGGATCCCGGCACGCGCTTGTGTACAATACTGACTTCATAGCGCTGCTGCATCCTGCCCATGCCCTGCCCATACCCCACCCACATTGTACCCATTTTGCTCAAACCCTTTGTAATGCGCATACCGGGAGATCTGCATGCTGCCGTGGACCTTTTAAAATCCATGTGGCCCGTGCACCTCTGTGTCACACACGTATCTCCTGGCTTGGCCCCACGTAGAGTTTTTAAAATCTGTAATATTTATGCTCTTCTATGTTCCTTGATGGACCTTTTCATGCATCCTATGTATATCTTAGGAAAGGGACAAATTAGAGCATATACAACAAATGTTGATTCGCAATTAGTGTCAGCTCTACATTTAATCAGTGGGGGTCGATTTTCAAAGAAGCACAGGTTCATCCATATGCATGCGATTCCTGACATGCGCACATGGATGCAGCTATTTTATAACATACACGCTGTCCGGGCCTTCCCCTGTCCTGTCCCTTCCCCGCCCAGACCCTGCCTCCGTCCTGCCCCTTCTGAGAGGCCTGGCACTTGTGCACATATCAGTGGTTATGCACATGGCCAGGCCCTCTAGAAAATGCATGCGGAGCATGCAGGGCCCAACCACATGTGTAACCTCTGGTATTTGTGTCCGCAGGCCTCTTAAAATTCAGCCATGAATTTAAGAGGAATCTTATTGCTTACTTATCTATTGCACTGATGATCTATTGATTTCAGGGTAGATTTTAACAGGGTGCACGCAGACGTATATGTGCGTGTGCTACCCAGCGTGCGCACATGTACACCCGATTTTATCACTTGCGCGCGCAAGTTATAAAATCAGCGGTTGGTGCGTGCAAGGGGGTGCACAATTGTGCATCTTGCGCGCACAGAGCCACGCTGCCTTCTCCCATTCCCTCCCACCTAGCCTGACCTTCCCACCCCTTCCCCTAACCTTCCCCCCCCAGTCCTATTCTACCTCCCCCCTGTCCTTTGTCTTACCTTTTGCGCCTGCCTCCGGACAGCCTCCCGGCGCGCGATCCTCCGACACAGCAGCAATGGCCACTCTGTCGGAGACCTCTGGCCCCACCCCCACCCCGGACAATTTACATGTGTCCCGGGGCTCTACGCAAGTTGCCAGGCCTTTTGAAAATAGGCCTGGCGCGTAAGCCTGGTTACGCGCATAAATCCTCCGAAAATCCGGCCCTTGTTGCTGTGGTTTTTATCTGTCAGTGAATCATTTTTTAATATTTTATAATCTGCACATATGTGATATTCACAGATTATAAAATACACATATGTTTACCCCCAATTATACATGCGTATGTATGGTTATGCTCAAATACCTGCAGTGCATTGAAAGCGCATACTTTTCCTACCTATTTTAATACATATGCACGTATATTTTATGAGCAAAGTAAATTATGACTTGCTCATATAAAACCTCGTTTATGCATGGAAGTTGGCTATATTTTAAAACATGCATGTGTAATTGAAATTATCAGTTTCCTGAAACTTCCACCAGTTCATCCAGTCCTTCTAGAAGTCATTGAGACCTTCCTAGTTCTTCACTCTGGACTAGCCCCAGTTCACCCAGACCTCCAACCCAACCGATAGTAAACAATAAGTCTGATATTATTTGCACAAGTGTTGCGATCCCTCCTGTGGCTGTGCCACAGGAGGCATCTTACCTTCTCTTCTGGAGGCCGCTCCGAAGCCAGGGCCTCACCTGCGAACTATCCAGGATTTGCTCCAGGGCCTGGGAGGCCTCGCTGTTCTTGAGGCCTGCCTGTGGCTTGCTTGGCTCTGCTTGGACTTCCTGGTTCGGCCACGCCCTTCTCCCTAGGGCCCGGCCCGCAGCACTCCACCGCAGTTATAGGGCCAGTGAGGGGCGGTCCATGTGAACTCCTCCCAGGGAGTTGCCTGCATACAGCAGTATAAAAGGACTTTCACTTCAGTTCCTGTTTGCCTTCAGATTGAGTTTCACAGTCGTCTGTGCGTATTCATCAATCCAGGTCCTCCGTGGTCTTGCTTGTCTTGATGGCTCCCTGTCCTGTGCCTCTGCCTGTTTCCTTGATGTTGGTTCCTGATCCAGTTCCTGATGTTTCTTCTTGCTTCAGACTGCCAGGAGTGCAGTAACCCGCTTCAGACTGCCAGGAGTGCAGTAACCCGCTTCTTCCCTGCGCTTGTCCCATTCTCAGCGTGGTCCGCGACCAGCCTTCCTGGGCTGTGTAGGGCACACAGTGGGTCAGGGTGGTCCGCGACCAGCCCATTGGGTCCGCCCGTGTCCGTGGGCTGAGTAGGGTGCCCTGAGGGACAGTACCAATGTCTTCCTTCCTAGCCCTCGTCTGTGATGTCTTCGCTTCAGCCCTCGTCTATGATGTCTCCGCTTCAGCCCTCGTCTATGATATCTTTGCTGCAGCCTTCGTTTGTGATATCTTCTGTGTTCCAAGGACTCTGTCTGCCCTCGTCCTCTGTCCGGCCTGCTGCCCAATGCCGTTACCCAGCGGCAGGTCCGAAAGGGCTTGGAACAGTCGGAGGACCGTTCATCAATCAACATTGCGTTGTTGGTTGCCATGGGCATGCAGGTCCGGTTGAGGGTCAGACCTTGTTCTCTATTCCTTGCTCCAGCTATGCCTCGCCTAGCCCTCCATGCTTGCACCGGCTCACCTCCCACAGTGTGGCTTGGGGCTCGTCCCTGAGTCTCGCCGTGGCCCAAGGGCTCACTACACCTGCTCTAGAGGCGACCGTGCTCCTCGCACTCGCAAAAGAATCTGGAAGGCCTCCAAGCCCTCGCTTCGACAGCAGTGTGGAGGATGTGCTCGCAACAACAAGATAATTAGCAGGTAAAAAATTATGCTGAATAAGTTGAGAAATGTATGCATTTAGGTCTCTTATAAATTAGCAACTAGACCCTAGACTGCCCCTTATCTTACACATAAATGTGCATGTGAGATTAAAATAATCCATGTACTTTTGATATTTTTAAAATAGCATGTACGTGAGTACAAGCAACTTACATGTATATATGCTAATTTTACATGCATAAATGTTTTGAAAATTCACCCCTATTGTCTGATTTTTAAATCGGCCATGCACGTAAGTGGCAAGAATGCCTGGCCCTGAGAAAGGGGTGAGGAGGGGCAGGGTGGGGCGGAGGCCAGCCGGGACAGTGGCCATTAGCCGCTGTTTCAGGGAAGTGTGCGCCACCTCGGGCTTCCAGTGATGAAGCTCTTCCTAGCCTCTGTCTCCTCCAGTGCTCCACCCCTTGGGGGCAGTTACCTCCTGTTCCCTTTCAGGAGGCGTTCCACCTCTGCCCCAGGACAAGGGTCCACCCCCGAGTGCAACACTATTGTAGAACATTTCTATTCTACTCAGCTCATATTATGTTCTCATAAGCAAGCCCAATTAACCAAATTTCTAGTTAAAATCCAGGATTGCCCACTCCCCGCCCCTTTTTTGGAGCATTTCATTTGTGCACACAATGGCAAATGTGTACATATCCGGGTGGCTTTTAAAATCCGTTCGGTGCATGCCGGCCCAACATATGCACATATCTCATGGTTTGGGCATGGGTCAGGCTTTTAAAATTCACCTGTCAGCCTTTATTGGTTGTATAGTAATCCATTTATGGAGAACAGCATACCATGCTATTTACTTTGCACCCACTAAAGATGAATTTGTATCTGAGATTCCTTCATTTATATGCTGGTATGCATTAATTTTAGCATATACCTGCTAATATCTTTTAACCCCAATGTAACATGAGAGATATTCAAAGCACAGCTAAGCAACAAAGCTGGTTAACTTTGGATATTCAGCCACAGATAACTGGCTAAAAATGTGGCTAAGGGGGCGCTATAACGCGATTGACCAAGATGGATGCCTGAGCGAAGAGCTCTTCTCCCTTGACTGACTTTCTCAGTGTTTTTCACAATCTATAGCGCATTTCGTCTGGCAGTTTTTCAATCAGTCTGTCTTATATCCGTTCTGAATGGCAGGAAACACAAAATAATGGATCTGAAGCAATTTTCATTCAGCAAGCACGCCACTGAGAATCTTGCTGATGGGAGTGGGCAGGTCACAGATGATTCTAGTGGGCTGGATCTTGATAGCGCCTCCTCTGTGCCCCAACTAAGCCCAGGATCTGCTGACTTACCATCCAAAGAACTGAGGGGCTGGTTTATAGATCATACAGCATATATGAAGCAACACAAGCTTCATTGTTGCCAGAGAAGGTAGTTAGTGCAGAGAAGGTAGTTAGTGCAGTTAGTGTAGCTGGGTTCAAAAAAGGTTTGGATAAGTTCTTGGAGGAGAAGTCCATTAATGGCTATTAATCAATTATACTTAGGGAATAGCCACTGCTATTAATTGCATCAGTAGCATGGGTTCTTCTTAGTGTTTGAGTAATTGCCAGGTTCTTTGGCCTGGTTTTTGGCCTCTGTTGGAAACAGGATGCTGGGCTTGATGGACCCTTGGTCTGTCCCAGCATGGCAATTTCTTATGTTCTTATGTTCTAAGCTTGACCTTCTAGCGTCTATATCGGAGATACTCGACACATGGGTAGACAGCCATGCCGATATTATTAATTCTTTGATGGCCTAACAGCAATCAGCACAAGCTTTCAAATCGCGAATCTTGCAGAAAAGCTGGAGGATCTAGAAAACAGCTCTTGGCAATGTAATCTACGGATACAAGGAGTGCCAGAAGATATGACGTATAACGATGCCGGAGTCATCGCAGCAAAAATATGCTCCTTCATCCTGCTGCTGAATGCCCCACTGCATCCCACCACACCCATTAAAATTGAGCGCTCGGCCCTAGACTGGACAACAGGCTAGAGACATAATTCTATGTCTGCATAGCTGAGGTGAGGCCTCACCAAGGACCTATACAAGGGGATAATCACTTCCCTTTTCTTACTCGATATTCCTCTCTCTATGCAGCCCAGCATTCTTCTGGCTTTAGCTATCGCCTTGTCACATTGTTTCGCCGACTTCAGATCATTAGACACTATCACCCCAAGGTCTCTCTCCTGCCCCGTGCATATCAGCACTTCTCCCTCCATCAAATACAGTTCATTCGGATTTCCACACACTATATGCATGACTCTGCACTTCTTGGCATTGACTCTCAGCTGCCATATCTTCGAGGAAGATATTTGTAGGAAGATCAGTGAATGAACTTTATGATTCAGGAGCCAAAATCGGGATCGGAGAGCTATGGGACTATTTTGATTTCTCTGTGCTAAAAACTGATTCTCTGTACTGATCAGGTGTCTGCTCAGAAGATGGCACCATGGCTATGTGTGTGGATGGTGCTAATAAGCTTCTGGTGCTGAGAAGGGAATTGAATTGCATCAAAGGGGGTCATCTCTGTGCCAGTGAAGAAACTGTCAGTGCAGTTTCATCGCTGGCATCATCGCCCTTTCTGCGCTGAGACTTTTCAGAGTCATAGCACTGATCATGAGGGAACTGAGCCTTTTTTGATTTAGGTAATGGCATATTAACTGCTATGATAGAAACTTGAGGAAATTTTAAAAGCTGCTGCAAGTATACTGTCTTGATTCAAAGACCTGTTCTCTATCATGTTGAAAACAAGTAATGCTAAATCAAACTCAATCTGGAAGAAAAAATATTCTTCTATCTTATTTTTTTATTTTTTCTAGAAACTCACAAACAAACAAATGATACCAAAAACAAGGAAACCCAATAAGAGAAATAAAACAAGTGGCTTAGAACAGAGAGAACAAAACTACATCCTTTCACACTAGTAGAAGGGAAAAGACTGAGGAGACTGATGTGGCAGCTGTACAGGAACACTGGTGCGTGCTTAAATAGTCTTTCACTGTTTTCCTGAGCTCTGACAGAGCTGTCTCAGCAATGTCAGATGATATTTATTTATTTATTTGGCTTTTTTTTTTTTTATATACCGATGACAGTTTGCACATCGTATCGGTTTACAATTAACTTGGTGCTAATAAGCTTCTGGTGCTAATAAGCTTCTGATATCACCCATTTGTGAGTCTAATACTCTCCTTGCTCGTCCACAGAAAAAAATATTTTAAACAAGAGAAAAGTGGTGATAAACCTAAATAATTAAAGAAGAAAAGAGGGATATCATATATTTGGAAGCTGAGTTAATAAGTCACAGCTTATTTCAAAGTCCCAAACGTTTTGTATTTTCATGACATGAACAAAAAAAGCTTATTAGTGAAAGTGTTCTTTTAAATTACCACTGCCCAGTTCTTTACAGAACCATCATTGTAAAGGAAGAAATGCAGTATTTTATTTAATGGACATGCTGCAAAATTTAAACCTGGCATATAGGGGTTGATTGTCAATACTGAGGGCAGAATGGATTGGACCCCAACAGAGAAGGTGAAAGGCTTCCATAAGAGGAAAAACCAAACCAAAAACATGCACCAAGGTGGAATAAGATGCAGAAGATTCAAAGGACTAGGAAAATGAACAGAAATCAGAGAAAGAAGGTAAAGGCATGGGGGTGGCTTGCTGGAATGGTGGCTACTACCTAGTGATTACTATCTTTACTCAATAAGTCTTCACACGGTTAATGCAACTCCAACATTGTTCTCTGCTTCAACGGCAAGGGGAAATGAGGAAAAGAGGATTTGCATTCAGACAACAACCAACAAGGACTGAACTGCACAGTATGGGTAAACAAATAAGCATGGGGGGTAGCTTGCTTATTGCAATAATTACTACCCTAAACCAATTAAGCCTGATACTTCACTTTGAATGCTTATCCAGAGTTGCTCTCTGCTTCAACGGCAGAAGGAAATGTGGAAAAGAGGATTTACATTCAGACAACATCCAACAAGGCATTGATCTGTGCAGTCTGGTAAACAAGCATCGAGGTAACTTGCTTGTGCGGCAGTTACTACCTTTAACCATTAAGCCTTATGCTTCACATTTGATGCAACTCCATTATTCTCTGCATCAACGGCAGGGGATGGCAGGAAATTTGAATCAGTTACCAACAAGAAACAGATAAGTATGGGAAAATAAGTGTGGAAGCTTGCTGGACAGACTGGATGTGCCCATTTGGTCTTTTTCTGCTGTCATTTCTATAAGAACATGCCATACTGAGTCAGACCAAGGGTACATCAAGCCCAGCATCCTGTTTCCAACAGTGGCCATAAGAACCTGGCAAGTACCCAAAAACTAAGTCTATGTTTCTATGTTAAGGTATCATCCAGGAGTTTGTTCATGATCAGGACAATCCTTCCCTAAGTAACTAGTTATACAGGGTGGCCCATGGAAAAGTAGCCCACCTCAATATCAGTGCCATGCAGGCAGGCTACTTTTCCATGGGCCACCCTGTACTTAGCACATGGTACTAGGCAGGGGCTGTGCACATAACCAAACTACATGTATTTCTGCTAACCCCTGCACACCTTTGCTTTGATTATGTTGGCAAACCCCAAAGGTAAAAAATACCTAAAGGATTTGCCAAAATAATCAAACATGAACTACACAAGTAGTTTGGCTACTTTTTGCAGGGTAATACAACTAAAGAAATTTGAAAGTGTTTTTTGTGGAGGATACTTTTTAAAGCAAACCTTTGGGGCGGATTTTAAAAAGCATTTACATGCGTAAATCTGGGTTTTACGCATGTAAATGCACTTTACTCGAGTAAGTGGGCTTTTGAAAATTGCTACAATATATGCCATTGAATCATCCATAGGATTTATTCGCATAAGTGCATTTTACGTGAGTAAATGGCTTTTGAAAATTGCTACAATAGTAGTTACATTTATGCGCGTAACTCCTTTGAAAATTACCCCCTTTATGTGTAATTCTAATTATTCAAAACCACCGACATATGTGCTTTCCCCAACGAAACCATACCTTGGGAATGCCTCCAAAGATATGCAGGTAAAAATACTTCTGCTGCTGTCATCCATAGGTATTTTAATCCACATATAGGGTGGATGCCCAATCTTCCAGTCTTGCAAGGTCCTCCTGTAATGTATCACAATCCGCTTGTGATTTAACTACTCTGAATAATTTTGTATCATTCGCAAATTTTATAACTTCACTCATCGTATTCCTTTCCAGATCATTTATAAATATATTGAAAAGTACCGGTCCAAGTACAGATCCCTGAGGTACTCCACTGCTTACCCTTTTCCACTGAGAAAATTGACCATTTAATCCTACTCTCTGTTTCCTGTCTTTTAACCAGTTTGAAATCCACGAAAGAACATCGCCTCCTATCCCATGACTTTTAAGTTTTCTTAGAAGCCTCTCATGAAGGACTTTGTCAAACACCTTCTGAAAATCCAAATACACTACATCTACCGGGTCACCTTTATTCACATGTTCATTAACCCCTTCAAAAAAATGAAGCAGATTTGTGAGGCAAGACTTCCCTTGGGTAAATCCATATTGACTGTGTTCCATTAAACCATGTCTTTCTATATGCTCTACGATTTTGATCTTTAGAATAGTTTCCATTATTTTTCCCAGCACTGAAGTCAGGCTCACTGGTCTATAGTTTCCCAGACTGCCCCTGGAGCCCTTTTTAAATATTGGGGCTACATTGGCCACCCTCCTGTCTTCAGGTGCAATGGAAGATTTTAATGATAGGTTACAAATTTTAACTAATAGATCAGAAATTTCATTTTTGAGTTCCTTCAGTATCCTAGGATGCATACCATCTGGTCCAGGTGATTTGCTACTCTTTAGTTTGTCAATCTGGCCTACTACATCTTCCAGGTTCACAGTGATTTGGTTCAGTTCTTCTGACTCATCACCCTTGAAAACCATCTCTGGAACTGGTATCTCCCCAACATCCTCATTAGTAAACATGGAAGCAAAGTATTCATTTGGGGGCGGATTTTCAAAGGGTTACGCGCGTGACCCCCGAAAACCCGCTCCAGTGCGCGCCAAGCCTATTTTGCATAGGCTCGGCGACACGCACAAGCTCCAGGATGCATGTATGTCCTGGGGCTTGAAAAAAGGGGCGGGGAGGTCCGGGGAGGAGGCGTGGCCAGAAGCCTCCGAAGGCCTGCTAGGCCGGGGAATCGCGCACCGGCACTTGGCTGGTGCACGCAACCTACGCCTGCCCAGAGGCAGGCGCAACTTAAATAATAAAGGTAGGGAGGGATTTAGGTAGGGCTGGGGAGGGCAGGTTAGATAGGGAAAGTGAGGGGAAGGTGCGGGGGGGCAAAAGGAAAGTTCCCTCCGAGGCCGCTCCGATTTCGGAGCGGTCTCGAGGGAAGGGGGAAAGGCATCAGGGCTCCCCAATGCCTTTCCCCCTAGGGGCATTGGGCTGACCCCGGATTTTATAACATGCACGCGGCTGCCCGTGCATGTTATAAAATCGGGCATAGATTTGTGCGCGCACAAATCTACGTCCACACGTAGGTTAGAAAATCTGGCCCTTGGTTTTTCTGCAATGGACTTATCTTCCCTAAGAGCCCTGTAACCCCTCGGTCATGTAACGGTCCAACCGACTCACTCATAGGATTCTTGCTTTGGATATATTTTTAAAAGTTTTTATTATGAGTTTTTGCCTCTCTGACCAACTTCATTTCAAATTCTCTCTTCACCTGTCTTATAAATGTTTTACACTTAACTAGACAATGCTTATGCTTTATCCTATTTTCTTCAGATGGATCCTTCTTCCAATTTTTGAAGGATTTTTTATGGTTAAAATACCCTCTTTTACCTCACATTTTAACCATGCCAGTAATCATTTTGCCTTCCTTCGACCTGTCTTAATGCGTGGAATACATCTGGACTACACATCTAGGATTGTATTTTTAAACAATGTCCATGCCTGTTGAACACTTTTAAGCTTTGCAGCTGCACCTTTCAGTTTTTTTCTATTTTCCTCATTTTATCAAAGTTTCCCTTTTGAAAATTTAGGGCCGGATTTTAAGAGGTAAGTGCGGGCGTACATTTGTGCACGCAACCCGGCGAGCACAAATGTACGCCCGATTTTATAACATGCACGTGCAGCTGCACGCATATTATAAAATCCGGGGTCGGTGCATGCAAGGGGGTGCACACTTGTACACCTTGCGCGCGCCGAGCCCTGAGAGCCCTGATGGCTTTCCCCATTCCCTCCGAGGCCGCTCCGAAATCGGAGCGGCCTCGGAGGGAACTTTCCTTCTGCCCCACCATCTTCCCCTCCCTTCTCCTACCTAACCCGCCCCCCAGCCCTATCTAAACCCCCCTCACCTTTGTTTAATAAGTTGCACCAGCCTCCGGGCAGATGTAGGTTGTGCGCATCGGCTGAGATCCAGTGCACAATCCCCTGGCACGGCTGCTGTGCCGGAGGCCTCGGTCCCACCCCACACCGCCCCTTTCACTAAGCTCCGGGACATACACGCATCTAGGGGCTTGCGCGTGTCGCCGGGCCTATGCAAAATAGGCTCGGCACGCGCAGGAGCAGTTACGCGGGTAAATCATGAGGATTTACGCGCATAACCGTTTGAAAATCTGGCCCTTAGTGTTAGAGCTGTAGATTTACATATTGTCCCCCTTCCAGTTATTAGTTTAAATTTGATCATGTTATGATCACTATTGCCAAGTGGCCCCACCACCATTACCTCTCTCACCAAATCCTGCGTTCCACTAAGAATTAAATCTAAAATAGCTCCCTCTCTCGTTGGTTCCTGAACGAATTGCTCCATGAAGCAGTCATTTATTACATCCAGGAACTTTATGTCTCTAGCAAGTCCTGATGTTACATTTACCCAGTCAATATTGGGGTAATTGAAATCTCCCGTTATTATTGCTCTGCCAAATTGGTTAGCTTCCCTGATTTCTCTTAGCATTTCATCATCTGTCTGACCATTTTGGCCAGGTAGATGGTAGTATACACCTATCACTATACTCTTACCCAACCCACATGGGATTTCTACCCATATAGATTTTAAAGAGCATTTAGTCTCTTGTATGATATTAATCCTGTTGGACTCTATACCCTCTCGGACATAAAGTGCCACATCCCCACCAAGTTGATTCTCCCTATCATTTCGATATAATTTGTACCCTGATATAGCACTGTCCTATTGGTTATCCTCCTTCCACCAGGTCTCTGTGATGCCAATTATGTCAGTCTCATCATTTACTGCTATACACTCTAACTCTCTCATCTTACTTCTTAGACTTCTGGCATTGGTATACAAACATTTCAAAGTGGGTTTTTTGTTTGTATTAACAACCTGCTTTTCAGTTCTTAAGGGTAATTTGGAAATCTTTAGCTCAGGTGATTTTTTATATATAGGCACATGGACTACATTTGCTTTTTTTGGAACCTGTCTGTATCCTTCAAGGATACATTCCTCCGAACCATGCACTGCTGAATGACTGTCGGATTTCCCCCTTGTTCTAGTTTAAAAGCTGCTCTATCTCCTTTTTAAAAGTTAGTGCCAGCAGCTTGGTTCCACTCTGGTTAAGGTGGAGCCCATCCTTTCGGAAAAGTTTCCAGCTGCCCCAAATTTTTCCCCAGTTTCTTACAAAACTGAATCCCTCGTCCCTGCACCATCGTCTCATCCACACATTGAAACTCTGGAGCACTGCCTGCCTCTGGGGACATGCACGTGGAACAGGAAGTATTTCAGAGAATGCCACCCTGGAGGTTCTGGATTTCAGCTTTTTACCTAAAATCCTAAATTTGGCTTCCAGAACTTCTCTCCCACATTTTCCTATGTCGTTGGTGTTCACATGTACCACAACAGCCTGCTCCTCCCCAGCACTATCTATAATCCTATCTAGGTGACGCATCAGGTCTGCCACCTTTGTACCAGGGAGGCAAGTTACCAGGTGGTTCTCACATCCACCAGCCACCCTGCTATCTACATTTCTAATAATTGAATCACCAACTGTGATGGCCGGCCTAACCCTTCCCTTCTAGGCAGTAGCCCTGGGAAACTTTTCCTCAGTGCGCAAGGACAATATATCACCTGGAGAACAGGTCCTTGCTACAGGATCACGTCCTGCAACACTAGGGTGATGTTCTCCTACTGGGAGACCTTTCTGATCCAAGGCAGTACTGGAGCTGCCAGACTGGATTTGGGACTTGGCTGCTATGTCCCTGAAGGTCTCATCAATGTACCTCTCTGTCTGCCTCAGCTCCTCCAAGTCTGCTACTCTAGCTTCCAGAGATCGGACTTATTCCCTGAGAGCCAGGAGCTCTTTGCACCTAGTGCACACATACTATCTCTCACCGGCGGGTAAAAAAAATCATACATGTGACACTCAATGCAAAATACTGGAAAGGCTCCCTTTTGCTGCTGGACTGCTACCTTCATCTTAATTTTATTGAGTTCCTAGTTAAGTTTAGGATACTAAGGGAGTTGGAATTAGAGTACTTTGAATTTACAGATGAATTTACTAATTAATCAGCTAGTGTCCTACAAGGGGATGATTAAACTTTCAATAAGGGCTGGTACAATAGTTTGATTTAGATAAGCGCCTGATTGATTTTTATTGACAAACTGTCTCTTGCCTAAAAATCAAGGGTTGAGTGGGTGGGAAAGACAGACACTAGAATTAACTATCTCTGGCTTGCTTATTACCTCAGACACAAACAAACTCTAAAGAATATATCCCACTATTTCACATTTCTCCAAACTTTTATAAGTTCAAAGATTTCCCAAATCTATACTTACCAATCCTCTTTAACCACCATTAAATTGATCTTCACTCAAAGAATTGAAGGGTATTGGGATCTGCTGCCCCAAAACCTATTGGGTATAACTGAACCTCTACCACAAAGCAGCAGAGAGAGATAATATATCTGTTCAGCAATAATAGGAATGCTAACTTTAAATAGATCTCTTCCTCAAATAAATTCAATGTATTTGTAACACCATCCTTGGATGCAGTTCTGTGTTCCCTACACTCATGGGTTCAATTTAATACCTTGAGGACTACATTTAAATTATTCTCATATCCCCTCTACCCTGTAACTGGGACAGGGGATGGCTACGCTATGTTGATCAACCTGATCATTCATTTTAATCTGATGTATTATACAGTACCAAGAAAATGAATTATTTTGAAGATATTAATACCATTTTAAGTCAAATCACAGCAGTTTCTATTATATTGTATTGTTCATTGTGATTAGGCTACGAACTCCTAATTTCAGGATAATTAATAATTTGAATGTATATAGTATTTTTCATCCAGACAAGATTACAATTCATTTTACAAATGCAGCACCATACAAATGCAGCAGCATACTAAGATACATGACGCCATCTGTGGGGCAGATGGGCTAACAGAATATTTTTAGCATCTGGTCTTTATGACTAATTCTAAAGGAGAGAAGAGAAAAGGAAAAATGTTAATTGTCCGGTCAGGGACACACATTTACTTTAGCTGGACCATAAAGTCACCTTTCATTTTCAGCATGAATGCAGTTCTTTAAACTTAAAAGTGAAAGCTGCTTTGAAAATCATGAATTTCTAATTCCACAGCTGAAACTCTTGCACAGATTAACCAGACACATGAAAATTAGGAATCCAAGAACAGACAGTTAATGGATCTACTTCAAAGATCACCAGTATCTGCAGGACAGGAATTTATCACTACCTTATATTATAAAAAGAATACTCCAAGATTTTAAATTATTTAACTTTCTGGTCCAGCACAAATGTCCTACAGCCAATTATCATGAAATATTGCCAGAAAATTAACCAGTCAAGTGGTGTGTTTTTTCTTTTCTCAGATTTACAATTAGCAATGCTATTAATGGTTCCTGTACTCACTGTTACTAATTATACTGCTATGAACTAATGGTGTTAAAATAGCAATAGTCCCAACTACCAATTAATGCTTAATGATAGTATATGAACCCAGGCATTGTAATGATTTTAAAAATTATTGTAGCTTGTGTTCTTCTCGTAATCATGTAGATGTGAGGATAGCAACTGGTATAGAAGTGTCATTGGAAGCATATTTATCATATCAATTTAGATAAATAGAAAGGGAATAGCAAATTGATTTTCTGGGAATCCATATCTTTCAAATTACAAGCATTATTTCCACAAAACAGGAATTTCTGTGTCATACAATGTGTTGTAAATGAACAAATTAAGGAACATGTAATAGCCAACACAGGATAAATAACCGCTAATCATAAGAATATGCAGCAATGTGGCATCTGGCATATTGTTTACAAATATATGGAATTAACTAAGGATAATACTATAAATGCTTTTGAGCTTCAGATAAATTGTTACTATAAGTTTTGTAATTCCTGGTAATAATGGTACATATACTGGTACATAACTTCCATATGGAAAAAACAATGTTGGTAAGATTACATATTACTGGCCTAGCCTTATGACTTTGCTTGATATTCAATCTCCAAGAGCATTCTCCCTTTGTATTTTTATATTTCTTCAGTATCACCATAAATTGCATTAAATATCATAAGCCAAAAAGCCATGCCAGAAAAATATAAAAAATATGTATAGCAAGACCTTTCTTTTGGAATCAGCTTTGTTTTAAAGATACTGTGGGTCATATCAAATCATGAGTCTTGCATAGAGTTTCCCACACTGTGTACATTTTTGCTTGTTACAGCCGCCGGCTGTGACAGTCCGCGACTGGGACAGGTCACTCACCCACGGCGTCGGGCCCTTCCTGGGACGGCTGCAGGAGCCAGCAGCCGTTGCTGAGATTTTTCTGCGGCATGCCAAATCCAAGATGGCCACCGTGCAGCTGACTCCGCCACCGCTGGGCCTCTGATGTGATTTAAAGGAGCCATGACAGGAAATAGTCATGGCTCCCCTTCGGGACTGTTTCCTGTGCCCTGTATTTAAGACAAGGTCTGCTCCTCAGACCTTGCCTTGGTATCTTGACTCTTGGTCCTGTGCCTTGAGTTCTCGGTCCGTAGCCTGCTCGTCTGGTTCCTGTTTGTCTTGGTCCTTGTTCCTGGTTTCCCCTCGTTGGGAGGATTTCTTCTGGCTCCGACCCCTGGACCGGCTTCCGACCAGTCTCTGGCTCCAACCCCTGGACTGGCTTCCGACTATTCTCTGGCTCCGACCCCTGGACCGGCTTCCATTCTCTGGCTCCGACCCCTGGACCGGCTTCCGCCCATTCTTCTGGCTTCAACCCCTGGACCAACTTCCGACCAGTCTTCGGGCTTAGTCCCTCGGACCGACTTGGGACCCTTCTCCGAAGAGCTACACTGAGAGGAGAGGAGAGGATCACCTTGCTGGTGGCTGAAAGGAATCAGTAAGTTTTTGCTTGGGACATTGACTTTTTTTAAAGTATTGGGGCAAAGTTAACTATTTGGGAATATTATTTAGTGTGTTTGTGTGTTTGTGCTTTTAATAGTCAGAAAGGCAGTGAATAAACAAGTTAGACTGTTTGCATTTTTAAATAGTCAATAAGGTAGCAGTAGGTAGGCAGTGAATAAACAAGTTAGACTGTATTTTTAGTCAGTCAATAAGGTAGCAGTAGATAGTGTGTTTATTTTTAAAAGTCTGCAGAACTGAGTGTTCTCCAGACTTTTAAAGAGCTGACTGTTTGTTTTTAATACTAACTGAGTGCATTGTATTGAAAAAAAAAAAGAAAACCCACAAACCCCCCCCCCCCCCCCCCCCCCCCACCACCACCACAAAAAAGTAGCCAGAAGCTAGAAATAAGCTAGGAGCAGTATATACCAAAGTAAAAAAGTTGAATAGTTCAGCTCAGTTACTCACCTTGGAAAGGTGTTGAGGTAGTGTGATTGGGTTTGAATAGGGACCAACATTTGTTAATCAAGGGAGCAATGAGTCACTCAGGCTGACTAACTGAAGTTAGACTGTTTGTATTTCCCAACCCTCCCACCCCTTGCCCACCCACCCCTAGCTCATCCCTTAATTTATAGGCAGGTGCCACTTTCACAAAAAAAAAAAAAAAACATCAACAAAAACTTTATTGAGAATTCGATCAGACCCCGGTAGGCCACTACCAGACACACAGGGGTAGATTTTCAGACGAACGCGAATAGCCTACTTTTGTTTGCGCTCCAGGCGCAAACAAAAGTACGCTGGATTTTAGTAGATACGCGCGTAGTCGCGCGTATCGGCTAAAATCCTGGATCGGCGCGCGCAAGGCTATCGATTTCGTATAGCCTGCGCGCGCCGAGCCGCGCAGCCTACCCCTGTTCCCTCCTAGGCCGCTCCGAAATCGGAGCGGCCTAGAAGGGAACTTTCCTTTGCCCTCCCCTCACCTTCCCCTCCCTTCCCCTACCTAACCCACCCGCCCGGCCCTGTCTAAACCCCCATCCTACCTTTGTCGGGGGATTTACGCCTGAGCGGGACTCCTGCGCGCCGGGCCGCGACCTGGGGGCGGGTACGGAGGGCGCGGCCACGCCCCTGGCCGTAGCCATGCCCCCGTACCCGCCCCCAAAACGCTGCCGACACGCCCCCGAAACGCCGCGACGACCGGGCCCGCCCCCCGACACGCCCCCTCCGAGAACCCCGGGACTTACGCGAGTCCCGGGGCTCTGCGCGCGCCGGGAGGCCTATGTAAAATAGGCTTCCCGGCGCGCAGGGCCCTGCTCGCGTAAATCCGCCCGGTTTTGGGCAGATTTACGCGAGCAGGGCTCTGAAAATCCGCCCCACAGTGAATTCACTAATACATTTAAAGGAAGTTAGACACATTCCTACTCCCATAGCAACCTAAAACTTAACTAGGAACTGATCAAAATTTGAGATGAAGGCAGCAGTCCAGCAGCAAGAGGGGGGCTTCCCAGTCTTTTGCATCGAGTGTCACATGTATGATTTTTTACCCACCGGTGAGAAGTTGTACATGTGCATGCGATGCAAAGAGCTCCTGGCTCTCAGAGAACAAGTCCGATCTCTGGAGGCTAGAGTGGCAGAACTGGAGGAGCTGAGGCAGACAGAGGTATATAGATGAGACCTTCAGGGACATAGTAGTCAAGTCCCAACTTCAGACTGGCAGCCCTGGTGCTGCCTTGGAGGAAGAAGGTCTCATAATGGGAGAGCACCAACCAGGTGTAGCAGGAAAGGATCCTGTAGCAAGGACCTGCTCTCTAGGTGATGCATTGTCCTTTCGCACTGAGGATATCTCCCCAAGGCCTACTGCCCAGGAGGGAAGGGTTAGGTCAGCCGTCATAGTTGGTGATTCGATTATTAGGAATGTAGATAGCTGGGTGGCTGGTGGGCGTGAGGATCGCCTGGTAACATGCCTACCTGGTGCGAAGGTGGCGGACCTCACGCGTCACCTAGATAGGATTTTAAACAGTGCTGGGGAGGAGCTGGATGTCGTGGTACACGTGGGCACCAACGACATAGGAAAATGTGGGAGGGAGGTTCTGGAAGCCAAATTTAGGCTCCTAGGTAGAAAGATTAAATCCAGAAACTCCAGGGTAGCGTTCTCTGAAATGCTCCCTGTTCCACGCGCAGGTCACCAGAGGCAGGCAGAGCTCCGGAGTCTCAATGCGTGGATGAGACGATGGTGCAAGGAAGAGGGATTCAGTTTTGTTAGGAACTGGGGAACCTTTTGGGGAAGGGGGAGTCTCTTCCGAAGGGATGGGCTCCACCTTAACCAAGGTGGAACCAGACTGCTGGCGCTAAACTTTAAAAAGGAGATAGAGCAGCTTTTAAACTAGAACAAAGGGGAAAGCTGACAGTTGCTCAGCAGCGCATGGTTCGGAGAGAGGTAACTTTAAAGGATACTAATGATGCATTAGAATTAGGGCATCCAGACAGTGAGGTTCCAATAATTAGAAAAGTAGTCCAAGTGCCTGTAACTAAAAACTCACCTGAGCTAAAAAATTCTAACATATCCCTATCAATTAAAAAGCAAAATAAAAATACAAACAAAAAACAAACTTTGAAATGTTTGTATGCTAATGCCAGAAGTCTAAGAAGTAAGATGGGAGAATTAGAATATATAGCAGTAAATGATGACATAGACTTAATTGGCATCGCAGAGACATGGTGGAAAGAGGATAACCAATGGGACAGTGCTATACCGGGGTACAAATTATATCGCAATGACAGAGAGGAGCAGTCGGGAGGAGGTGTGGCACTTTATGTCCGGGATGGCATAGAGTCCAACAGGATAAACATCCTGCATAAAACTAAATGCAAAATTGAATCTTTATGGGTAGAAATCCCTTGTGTGTCAGGGAAGACTACAGTGATAGGGGTATACTACCGTCCACCTGGTCAAGATGGTGAGATGGACAGTGAAATGCTAAGAGAAATTAGGGAAGCTAACCAAATTGGTAGTGCAGTAATAATGGGAGACTTCAATTACCCCAATATAGACTGGGTAAATGTATCATCGGGTCACGCTAGAGAGATAACGTTCCTGGATGGAATAAATTATAGCTTTATGGAGCAATTGGTTCAGAAACCGACGAGAGAGGGAGCAATTTTAGATCTAATTCTCAGTGGAGCACAGGACTTGGTGAGAGAGGTAACGGTGGTGGGGCCGCTTGGCAATAGTGATCATAATATGATCACATTTGATTTAATGACTGGAAAAGGAACAGTGTGCAAATCCAAGGCTCTCGTGCTAAACTTTCAAAAGGGAAACTTTGATAAAATGAGAAAAATTGTTAGAAAAAAACTGAAAGGAGCAGCTACAAAAGTAAAAAATGTCCAAGAGGCATGGTCATTGTTAAAAAATACCATTCTAGAAGCACAGTCCAGATGTATTCCACACATTAAGAAAGGTGGAAAGAAGGCAAAACGATTACCGGCATGGTTAAAAGGGGAGGTGAAAGAAGCTATTTTAGCCAAATGATCTTCATTCAAAAATTGGAAGAAGGATCCAACAGAAGAAAATAGGATAAAGCATAAACATTGAGAAGTTAAATGTAAGACATTGATAAGACAGGCTAAGAGAGAATTTGAAAAGAAGTTGGCTGTAGAGGCAAAAACTCACAGTAAAAACTTTTTTAAATATATCCGAAGCAGAAAGCCTGTGAGGGAGTCAGTTGGACCGTTAGATGATCGAGGGGTTAAAGGGGCACTTAGAGAAGATAAGGCCATCGCGGAAAGATTAAATGATTTCTTTGCTTCGGTGTTTACTGAAGAGGATGTTGGGGAGGTACCCGTAATGGAGAAGGTTTTCATGGGTAATGATTCAGATGGACTGAATCAAATCACGGTGAACCTAGAAGATGTGGTAGGCCTGACAAACTGAAGAGTAGTAAATCACCTGGACCAGATGGTATACACCCCAGAGTTCTGAAGGAACTAAAAAATGAAATTTCAGACCTATTAGTAAAAATTTGTAACTTATCATTAAAATCACCATTGTCTCTGAAGACTGGAGGATAGCAAATGTAACCCCAATATTTAAAAAGGGCTCCAGGGGCAATCCGGGAAACTACAGACCGGTTAGCCTGACTTCAGTGCCAGGAAAAATAGTGGAAAGTATTCTAAACATCAAAATCACAGAACATATAGAAAGACATGGTTTAATGGAACAAAGTCAGCATGGCTTTACCCAGGGCAAGTCTTGCCTCACAAATCTGCTTCACTTTTTTGAAGGAGTTAATAAACATGTGGATAAAGGTGAACCGGTAGATATAGTATACTTGGATTTTCAGAAGGTGTTTGACAAAGTTCCTCATGAGAGGCTTCTAGGAAAAGTAAAAAGTCATGGGATAGGTGGCGATGTCCTTTCATGGATTGCAAACTGGCTAAAAGACAGGAAACAGAGAGTAGGATTGAATGGGCAATTTTCTCAGTGGAAGGGAGTGGACAGTGGAGTGCCTCAGGGATCTGTATTGGGACCCTTACTGTTCAATATATTTATAAATGATCTGGAAAGAAATACGACGAGTGAGATAATCAAATTTGCAGATGACACAAAATTGTTCACAGTAGTTAAATCACAAGCAGATTGTGATAAATTGCAGGAAGACCTTGTGAGACTGGAAAATTGGGCATCCAAATGACAGATGAAATTTAATGTGGATAAGTGCAAGGTGATGCATTTAGGGAAAAATAACCCCTACTATAATTACACAATGTTGGGTTCCATATTAGGTGCTACAACCCAAGAGAGAGATCTAGGTGTCATAGTGGATAACACATTGAAATCGTCGGTGCAGTGTGCTGCGGCAGTCAAAAAAGCAAACAGAATGTTGGGAATTATTAGAAAAGGAATGATGAATAAAACGGAAAATGTCATAATGCCTCTGTATCGCTCCATGGTGAGACCACACCTTGAATACTGTGTACAATTCTGGTCTCCGCATCTCAAAAAAGATATAATTGCGATGGAGAAGGTACAGAGAAGGGCTACCAAAATGATAAGGGGAATGGAACAACTCCCCTATGAGGAAAGACTAAAGAGGTTAGGACTTTTCAGCTTGGAGAAGAGACGACTGAGGGGGGATATGATAGAGGTGTTTAAAATCATGAGAGGTCTAGAATGGGTAGATGTGAATCGGTTATTTACTCTTTCGGATAGTAGAAAGACTAGGGGGCACTCCATGAAGTTAGCATGGGGCACATTTAAAACTAATCGGAGAAAGTTCTTTTTTACTCAACGCACAATTAAACTCTGGAATTTGTTGCCAGAGAATGTGGTTCGTGCAGTTAGTATAGCTGTGTTTAAAAAAGGATTGGATAAGTTCTTGGAGGAGAAGTCCATTACCTGCTATTAAGTTCACTTAGAGAATAGCCACTGCCATTAGCAATGGTTACATGGAATAGACTTAGTTTTTGGGTACTTGCCAGGTTCTTATGGCCTGGATTGGCCACTGTTGGAAACAGGATGCTGCGCTTGATGGACCCTTGGTCTGACCCAGTATGGCATTTTCTTATGTTCTTATGTTATGACCTGCTGGAGGCGCCAGCCATCTGGATTACATGACCTGCAGGAGGCGCCTGCATCCAGATCTTCTTCGGTCTCCAGGGAGTCTCCTAGGTCCCAGCGGCTGGGTTGCTATGGGCTCCTCCTGGGGGAATCATGAGCTTCCAGGGTGAAGTCTTCATTTCCACGTCTACATCACCAGGCCTCACCTTCCGACGGTAGGGGCCTAGAGAGTTTACTCTCCTAGGTAGCGCTGACTCTACCTCGGACCAAGGGTTCACTGCCAGATCCATAACATTGCTTTTGTAGTTAAACATTTTACAGTATTTTTTAAATTCTTGCTGTTGCAATCAAAACTCATTAGTGTCATGAATAGGGGAGGAAATAAGTCCCTCTATATGTCCATTTATTGCTGTACAGCTATTAAGAGAGCAGAAGTATGAAAAGCCCAACATAGCACCATACATCACTAGTTGCTGCTTCAGAGATGTTTGGCTAGAAGCTGCCACTTTTATTCCTCCTATTTCGAATTTTTTAAGAGGTCAAAGCGTACGTCTTCAGAGTCTGCCGGCAGTCTTCTTTAGTGTCGAACTAGTGTCAGGCCTGGGTCCAGTCGTCAGGTTTGGTAAGTATCTGGGGGGTATTGGGAAATTTCCTGGGCCTGGGTCCTTGCTCAGGTCTCGGCAAATGCTCTGATAGCCTTCTGCTGGGCTCTGACAATTAGCTGACAAACCTGAATACTGGAACAGCAGCTATTTTAAAATTTCAAAACCGTGAAAAAGTGTTGAAAATGCAAATCATTATACAGGAACTCATTTGGATATAATTCAAAGATTACAATATGTACCAATTGATGTGGTCATTAAGAACCTATGGTGCAATTTAGTTGAGAAAAATATCCAAAAGTGCTTGTGCTTGTTAAGAGCTGAGCTCAGATCACCAGCATGCATTGACACCCGTATTTGTTCTAACACTGTCCATCGTAATTCTGAAAAAATGTGATTGTAAACAATACAATGTTGGACCATGGGCCTGAACATCTCTATTATTCAGTCAATTTCAGTGCTCTAATTTTTCTTGATGTACGCCCCACATAAATGCTGGGGCAAGGACATTGAATAAGGTAGATGACTGCATGAGTTACAATTAGTGCAGTTTAGGAGGTGAATAACTCTACCGGCATTGGGATGCTGTCATGATTGACCTGTATTGATACAACCTGCATTCGATGGTCGAGAACAATGGAAGTAGAGTCCATCCTGCCAAAATAGACTCATCCTTCCTCAGAATGTTCCTAAATTCCTAAGAAATCTAAAATCATCTTCCCTGCACCATCTATGCATTGAGACTCTGAAACTCTGCCTGCTTCTGGGATTTTGCGTGCGGATCAGGAAGCATTTCTGAGAATGCAATCCTGGAGGTTCTGGATTTCAGTTTCCTACCTAAGACCCTACATTTATCCTCCAGAACTTCCTTCCTGCACCTTCCTATGTCATTAGCACCCACATGTACCACAACAGTGAGCTTGTCCCCAGCACGCTCTAAAATCTTATCAAGCTAGCCAGTGAGGTCTGCTACCTTCGCACCAGGCAGGCAAGTTCCAATCGATCCTCATAGCCAATAGCCACCCAACTATCTACATTTTATAAAGATTGAATACCTAGTATAACAGCCATTCTAACCCTTCCCTCTAGGGCACATGGCCCTGGAGACACATCCTCAGTGTGAGAGGATAAGGTATCATCTGGAGGGCTGGTCCTAGCTACAGAATCACTTCCTGCCACACCAAGGTGATGGTCTCCTGCCAGGTGACCTTGATCCTCAAAATCAGCATTAGGGCTGCTTGACTAGAGTTGGGACTGCTTTACTATGTCCCTGAAGGTCTTTGTTGAAGTTCATTGAAAATAACAATGCTTAAAGCCACTAGCTATAGAGAATTTTTATTATTAAAATGCTATAAAATAATACAAACCCTATACATTAGAGATGTGAACTGGAATCGGTTCAGATTCCGGTTCCTATTCACATGTGGGGTTTTTTTTCATCGGGCCCGATCGCGGTTTTGTTTATCAACTGCGCCCGAGCCAATAAACAAAAACCCACCCCGACCCTTTAAAACTAATCCCTTTGCTTCCCCCACCCTCCCGACCCCCCCCCCCAAAAAAAAACATTTTGCAGGTACCTGGTGGTCCAGTGGGGGTCCCGGGAGCGATCTCCCGCTCTCGGGCCGTCGGCTGCCACTAATAAAAATGGCGCCGATGGCCCTTTGCCCTTACCATGTGACAGGGTATCCATGCCATTGGCCGGCCCCTGTCACATGGTAGGAGCACTGGATAGCCCGCGCCATTTTTAAAGTTGGCGCCGGGCCATCTTAGGGGTCGGGAGGGCGGGGGAAGCAAAGGGATTAGTTTTAAAGGGTCGGGGTGGGTTTAGGGGTTATTTTTGTGTGCCGTTTTTCCCGCCCTCCCCCAAAACGATAAGAGAACCCCCCACGATCAATATCGTGGGGTTTTCCTATCGTTTCGGGGGAGCCCCCGATTTCTGACGATTTTGAAAATATCGACGATATTTTCAATCATCCGAAGCCCGATTCACATCCCTACTATACATTTTATGGAAAGGCAATGATTTTACTGATAATACAGCATTACATAGAATTTTAGTTGTATGTTTCCAACCCCTAAACTAGATTGCGTAATTGTCAAAATTTCTATGTTTGGCTTTCTATTATAAACAAATAATCTAAATTGCTATATGGTAATTTGCTTTTATTCTCCAAGTTAATTAATCCTTATTACGTATGTAAATATTTTCTTGGAATTTGCCAGCAATAGCAACTTTGTGCTTGTTCTAAGAATATTTTCTATAGTTTTAGAAAGAATGTCAATTGGCCTTGTCCTTGTTCTAGTTCGAGATATGCTTCTATAATATTAGATGTTTTGTAAACTGACCTCATCTCTGTTCTTAGATGGAATGTAAACTAACCTCATATCAGTTCAAAATGTTCTACAGTCTTGTATTTCAGCATCTTTTATTTAACTTATGGAATGTTTTTCCTAGGAAAAATAAGTGCAAGGCAGAGACTATAATGTTGATAGCAATTACAAAACTGCTTATGATGGAAAATAAAAAACCTAGGAGAACAGGAATAATGTCTTCATATGTGACATGTCCAATAGTGTTTCACTGAGACAAAGGCTTATGAGCACCCACATCAATCCCCCTTTTCATCATTTTTATGATGACATATCATAATAATCTAAATCTAATTCTTCACTATGGGTCATAAGAAATATTAAAAATTATGGGGCAGATTTTCAAAGCCCTACGCACGCCGGGCAAACCCCCGGGACGCGCGTATCTCCCGGGGCTTGAACAAAGGGGCAGGGCGTGGAAGGAGTGGTCCGGGGGCGGGGCTGGATTTTAGGCAGCCGGTCAGCACGCACAAGTTATGCCTGCCAGAGGCAGGCCTATCTTACAAAATAGGTAGGGCTGGGGGGAGGGGAAGAGAGGGGAAGATGGGAGGGCTGAAGGAAAGTTCCCTCTGAAGCCGCTCCGATTTTGGAGCGGCCTCGGAGGGAACGGGGAAAGCCATCGGGGCTCTCCTAGGGCTCGGCGTGCGCATAGTGCACTAGTGTGCATCCTCTTGTGCGCGCCGATCCTGGATTTTATAACATGCATGCGGCTGTGCTCGCATGTTATAAAATTGGGCGTACATTTGTGCGTGACGGATAGTGCGCACAAATGTAGGCCAATCGCGTAGGTTTAAAAATCTGGCCCTATCTTCAGCCTTATAAATTACAATTCTGATTAGTTCCCTTAGAAAAAGGAGGCAGGAATTGACCAACTATTATATTCATTGTATAAATGTAAATACTTTTGGGAAGTGGATGAACTTCTGGATCTTAACCTTTTCTGAGGGCTACCAGTGGTCAGAGCAAATACAAGTTAGTAATGATATGTTAGCTAAGTAAATCCAAACAATTTTCTTACACATTAACATCTCACCGTTCACTCTTATTACACTTATACATACCCTAAAACCCTTTACAATAAGCCCTTATGCAATCAGACAAACTCTTCATGAAAAGAGAGCTCTTTCATTCCTTATTTTGTTATCCATAACCCTAACTCCCCAACAAGTAAGGAAACTTCCAATTGATGCTTTATCAGTCTTTCAATAGCTTTATTGGGTTTTTACTCTGCTATGAAAGGGGAAACGTTTTACTAGTAAAATGTTTGTACCAACTAGATTGATCTGATAGGGTTGGTTATCTTCCTTTCACTTAATGGAATTCATTGCCAGTGGATGTGCTTAAGGCAGTGTAGCTGGGATTAAAAAAGGTTTGGATAAGTCACTGGAGGAGAAGTCCATAACTGCTATTAATTAATGGGGCATAGCTACTACTTGTTCCCAAAATTAGGATTTTAGGTAGAAAGCTGAAATCCAGAACCTTCAGGGTGGCATTCTCTGAAATGTTCCTGTTCCACGTGCAGGTCCCCAGAGGCAGGCAGAGCTCTAGAGTTCCAATACATGGATGAGACAATGGTGCAGGGAAGAGGGATTCAGTTTTGTAAGGAACTAGGGAAACTTTTGGGGAAGGGGGAGAATTTTCCAAAAGCATGGGCTTCACCTTAACCAGAGTGGAACCAAGCTGCTGACACTAACTTTTAAAAAGGAGATAGAGCAGCTTTTAAACTAGAACAAGAGGGAAAGCCGACAGTCACTCAGCAGTGCATGATTCGGAGGAATGTATCCTTGAAAGATACTAATGAAACAGGAGAGTTAGGGCATCCCAACAGAGAGGTTCCAATAAAGGCAAATGTAGTCCATGTGCCTGTATGTAAAAAATCACCTGAGCTAAAGATTTCCAAATTATCCCTATCAACTGAAAAGCAGGTTGTTAATAAAAACAAAAAACACACTTTGAAATGTCTGTATGCCTATGCCAAAAGTCTAAGAAGTAAGATGGAAGAGAGAGTGTATAGCAATAAATGATCAAAATTGACAAAAGAGAGGGAAAAAGGATCAAAGTCCAATATCACTTTCAAACCCACTCCATTGGCAAATGACAATATCATAAAAAATCTTTGCTTTAAAGTTTACATCTGCAGCCTCTCGCCTCACAATGGGCCGCAAGCTTCAATCAGCTTGTAAAGCAGAATGTAATTTCTTTTTAATCATTTATTGTCATATTGCCTAACCCTAATCTAAACTTTATTCAAACAAATTACTTATCACTAAACCTCATTCAAAAAACCCCTAAAAAAGGTATACCAATATAGAAGACTTTTTTTACTTCACATTTTTCACTCTTATTTAACCATGAATCTTCTGTGAAAGAATACTTAGCCAAGACCTGGTGGAAGGAGAATAATCAATGGGACAGTGCTATATCAGGGTACAAATTATATTGCAATGATAGGGAGGATCAACTTGGTGGGGGTGTGGCACTTTATGTCCAGGAGGGTATAGAGTCCAACAGGATGAAGATCATACAAGAGACTAAATGCTCAGTAAAATCTATATGGGTAGAAATCCCATGTGTGTTGGGTAAGAGTATAGTGATAGGAGTATACTTCTGTCTACCTGGACAAAATGGTCATACAAATGATAAAATGCTAAGAGAAATCAGGGAAGCTAACCAATTTGGCAGTGCAATAATAATGGAATATTTCAATCACCCCAATATTGACTGGGTAAATGTAACATCAGGACTTGCTAGAGACATAGTTCCTGGATGTAATAAACAACTGCTTCATGGAGCAATTGGTTCAGGAACCAATGAGAGGGAGCTATTTTAGATTTAATTCTTAGTGGAATTCAGTATTTGGCGAGAGAGGTAATGGTGTGGGGGTCACTTGGCAATAGTGATCATAATATGATCAAATTTAAACTAATAACTGGAAGGGGGACAATAACTAAATCTACAGCTCTAACACTACATTTTCAAAAGGGAAATTTTGATAAAATGAGGAAAATAGTTAGAAAAAACTGAAAGATGCAGCTGCAAAGGTGCAGCTGCAAAGGTGTTCAACAGGCATGGACATTATTTAAAAATAGAATCCTAGATGCGCAGTCCAGATGTATTCCACGCATTAAGAAAGGTGGAAGGAACGCAAAACGATTTCTGACATGGTTAAAAGGTGAGGTGAAAGGATGTATCTGAAGACAATAGGAAAAACCATAATCATCGTCAAGTTAAGTATAAAACATTGATAAGACAAGAGACGAGAGAATTTGAAATGAATTTGGCCACAGAGGCAAAAACATAATAAAAACTTTTTAAAATATATCAGAAACAAGAATTCTGTGAAGGAGTTGGTTGGACAGATGACCAAGGGGCTTAAAGGGCTCTTAGGGAAGATAAGGCCATTGCAGAATGACTAAATGAATTCTTTGCTTCCATGTTTACTAATGAGGATGTTGGGAAGATACCACTTCCGAAGATGATTTTCAAGGGTGATGAATCAGATGAATTGAACCAAATCACTGTGAACCTGGAAGATGTAGTAGGCCAGATTGACAAACTAAATAGTAGCAAATCACCTGGACCAGATGGTATGCATCCTAGGGTATTGAAGGAACTCAAAAGTGAAATTTCTGATCTATTAGTTAAAATTTGTAACCTATCATTAAAATCATCCATTATATCTGAAAACTGGAGGTGGCCAATGTAACCCCAATATTTAAAAAGGTCTCCAGGGGCGGTCTGGGAAACTATAGACCAGTGAGCCTGACTTCAGTGCTGGGAAAAATAATGGAAACTATTCTAAAGATCTCTCCTTTTTTCCCCTGCTCCTTTCCGCCCCGTTCACCCGCTCCCTCCCCTCGCCCTTCAGGTCCCTACTTAAACCCCATCGCTTAACTCTCTCCCCCCTTTGTATTATTATTGTACATAAGCTATATTTGCATTTAATTATGTTTTTGCCTTGAATTTACTTGTACAGCATAACCTTGGTTTCCCTTATTCCTCTACCCCCCCTTCCCAGTTCTCTTAATATTTTCATTGTAAAGCCCTTACCCCCCCCCCCCCCCTCTAGTTATTTTATTCAGTTTCTATGTAAAGCCCTGTTGGCCATTTTTTGTTCTATGGAAACCGATGTGATGTTTTCTAAACGAATGTCGGTATACAAAAACTTTAAATAAAGAAATAAAGAAATAAATAAAATCGTAGAGCATATAGAAAGAGATGGTTTAATGGAACACAGTCAACATGGATTTACCCAAGGGAAGTCTTGCCTCACAAATCTGCTTCATTTTTTTGAAGGGGTTAATAAACATGTGGATAAAGGTGACCCGGTAAATGTAGTGTATTTGGATTTTCAGAAGGTGTTTGACAAAGTCTTTCATGAGAGGCTTCTAAGAAAACTTAAAAGTCATGGGATAGGAGGCGATGTTCTTTCGTGGATTTCAAACTGGTTAAAAGACAGGAAACAGAGAGTAGGATTAAATGGTCAATTTTCTCAGTGGAAAAGGGTAAGCAGTGGACTGCCTCAGGGATGTCTACTTGGACCGGTGCATTTCAATATATTTATAAATAATCTGGAAAGGAATATGACGAGTGAGGTTATCAAATTTGCGGATGATACAAAATTATTCAGAGTCGTTAACATTACAGGAGGACCTTGTGAGACTGGAAGATTGGGCATCCAAATGGCAGATGAAATTTAATGTGGACAAGTGGAATGTGTTGCATATAGGGAAAACTAACCCTTGCTGTAGTTATACAATGTTAGGTTCCATATTAGGAGCTGCCATCCAGGAAAAAGATCTAGGCATCATAGTGGATAATACTTTGAAATTGTCAGCTCAGTGTGCTGCAGCAGTCAAAAAAGCAAACAGAATGTTAGGAATTATTAGGAAGGGAATGGTTAATAAAATGGAAAATGTCATAATGCCTCTATATCACTCCATTCTGGTCGCCACATCTTAAGAAAGATATAGTTGCGATGGAGAAAGTACAGAGATGGGCATCCAAAATGATAAAGGGAATGGAACAGCTCCTCTATGAGGAAAGGCTGAAGAGGTTAGGGCTGTTCAGCTTGGAGAAGAGATGGCTGAGGGGGGATATGATAGAAGTCTTTAAGATCATGAGAGGCCTTAAACGAGTAGATGTGAATCGGTTATTTACATTTTCGGGTAATAGAATGAATAAGGGGCATTCCATGAAGTTAGCAAGTAGCACATTTAAGACTAATCAGAGAAAATTCTTTTTCACTCAATCCACAATTAAGCTCTGGAATTTGTTGCCAGAGGATGTAGTTAGTGCAGTTGGTGTAGCTGGGTTCAACAAAGATTTGGATAAGTTCTTGGAGGAGAAGTCCATTAACTGCTATTAATCAAGTTTACTTATAGAATAGCCACTGCTATTAATTGCATCAGTATACACCAACCAACCTCTTTCCCTTTACTAATAATTCTCCAACATTCGCCGATTCAAGGGAAACCTTGTTCAGTGGTATTTCTTGTGTACGTAATATACGGGGCTAATGAAAAGGATAACCAAAAATTGGTCATCCTTGAACAGAGCCACTGTACACAAGAAATACCACTGAACAAGGTTTCCCTTGAATCGGCAAATGTTGGAGAATTAATTGCATCAGTAGCATGGGATCTTCTTAGTTTTTGGATAATTGCCAGGTTCTTGTGGCCTGGTTTGGCCTCTGTTGGAAACAGGATGCTGGGCTTGATGGACCCTTGGTCTGACCCAGCATGGCAATTTCTTATGTTCTAAATTTAATTAGTATTACTTTTGGAGAAAAGTGTATTTTAATAATCATTCTTATTAATAGATTAAAAATAAATTTGGAAGTACTAGTCCTGGAAAGATATTTTGTCATTCATTTAATATCATAAAAGAGAGATCTTTTAAAGCATATACATCATACAGTATATTGTAAATTTGCATATTGATCAATATTCATAAATTATTTGCTAATATACTAGTATGTAGAATAACTAAAATCTTTTTTCCAAATTAAACCTTGATATATATATTTGTTTCTTTTAAAAACAATATATTGTTTTCACTTTATTCAATGCATATAGAAAGAAAAATAATTTTGTTTTTCTGATCATATAAACCATGACTAATCATGGAGTAAGTATAAGTTTTGAACTGTACAGAGAGAATAGATTTTATTTTAGCATAAACAAAATTTCTAAACACAAGAGTGAAACACTGGGCAGCAGCACCTTATACATCTTAGCATAACAAGCAGCAAAACATCTATGAAAGAAATGATACTAACAGAATTTTTGATCATTTCAAGTAAATTATTTTTTGCATAGAGCTATATTCATATATTAAATATTCATAAATAAGCCAGAAAATCACAGTTTGCCTAAAATTATATGTTTCACAAGTTTTCTTTAGAGTATTGTATAACCTGATAAAAAAAAAACACGGATGATAACATAGATTTACCTTAATTTCATTTCAAAATCTTTGTAGCAAAAGAATTCAGTGTATACCTCTCTGTCTCTTGCAGCTCTTCCAAGTCTGCCGCTCTGGCCTCCAGAGAACGGATTCATTCTCTGAGAGCCAGGAGCTCTTTGTGCTGGGTGCACACCAATAGGCAGATAATCATACATATGGCACTTGGTGCAAAAGACCAAATAGCTCCCAACTTGCTGCACTTCTGTATGCATCTTCATTTTTTTTAAGTTACTAAAGTTTTAAAGCTGATTATGTAGTAGGTATGTGTCTCAATTTAAGGGGTTTTAAAATACTTGGAGGTAGATTTAAAAACATACGCGCGCGCGAACAAAAGTACACCAGGGGTCGGTGCGCGCAAGGCTGCGCAAAATCGGCAGCCTGCTCGCGCCGAGCCACACAGCTTGCCTCAGTTCCCTCCGAGGCCGCTCCGAAATCGGATCGGCCTCGGAGGGAACTTTCCTTCCGTGTCCCCCCACCTTCCTCTCCCTTCCCCTACCTAACCCGCCCCCCAGCCCTACCTAAATCCCCCCCTTACCTTTGTTGGGCAAGTTACGCCTGCTTGAAGCAGGCGTAACTTGCGCACGCCGCCCCGGCATCCCCTGGCACAGGCCGCACCGCCCTCCTGGCCCGCCCCTGGATACGCCCCCGGACATGCCCCCTCCCGCCCCTTTTACAAAGCCCTGGGACTTACGTGCGTCCCGGGGCTTTGCGCGCGCCGGCGGCCTATGCAAAATAGGCGCGCCGGTGCACGAGTGTCCTGCGCGCGTAAATCCGGGAGGATTTACGCGCGCAAGGATTTTAAAATCTACCCTTTGGTGTCTTTTAAAATCTTAGAGGTGAATTTTAAAAGGCCAGCATGAGTATCAGTTAGGGGATGCATGCAGAAGTCGGGCTTACGAGCACCACCGAATTTTCAAAGCATACAATATACCTCCTATTGGAAAAATAAAACGTGTTAGACTGCTATAGATCTTTACACAGACACTACATACTAGCTGAATCACTCACCTCAGTCAAACAAGTAGAGCACTAGTTGACTCTGCCCTAATATAGAATAAGGGGGCCACAAATTTGAAACAAAAATATGGAGACAAAACTGAAAAGGAAAGCCCAAGAAGCCAGACTCTATGAGCAGTGCAACACTGGAGAAAGAGAAAAAGAAATGAATTTCCACCTTTACTGAGCAAAATGCAAAGATAGAAAATTGAATGCACATTGCAAAAGCTGACCTATTCCTGTCTCTAAAACTGAAAATAATGTTTTCTTTTCTACCTTGGTTGTGTGGTCATGTTATTTGGCCCTGGTTTCTCAGTCTTATCCTAAATTCTTTTCAGGATCTTCCTGCCATTTTCCATTTCTTCTCTCCTCTCTCCCCTACATCTGTCTTTGATATTAATCTTTCCCTTTCATCTTTTTTCTTCATTTTTCTTTTCTCTGTATCTCTATTCACTCATAGCTAAATTTCACCCCTTTATCCCTCCTTTCCTTAATCACCTTTTCAACTCCTTTCTATCTTCCACTCTCATCTCTTCCCATGCCCCCTCTGTCTTTCACACATTCCACATTCCCCAATCCTCATCTACTTTACTCTGTCTGACATCCCCTCACCAGCCCCATCTCCTTCCTTGTAATTCATTCCTCCCTGGTTTCCAGCCCATTTCTACTATTATGGTCTATTAAGCCTCTTTCATCATCTCCTAAGCCCCATTCGCACTCTCTCTTAACATCACAACAACCATCTCCCTTTCCACTGCCCCTTACAATCTCTCGTAATCCAGGTCAATCATACCACCTGTCAACCCCTCCTCACCCTTCTCACACCCCCACTCATGTGTTTCCCAGGCCATCTAACACACCCAACATACCCACCCAATTGCTAAGCTCCCACTGTCTGTCCCATACTCCTGCTCGCATCTCAAGTCCCTACTCTGAGTCCCCACTCTCCCTCCCAATCTCATTCCTTGCTCTCCCAAGTCCTCACTGTAGTAATAGATCTTGGCTTGTGCTGCAGTGTCTTCTGATGCTGTGCAGATTCTATTCTGGGACACTTCTTGGTAGCTAAGTAGGTAACAGCACATTATCTTCTTATCCCTGCATGGCTGTTACATATATACACAAATTAGTTCCTTGTGACCAGTATCATGTCACAAACCATTCCCAGCAGGCAAGCAATAACAATAGTTACTTTGCTGTGTTTAGAATATATTTATTTGTTGTATGCTGGTTCAGCTGAGATCCATCATTCTTGCATAGATAATCTGCTCACTAAAAAAGGTAAAAGCTTGGTTTTTCAACCAAGCCTTTTCCCAATCTACTTGTTATTAAATTAGTAATATTCACAAACGGCCTGATTATAAAAGGGCCACGTGCGTAAATAATGGGTGTTATGCGTGTGGCTGGACCTTGCGTGTGCTGCAAACATTTTCGGAAGGGCGTAGCCATGCGCTTAACCCCCGTTTTGCGCCAAAGTGCTGGGTCTTTCCAAAGGGGAGAGCCAAGGGTGAGGTCTGGGCGGGGAGGGGCAGGGCGGAGGGGGTTGGGACAGTGCCATTAGCCGCCATCCTGGGCAAGTGCGTGCCGGCAGTTGGCCGCCGTGTGGAAAATAATGCTCCTCCAGAGCAGAAGTGTATGGAAAAAAAAGGGGGGGTTAGGTAGGGATAGTTTAGGGGTCGCAGAGGGGAAGAGGGAGGAAGGATAGGGTTAGGGAAGTACGCTCCTTAATTGGAGCAGACTGGGAGGGAACTGTGAAAGGCCTACCTGCGTTGCCGTGTGCATTTTTTTAAAGATCCCCTCACGTTGCGCTCGTGACAGACATCTGCCCGCACATGTGTGCGCGTGGATATTGCCTTTTATAACACGCATGCATGTTATAAAAAAAGCTATATCCATGGGCACGTACTGGGAACCACGTGCACATGGACGCCTGTGCGTTTTGGGGTAGATTTTTAAAAAATACGCACGTACGTCCATGTGCGTGTGCTATTGATTTTATAACATGCGCGTGCATGACCTCTGTTTTTTAGTGTGGGGGGGGGGGGGGTGGGCGGGTTTAAAATCTGGCCTTTTTTTTTTTTTAATTGACCCCAATACTAGAACATGTATGCAAGGTCGATGCACATGACATTATAATATATGTTACTGCTAATATATCTGTTATTCCAGTTTAAATTGATTGTAATCTGCTTTGAGACAGCCAGCTTCCCTAGGTAAAATACCTTTTACCTTTATAAATGACATTGAAAATGACCTCCCCTTCGCAAACATTGAGTTAATGTTTGCGAAGCAATCGATATTACCATAGATTAATATGCTTGTTTCTGTTCCTGGTGTACTATTAAAAAAAACCCCAATTAAGCACTGAAGGTTCAAGAGCATGGAAAAGTAGTGCTTGCCATGACATATATGAAACAAATAGATATGTTCTAAGAGGTGAATTTTAAAAACCCAACACACACATTAATTAAGGGATGTGCAAAGAAGTCAGGCTCACGTGTGTCGAGCGAATTTCAAAAGCTGCCAAAATAACGAACGCAGCACGCACATCTTGAAAGTTTTCAGAAAGGGGTGGGGTGTGGGCACGGTCTGGGTGGGATGTGAGCATTTTCGGGCTTGAACCTAAGATGTGCGCATAAATACTGACACGACCCAGCACACACAGAGGCCTTTGCTGCGTAAATTTGCTTCTGGTATGGATGCCATGTAAGTTAAAATTTAAAGAAAACTAGGCAGATCTGTGGGGTTTTAAAGGTCACAGATAACTGGGGAAGTGGGATTTGCACCCCTATGTTCAGGCCCATTTAAAATTTGGCACATGTGTACATAAGGCCAAGCTATTTTATAACATGGGCATATATGCACAAATGTTATAAAATGACTGCATATCTGGGCACTGATTGATGTATGTGTGCAATCTGCACACGTGCATCGGTTTCAAAGTTACTGTCCCTGTTAGTGGTATTCACTTCCAGCTTCTGAGGTCCATGACATGGCCTGGTTTTCAAAATATCCATAATAAACAGATATTTTTAGGCTTTGGATCTAAGAATTAAATTAATTTGCCTATCTGATTACCTTGTAAACCAAAGCCAGTTGTAGCCATCAAAAAATTGCAATTTTTTCCTTTCCTAATTGGTTGCTTATCTTAGGGGACTAAAACTGGTGCATAAGTAATGCTTGTAAAAATTGAAGGCAGCTGTTAACCATTACAGTAACATTTGAGAGAGAACCAAAGGCAATAATTAAATAATATAATGAACTCATAATCTATGGCTGCCAGGTTTGCGCAGCTCATATCAGCTACTAACAATGCCCATTGTCATAATTGACAGCTAGTAACTTGCTCTTATATTTCCCACTTATTTATTGGGGAGACACAAGACTTGCTATAATTCTAATTGTTTCTACAAGCTACAAGTCCTGAGAAAGCTGAAACCTCTTCTTCATTTCAATGATTTCCGGTTGGTTCTTCAAGCCATTATACTATCAAAAATCGACTATTGCAATTCGCTCCTCTTCGGCCTCCCAATCTCATCCATCAAACCCCTCCAAATGTTACAAAACTCTGCAGCTAGAATCCTTACAAATATGAATAAAAGAGATCACATCACCCCCATTCTCAAACTCCTCCATTGGCTTCCAATTAAGCAAAGGATTCTTTATAAAGTGCACACAGTAATTCATAAATCAATTCACAATATCTCCCCACTTCACCTAAGCACCCAACTACGTCCTCACTCTTCAGCTAGACCCATCAGAGGAGCATATAAAGGCACACTCCATGTACCCTCAACAAAATCTTCGCTTTAGAAACGTGCCATATCTACTGCTGGCCCCAGTCAATGGAACGCGCTCCCGCCAGATATCCGGCTAGAGATCTGCCACTCCACATTCAAAAAGAAACTTAAAACCTGGCTCTTTAAACAAGCTTTTGCAGGACCATAAGCACTTTTCCCCCCTACAGCCAGTAAGAGTTCCTCACCATCGCATTCCCCAGGCTCTATACTTCTTCTCGGCTCTTTATCCAATCTCTTGCTGCAGGACTCATGTGACATTTACTGTTTTTCTTTTATGTTTTTGTTTTTGTTTTTACTGCTCAATGAGACTTGTTAGCCAATATGTTTTCATCACAATGTTAATTTTGATCTAGTTTACCCTGTTCCAAGTTCCATAACCTTGTTCTATGTAATAATGCCTCTAGGAAAAAATTTATGTTCTGTTTCAATGTAAACCGATATGATCTGTATTTCATACAGGAACACCGGTATAAAAAAATCTAAAAATAAATAAAATAAATATAATTCATCCTTTCTAATAATCGATGTTTTAGTAGATGTTATGGTATCTAAATGATCATAACAAAATCTTTCTTTTCATTTCAACCATGTGTTTATGACATTTGCTTCATGCACATTTATTGCTGTCTTGCATATTTGATAGTACATAAGAAGTTGATAAATATATATATAGATAGATTTAAAAAATGTACTGCAGTTGCGTTGCTGTGCTATGTTTGCAGTGATGTGCTGGAGGGAGCTTCTAGGATCTCTATGTGCCTTTTGTTCAATTATTTTGTGGAAACAAAGCGTCACACTGAGTAGAGTGGAGCTGGTGAGAGTCCTTTGATAAGGAATTGGCTGCACATCACTGTGCATTTGCCTTCTAGCAATCTTGCCAGGAACATAGTTCTTCAGATACTTATAAAGGGCAGGTAGTGCATTCCTCATCTTATAAGGTTTGTAGATGGTATGTACTATATTACAATTCAGGCACAGAAAAGACTGATAGGAACATTGAAATAGTTTCTGCAATATATCTCTGCTGTGTAAATACATTACAGTATTTCATTATCTTAAATTCACTTTATATGATACCCTTGACAGGGTGCCTTACAAAGATTGCAAAAGAGGACCATCTGTAAGCTGGTATTTCTGTGCGACCTCACCTGGCCCTAATACCACAGTAGGTGCATTCAGTGGCGGATTGCAGGAAAATATCAGCCCAGGGGATTTTTTTCAAACCTAGCCAATGGGGTATCTGACTCTCTAGTGTTCCCTGTAGCATGTGTTTCACCAGTTCCCAAAGGAATGCTAAACTGACCCTTCAGAGGTACATCATGTGATCTCGTGCCTAGCAGAACTCAGCCAAAAAATCTCCAATATAAATTTCATATTTTTCTAAATTAACTAAGTAGCAGAGCATATCCCAGACCAGGAGTGAGCCATCACAGCTGTAGGGCCCTTCCTTCCAAGCATATTATATATACAGTATATCCATTTTTATTGGAGTGGTTTACAGGCTATTGACACAAAAGGAAAAACTAGACAGAGATCTGGTCGAAGAGATCCAAAATGTGGGAAAGAAGGGAGAAGTGATTGTTGGAGATTTTAATCTGCCAGATGTAGACTGGAGAATCCCTTCTGCAGAATCTACCAGAAGTAGAGAGATATTGGATGCTCTATAAGGGGCTCTGTTCAAACAAAAGGTAATGGAACCCACGAGAGAGGTATACTTGTCCTAGTGCTCTCTAACAGGGATAATGTCTCTAATGTCCAGGTAGGTACCCACCTCAGCACCAGTGATCATCAAACGGTATGGTTTGATAATTGAAAAATATGGACTTTGTTGAAATGGGGACGTACCTGGAGGTAGAACTAGGAGAAATTGAGTATGTTGGAACAACAGTGGGCCAAAGTAAAAGAAGCAAAGGCAACAAATCTTCCAACTCCTTGATCCCTTTCCTCCTGCTAATCCCCCCATTATTGACACTGCTTCGCTTTCGTAGCTAGTTTCCTGTTTGTCTATAAGTGCTACTTATACAGAGCACTCTATATCTGACACAATGCACTTCCAGTATATCCTTGTTATTACGTTAAACCTCTGCCTCTGGCTATTTCAGCTCCCAAGTTCTCACGACCTTGTTTTATTGTAACTTTGCTTCCTCTTCATTGTTAATGCTATGGCTCCCTTGTTCCTTGTGAACCGATATGATATGATTTGTATCATGAATGTTGGTATAGAAAAGAGTTAAAATAAAATAAATAAATGTTAGAAAAGAAAACTAAAGTAAGAGAAATAAGAAACAGATTTGGTTCTCAAAGGAGGTGGCTGATAAAATAAAAGCAAAAAGAATAGTATTCAAGAAATATAAAGGATCCCA
The DNA here is from genome assembly GCF_901001135.1 of Rhinatrema bivittatum. Lineage (NCBI taxonomy): Eukaryota > Metazoa > Chordata > Amphibia > Gymnophiona > Rhinatrematidae > Rhinatrema > Rhinatrema bivittatum. The sequence goes on from NC_042623.1 coordinate 208,274,649, forward strand.
AAAAGAGGAATATAGGGAAGAATATCTGGTGAAAGTGAGGGAGATGAAGAAAGAAATCAAGAAAGCAAAAAGTCAGGCTTGCAGAAAGGATTGCCAAAGAGGTAAAGCAAGGTGACAAAACAGTTTTCAGATATATCAGGGAAAGGAGAAAGGTCCGAAGTGGTATAGTGAAATTGAAAGATGACAAAGATTAATGTATGGAGAGAAACAAAGAAAAGGCTGAAATATTAAACAGTTTGGTATTCACTAAAGAAGGCTCTGGACCGTCGCTAGTTGACAAGACTGTGGATGGGAGTATAGTAGATGAAACTCCATTTACATAAGAGAATTTATGGAAAGAGCTAAGAAAACTGAAAGTGACAAGGTCATGGGGCTGGATGAGGTACATGCCAGAATAGGAGCTCAGAGATGTGCTGGCGGGTCCGTTGAAGGACCTGTTGAATAGATCCCTGGAAATAGGAGTGGTGCCTCAAGATTGGAGAAGAGCAGTGGTAGTCTCACTTCATCAGAATGGAAGTAGAGAGAGGGCGGGAAACTACAGGCCGGTTAGGCTCACCTCGGTGGTGGGAAATTAGTGGAGACTCTGCTGAAGGAAAGGATAGTGAACTATCTACAATCTGATGGGTTGCTCAACTTGAAGCAGCATGGATTCACCAGAGAAAGGTCCCGTCAGACAAATCTGAATGATTTTTTTGACTGGGTGACTAGTGAATTTGATCAAGGAAGAGCACTTGATGGATTTAAGTAAAGCTTTTGATACAGTCCCACACAGGAGAAGTGTGAACAAAATGAGAAGCTTGGGAGTGGGTGCCATGGTAGTAGTGGGGATTGCAAACTGGTGGACTGACAGGAGACAGCTTGTAATGGTAAATGGAACCAACTCTGAAGAAAGAAAGGTGTTGAGTGCCACAGGGATCGGGTTTGGGCCCGATTCTGTTCAATAGCTCTGTGAGCAACCTGGGAGAATGGATAGAAGGTAAGGTTTGTCTATTTGCAGATGATACTAAGATCTGCAACAGAGTAGACACATCTGAAGGAGTAGAGAGAATAAAAAGTGATTTCAAAAAGCTTGAAGAGTGGTCAAAGATTTGGCAGCAGGGATTCAATGCCAAAAAGTGCAGAGTCAGACATCTGGGGTGTGGCAATCCAAAAGAGCTTTATGTGATGGACTGTGAAAGACTAATTCGCATGGACTGGGATAGGGACCTGGGTGTGATAGTGTCTGGTGATCTGAAAGCTGCAGAGCAATGTAACAAGGCGCTAGCTAAAGCCAGAAGAATGCTGGGCGGCAAAGAGAGAGGAATAACCAGTAAGAAAAAAGAGGTGATAATGCCCTTATACAGGTCCTTGATGAGGCCTCACCTGGAGTATTGGTGCCCGTATCTCAGAAAGGATAAAGACAGAAAAGAGGTGGTCCAAAGAACAGCAACCAAAACGATGAGGGATCAGCACTGGAAGACTTATGAGGAGAGGCTGAAGGATCTGAATATGTATACCCTGGAAGAGAGGAGGTGCAGGGGAGATATGATATAGATCTTCAGATACCTGAAAGGTTTTAATGATGTACAATCATCAAATCTTTTCCATTGGAAAGAAATCAGTAGAACTAAAGGTCATGAATTGAAACTTCAGGGAGGACGACTCAGAACCAATGTCAGGAAATATTTCTTCACAAAGAGGGTGGTGAAAATCTGGAATGCCCTTCTGGAAGAAATGCTGAAGATGAAAACAGTGAAGGAATTCAAAGGGGCATGGGATAAACACTGTAGATCCCTAAAGGCTAGAGTTTAGAAATAAAGAAACCTCTAGCATGGGGGTGACTGGGGGGAACTTGCTGGTGTGGCATTTGCTACCCTTAACAAATAAACCTTGATACTGTTAATGCAACTCCATTATTGCTCTCTGCTTCAATGGCAGTGGGAAGAAGGGATTTGGATTCAGACAACAATCAACGAGGGCCCCGACTTTTATGGTTTGGGGAACAAATAAACATGGGAGTAACAAGCTGGTGTGGTGTTACTACCCTTCATCACTAAGGGGCAGATTTTAAAACCTACATGTGCGGCCTACATTTGTGCACGCTACGGCGCGCACAAATGTACGCCCAATTTTATAACATGCACATGCATGTTATAAGATCACGGGTCGGCACGAGCAAGGGGGTGCACACTAGTGCGTGCTGAACCCTCGGGGAGCTGGCTTTCCCCATGAGGCCGCTCCGAAATCGGAGGGAATTTTCCTTTTCCCCTCCCCCCCATACTTTTGTTGTAGAAGTTATGCCTGCCTCAACTTGCGCACACCAGCCAACTGCCGGCACGCGATCTCCCGGCCCAGCGGCCCTGCAGAAGCCTCTGGCCATGCCCCTTCCCCCCCCCCCCCCCCCCCCTTTTTTCAAGCCCCGGGACTTACACACTTCCCGCGACTTTACGCACGCCGCCAGGCCTTTTGAAAATACCTCCCTCCGATCCATGCGCTGCTGAGTGACTGCCGGCTTTCCCCTTTGTTCTAGTTTAAAAGCTGCTCAGCAGTCTCTAGGATCCCCATAGGAATGGATAAATGCTTTAGCAGAATTACAAGTGTCAATCCAACATGAATTGGAATGGTCTAAGAATTTTCAAAATAAATTTGCAGACATATGATGCCAGGAAATCTCCCAGTACACAGTGGGAGACAAAGACTGGGTCTCCACAAAGCAGATAGAGGTAAATTTTAAGACCTGCACACGGGCGACCATGTGCATGCATTTGCCAGCTAATGCACATGGACATAGCAATTTTAAAACATATGCATGCTTATTTTAAAATCATCTATTTGTGCATACATATGTGCACACAATTTCATATGCTTCGCTCGGATGAGTGGGATGATTTTATTAGATATGTTCACCAACACAATTACCTTATTCCCCAATTTATTCCCACTTTGCCCCTGTACAGGAAAGGGCTTCCTAACCTCCCTAAATATCTCGCTTCCCTTTTATCCTATTATCCCCAACCCTTAATACTCCACTGACTACCCTATCTTTTTATTTCACAAATTACATGCCATCCATAGCAGGAGTAAAGTTACGTGATGGGGACCCCGACATGTCCTTGAGTAAGTAAATACTTGCACGCAGACTTCATGGTGCAGACCAGACCCACCCATGTTCCACCTATGCCTTGCCCAGACCACGCTCATGCCCCGCCCCTTTTCCTGAAAAAAAAGTACGTGTACCAGGAGATACGTGGATACTCGCGTGGTTTTTAGAATCCGTGTGGCAACCACAGTGCCGAGTCGCATGTGTATCTCCCGGCTTTAGCACACATAGGGCTTTCAAAACCCACCAGTTAAGGAACAAGAGACCATCATTTAAGCTCAAGCAGAAATTTATTGGACCATTCCTGGTTCAGAAACAAATAAAACATTTTTTTCTGACACAATGTATATAAAAATGCAATTGAATTGTTTGACTCGCTCTCTGCGCACCCTTAACCCCTCTAACTGTCTGCAACACCCCCCCCCCCCCCCCCCCCGTGGTTGCCTCTTATAATGTTGAGATGTAATTTCTTATTCTTAATACTTCAAACCGTTTATCTATCTGTTCCTTGTAAACCGATGTGATGTGCAAATGAACTTCGGTATATAAAAGCAATAAATAAAAAATAAATAAAACCACTTTTCAGCTTGGAGAAGAGACGGCTGAGGGGGGATATGATAGAGGTGTTTAAAATCATGAGAGGTCTAGAATGGGTAGATGTGAATTGGTTATTTACTCTTTCAGATAGTAGAAAGACTAGGGGGCACTCCATGAAGTTAGCATGGGGCACATTTAAAACTAATCGGAGAAAGTTCTTTTTTACTCAACGCACAATTAAACTCTGGAATTTGTTGCCAGAGGATGTGGTTAGTGCAGTTAGTATAGCTGTGTTTAAAAAAGGATTGGATAAGTTCTTGGTGGAGAAGTCCATTACCTGCTATTAATTAAGTTGACTTAGAAATTAGCCACTGCTATTACTAGCAATGGTAACATGGAATAGACTTAGTTTTTGGGTACTTGCCAGGTTCTTATGGCCTGGATTGGCCACTGTTGGAAACAGGATGCTGGGCTTGATGGACCCTTGGTCTGACCCAGTATGGCATGTTCTTATGTTCCTGGCATTGTTCCCTTGTCTCCTGATTCTTGCTTCAGTCCTTATTTATTTATTTATTTTAAGTTTTTCTATACCGGCATTCGCGATGAGTATCGCATCATGTCGGTTTACAATTAACAAGTGAAGAGGTAACAAGAGGTCATAAATAACAATAAATAACAAAAATTAAAAAAGGTAGTAGTAAAGTAACAATATACAAGTGAAAGTTAAGGGTTGCAGTTACAATAAAACAGGGTTGTCCTTGGCTTTCTCCTGGTTCCTGATTCTTGCTCCAGTATTGGTTTTTAGTCCATTCCAGTTCCTGCTTTCATGTGGAAGTCCTGCTGGCTGTCTGCACTCGAGTTCAACCTGCCGAGAATGAAGGCTGCCTTTAGTGGAAGACAGAAGCTCCAGATCATCTGACCTCTCAAAGTACAAGTTTGTTTAGCTATTGTTCCTTTCCTCTGTCCTTAGCGGAATGGGCTGTGTCATCAAAAGGTAATAGAGAAAGAGGAAAAAAAGGTGTAGTTCTGCCTCTAGATCACAGGGAAATCTATTACCAAGGAAGAGTGGACTAGGACAGAAGACCTCCATTGGGCACTGTAGGCAAAGGAGAACCAGGTGGGGGGGTTGCCGGCTACTGTAGGACAGCCAGGAGAAACAAGTCCTGTGCCCAACCAAATTCACTGCTCCCCATTCATCGCCTTCTTCCAGGAACAGGGCACTCAGACAACAACACACAAAAAATGGTTTTATGATTTACTGATATCTTTATGACTCTTTTAGAAAACATAATTGGGTAGGAATAATGATATTAAAGCAATAAAGAAAAGGCAGAAGTGTCAGTAGGTAAACAATAACAATAATACATCCAATATTAGCAAAGTTAAGGAACAGTCAGGCAATGAGTTTTCTGGAACGAAATACTGCAAAGTCAACAGAGATAACAAATAATTTACAATCATACAGGCTGTCTAGAGCCTGCTAAGGAAGAACCATACCCAAGACCTTAGGGTAACTTCTACACTAGAAACCCCCAAAATGAGTCTCTTCTTTTTCTCAGTAATCGCCAGTCTAAAAGGTGGGTACAACGTGGAAGAGAAGAGATGTATCAGCTTTACTCGGCATTTTAATTCTTTCTTGGAAACCATTTGACATTTCAAGGATGTCAAATGCCTCATTATCCCACAGCCAGTGGTTAACCGTTATCCCCCTGAGGAAGCCTTTTTCAATGGTGAAAGAAGCATCATCTGTCGGGCATATCTATGTGTTTCAGAAATGCTGGGATGCAGCAAGGCACTTCTAAGTACTTTTTCACCATAGTATTCTTTTCAGTCTGTGTTTAACGCCGAGTTGCAACGAGGTATTTCTGAAGAGTCTTTTCAGCGTTATTTTCTATGCAAACTAATCAGAGTAATCGATAAACAACTGGGCTGATACTGAATCATGTATTTTTTTATTTAACTTTTCTGCACATTGGCTTTGTTTGGCAAATTTAAGAGACTTTCATTTTCATTTTTTTTATTTGCCAGAATTGATTACAACCACTTAATGCCTGTTGGCATGCCGTGGGACAGCTCTTTAAGTTTACTTGCTATCCGTGTTAGTAGTTTATGATCTGCCTTTTTTCCCCTATTTTTTTAAGTATTGTTCAGTTTCACATGATTCTTTGCTAAAAGCTTTTTGCACACTTTTAGTTACAGATTGCACATGCACACACACGCACACGCACACGCACACACACGCACACACAAACACGCGCACACACACACACACATAAATATTGCTGGGGCCCATCTAGCGGTGAGAAGATGATTGCAATAAATAAAGCAAGTGGTTGCTGCTGTAAGTTAATTAGTGTTGAACTCCCAGGGAAATTTCACTTTCTGCTATTAATAAAGTCCTTTGGTGCACGTGCAGAGTTGGGGCCCAATGTTGCAGTACAGCTGGCTAGTGTTAGCAAAATCCCAGGGTTTTTCTATTCAAATTACTCTCTGTAAAGCTGGGAAACATGCTGGGATGCAGCTTTTGGCTGCGACACCAGCTAGGTGTCTAGAAGGTTAACACGGGATATTTAGAGATTTGTTTCTGAGTTTTAGCAACAGTCTATAATTTTTCACACTATTTCCTAAACACAGGAGTTCACTTCTGTCTCTGACAGTGGTTTCCTCAGTGGGTGCCTGGCTGCAGTTTCCTGGAATGAATTCACAACAGGATGAGCTGTCTCTCTTCTCTGGTTGGCTGATTGTTTCTCCCACATCTAAAACACAGGTTGAGTTTCCCTTGCTGTCTTCTCCTCTGTTCACCTGAGTTTCCCAGTCTCCAACTCCCAGCTCCTAGTTCAGCAACTTTGGTCCCCCAAAGTCAGCTCTATCAGGATCACTCTCAGACACTTTCTGTTCCACCCAAACATGGAGAAAAAGCGTCCTTTCTTCCTTTTAAGGAGAAGCTCCCACAAGTCATTGTGCTTCCTGATTTCCTGTGTCATTTCAGCTATATCGTCATGAGGAAGGAGGAGGGGGTTCTCTCTCCAGGTGGCTAATCCTGGTGCTTTTGGTTTCTTTTTCACTTCAGGCCATGGCAGAATGAGCTCCACCATGGCCCAGCCAGGCTTCCTGCACTAGGAGGGGGGGGGAAGCTGTGTGTACCTGCAGGAAAAGTTGTGCACAAGCGCACATGTGCAGCTTAGAGCTGCATGCCCGCACAAGCGCTGAACTTTTCCTACAAAAGCCTGCAGCTTAGATGGAATGTTAGTGATGGGCAGCAGCACTTGTTGGGCGAGAGCCAGAAAAGACATGACCACTACCCCACCAAGACTGGTTAGTATCTTTGATCACCAGCTGACTCTGTTGCAGATCTTAGTGTCATCCACAAAAAGACAAACCTTACCTTCTATCCCGTCCGTAATATCGCTCACAAAGATATTGAACAGGACCGGTCCCAACACGAATCTTTGCGGTATACCGTTTAAAACCGCTCTCTCTTCAGAGAGAGTTCCACTTACCATCACACATTGTCTTCTGTCTGTCAACCAGTTTGCAATCCAGGCCACCACCTCGGCACTCATTCCTAAGCTTCTCATTTTATTCACCAGTCTCCTGTGCGGGACCGTATCAAAAGCTTTGCTGAAATCCAAGTAGATGACATCAAGTGCTCTTCCTTGATCCAATTCCTTGGTTACCCAGTCAAAAAAGTTGATCAGATTTGTCTGACAGGATCTTCCCCTGGTGAATCCATGCTGCCTCTGGTCCATCAAGTCTCCCGACTGTAGATAGTTCACTATTCTCTCTTTCAACATTGACTCCATTACTTTTCCCACCACCGAAGTGAGGCTAACTTGTCTGTAGTTACCAGCCTCTTCTCTGTTCCCACTCTTGTGAAGCGGGACCACCAACGCTCTTCTCCAATCACTCGGCACCACTCCTGTTTCTAGGGATCTATTGAACTGGTCGCACAGCGGACCCGCCAGCACATCTCTGAGCTCCCTCAGTATCCTGGGATGAATTTCATCAGGCCCCATGGCTTTGTCCACTTTCAGTTTCTCCAGCTCTTCCCATACATTTTCTACTGTAAATGGAGTTACATCTACTCCATTCCCCTCCAGTTTCTTGTTAACTAGCGACGGTCCTTCTCCAGGGTCCTCTTTAGTGAACACAGAACCGAAGTATTCATTTAATATTTCTGCCATTTCTTCGTCTCTCTCCACACATTGATCCTTTCCATCTTTCAATTTTGCTATACCACTTTGAACTTTTCTCTTTTCACTGATGTATCTGAAATACAATATATCAATCTCGGCACAGCAAATGGCCACTGTGCCCGGAGCCTCTGACCACGCCTCCACTCTGCCCCCGGACCGCCCCGCCCTGCCCCGTCCCGTCCCAGGTCTTTACGTGCGTCGCCGGGCCTTTTGAAAATAGGCCCGGCATGTGTAACCTTTTTAAAATCCAGCCCTATATTTATATGCACTCCTATGGTGCCAACCAGAAAAATCTTCAAAAAAGACACTTGGAGCTCCTATGGAATTAGACTTTTTGTAATGCATATTGGGTGTGAGCTCAGCCCTCAGAAAGCCATGAACAAACAGATTTACCATTACAATATAGTAAACCTCCCATACCAAAACAATCCTAACAACCTTATCTATGAAAGGGCAACACTGCACATTACACCAGGTCCTGGAACACCAATAAAACTCTTTTTAGGAAACCAGGTTGCTATGGACCCCTACAAAGAAATTACATGCCAGCAAAATAGCTCACCTCAGTCACATATGCAGAACACAGAGAGACCCTCACCAAATACAGAATAAAAAGATCAGAAAGTATAAACAGAAATGTGCAGAGAAGAACTGAATTGGATCCCACAACAAGCCAGCCTCTATATGCAGAACAACAATTGAAAAATAAACATTACCATTCTTCATAAAAATGTTAAATAAAGAATCAAGAAATATAAAACATCAATCATAATAGTAAAATCATATTCATAAAAATAATATTTGAAACAGTTAGGGGCAGATTTTAAAATCTGCGCGCGCGAGCTTCATTTGTGCACGCTACCCAGCACGCACAAATGTACACTCGATTTTATAACACCACGCCCACGCTCCTTTTTCAAAGCCCCGGGGCTTACATGCGCCTCCGAGCCTATGCAAAATAGGCTCAGCGCGCAGGAGCAGGTTTTCGGGGTTACGTGCGTAACCCTTTGAAAATCTACCCCTTAATGAATAGATTATATAAAATTCCCCAAACACCAATAAAACATTTCAAAATATCTGATGAATAAACCATCCAATAATTAAAAAATGTTCTATTCCCCCCCCCAAAAAAAAAAATCAAATATTTTGAAAGAACAAAATTATCAAATTATACCCAAGAATTAAAACTAATAAGGAGTAAAAAAAATTTTCCTGCTCTCCAAACCTGTGATCTTCTGATTTCCAGTCACCCTGAGATTGTCGTGGTTTGAGGGAGACAAGGACACCCAAATTTTATCTTCTCTCTCATACACATGCACATTAACACATTCATTCTTTCACACACTCCATCTCTCTAACATATACAGGCTGCCTCTTCCTCACAGATACATTATATCTGTTTGTGTGTGTGTGCCTGTGAGAGCCTATATGTGACACATGGGATATGTGACACATGGGCTCTCACAAGCACCCAAACATATGCACAGGCTCTCGCACAAACACATACATTCACACACATAGGCTCCTACACAGATACACACACATGCACAAACACACAGGCTCTGAAACACACATGCTCTCAGTCACTCACATACATCCAGACATGGCCTCCTGTTGTTTTCGGGCCATGATGGAATAAGCTCCACTTAGCCTGGGCCTCCTGATGTCTTCGGGCTTGCTCCACAGGCCTTCCTGTTTGGAGAGGGGAGAGTGGAAGCTGTGTGCGGGTGCGCACGCACACGCAAGCAGAAGATGGGCCTCTCCGACGGCTGACGGCAACTTGCAGCCTTTCTGCTTTTTCAACTGCCGGTGGCTCCACTATCTCTCCTGGTGCTGGCTCACCACTTCTCCCGGGTGTGCTGCCCCGTGCAAATGCACAGTATGCACACCCGGTCGCGCCAGGCCTGGGAGGGATTGAGGGAAAGGGACTGACAGGAAATGTTTTATAATATCAGAGGGCCAGTAGTAAGACGCCTCCCACAAGTGGGAAGGAGAATTGTCATACCCCCTACACAGCAGTCTATTTTGGGTAAGATGGTAGGAATCCTGTGCAATTTTAAGATGGAGGCAAGTTAAATGGCTAGCATTGAAAACAGCACTAACCTTCCACACATTAAGAAAGGTGGAAGGAAGGCAAAACAATTACCATCATGGTTAAAAGATGAGGTGAAAGAGGCTATTTTAGCCAAAAGATCTTCATTGAAAATTTGGAAAAAAGATCCAGCAGAAGAAAATAGGATAAAGCATAAGCATTGGCAAGTAAAATATATTTTTATTTATTTATTTAAGATTTATATACCGCAAAATTGGGCAGAGACCTGTCCGGCTAAGCGGTTTACAAATGTAAGTCATTGATTGATAAGACAGGCTAGCAGAGAATTTGAAAAGAAGTTGGCTTTAGAGGCAAAAACTCACAGTAAAACTTTTTAAAATATATCTGAAACAGAAAGCCTGTGAGGGAGTCAGTTGGACCATTAGATGACTGAGGGGTTAAAGGGGCACTTAGACAATTGCAGAAAGATTACAGGATTTCTTTGCTTTGGTGTTTACTGAAGAGGATGTTGGGGAGATATCTGTTCCGGAGAAGGTTTTCATGGGTAATGATTCAGATGGACTGAACCAAATCACGGTGAACCTAGAAGATGTGGTAGGACTGATTGACAAACTGAAGAGTAGTAAATCACCTGGAGTGGATGGTATACACCTCAGGGTTCTGAAGGATCTAAAAAATGAAATTTTAGACGTATTAGTAAAAATTTGTAACTTATCATTAAAATCATACAATATATCTGAAGACTGGAGGGTGGCTAACATAACCACAATATTTAAAAAGGGCTCCAGGGCCAATCTGAGAAACTACAGACCGGTTAGCCTGACTTCAGTGCCAGAAAATAGTGGAAAGTGTTCTAAAGATCAAAATCACAGAACATATAGAAAGACATGGTTTAATGGAACAAAGTCAGCATGGCTTTACCCAAGGCAAGTCTTGCTTCACAAACCTGCTTCACTTTTGTGAAGGGGTTAATAAACATGTAGAAATAGGTGAACTGGTGGATGTAGTGTATTTGGATTTTCAGAAGGCATTTGACAAAATTTCTTATGAGAGGCTTCTAAGAAAAATAAAAAGTAATGGGATATGTGTAAATGTCCTTTCGTGGATTACAAACTGGTTAAAAGACAGGAAACAGAGAGTAGGATTAAATGGACGATTTTCTCAGTGGAAAAGGGTATACAGTGGAGTGCCTCAAGGATATGACTAGGATCCGTGCTTTTCAATATATTTATAAATGATCTGAAAAGGTATATGATGAGAGAGGTAATCAAATTTTCAGATGACACAAAATTATTTAGAGTAGTTAAAGCACAAGCGGATTGCGATAAATTGCAGGAGGATAGTAGAACATAAGAAATTGCCATGCTGGGTCAGACCAAGGGTCCATCAGCCCAACAGAGGCCAAACCAGGCCACAAGAACCTGGCAATTATCCAAACATTAAGAAGATCCCATGCTACTGATGCAATTAATAGCAGTGGCTATTCCCTAAGTAAATTTGATTAATAGCCGTTAATGGACTTCTCCTCCAAGAACTTATCCAAACCTTTTTTGAACCCAGCTACACTAACTGCACTAACCACATCCTCTGGCAACAAATTCCAGAGCTTTATTGTGCATTGAGTGAAAAAGAATTTTCTCCAATTAGTTTTAAATGTGCTACTTGCTAACTTTATGGAATGCCCCCTAGTCCTTCTATTATTCAAAAGTGTAAATAACCGAGTCACATCTACTCGTTCAAAACGTCTCATGATCTTAAAGACCTCTATCATATCCCCCTCAGCCATCTCTTCTCCAAGCTGAACAGCCCTAACCTCTTCAGCTTTTCCTCATACGGGAGCTGTTCCATCCCCTTTATCATTTTGGTTTCCCTTCTCTGTACCTTCTCCGTCGCAACTATATCTTTTTTGAGATGCAGCGACCAGAATTGTATACAGTATTCAAGGTGTGGTCTCACCATGGAGCGATATAGAGGCATTATGACATTTTCCGTTTTATTAACCATTCCCTTCCTAATAATTCCTAACATTCTGTTTGCTTTTTTGACTGCTGCAGCACACTGAGCCGACAATTTTAATGTATTATCCACTATGATGCCTAGATCTTTTTCCTGGGTGGTAGCTCCTAATATGGAACCTAACATCTCGTAACTACAGCAAGGGTTATTTTTACCTATGTGCAACACCTTGCACTTGTCCACGTTAAATGTCATCTGCCATTTGGATGCCCAATCTTCCAGTCTTGCAAGGTGCTCCTGTAATGTATCATAGTCTGCTTGTGATTTAATTACTCTGAATAATTTTGTATCATCCACAAATTTGATAACCTCACTCATCGTATTCCTTTCCCGATCATTTATATATATATTGAAAAGTACCGGTCCAAGTACAGATCGCTGAGGCACTCCATTGTTTACCCTTTTCCGCGAGAAAATTGACCATTCAATCCTACTCGCTGTTTCCTGTCTTTTAACCAGTTTGTAATCCACCAAAGGACATCGCCTCCTATCCCATGACTTTTTAGTTTTCGTAGAAGCCTCTCATGAGGGACTTTGTCAAACGCCTTCTGAAAATCCAAATACACTACATCTACCGGTTCACCTTTATCCACATGTTTATTAACCCCTTCAAAAAAATGAAGCAGATTTGTTAGACAAGACTTCCCTTGGGTAAATCCATGTTGACTGTGTTCCATTAAATCATGTCTTTATATATGCTCTACGATTTTGATCTTGAGAATAGTTTCCACTATTTTTCCCGGCACTGAAGTCAGGCTCACTGTACACAAAGTCCTACCATCTTACCCCTGGAGCCTTTTTTAAATATTGGGGTTACATTTTCCACCCTCCAGTCTTCAGGTACAATGGATGATTTTAATGATAGGTTACAAATTTTAACTAATAGATCAGAAATTTAATTTTTGAGTTCCTTCAGTACCCTAGGATGCAAACCATCCGGTCCAGGTGATTTGCTACTCTTTAGTTTGTCAATCTGGCCTACTACATCTTCCAGGTTCACAGTGATTTCGTTCAGTTCATCTGACTCATCACCCCTTCAGGGTTTCTTACCAGATGAAAGTCTAGAATTTCTCAGAAATGAAACACAGCTCACACTGGCTGGACAGACTGGATGGGCCGCTTGGTCTTCTTCTGCCGTCATTTCTATGTTTCTATGTTGACTGTAAATATAAGATTCCTTGTACCAGGCAAGGGTTAAATCACTCAGCCCTGTGCTATCCTGAGAGAACCAAAAGATTCCTTTGTCTGTTTAATAATAACCTAACAGCAAAATATCCAGCCATGCAGTTTCTTGTTTTAAAAGCACCGCATTTTTTTTTCTCACTCACGCTTTCTCTCTGCTCTACAAAAAGAATGCCTACTGCTCCAGTAAAACAAATATCCATTGATCACATAGAGGGTGATGTGTCTCAGTGTGATTCAAATATGATAATTCATGGTTCAAGAGGGATATCTATATATATTTCTCTTCCACACCAGCATAAGTTATAAGCTATTCCTATTCTTTTGTTTTGCAGCTTGCACTTATGGTAATTAGGGGTGTGCATTCGGATTGACCGCATTAGTAAAACGCTACTCATATTTTTTTTTAACTTAAAAAATTGATTCGACATAAACGATCGGATTTCCCACATATCCAACATAGATATGTTGGATATGTGGGAAATCGCGATTGTTGAGCCAAAATAAAAATATAAACCCCCTCACCCTCCTTAATCCCCCCCCCCCCCAACTTACCACAACTCCCTGGTGATGGAGCGAGGAGTGAGGACGCCATTTCTGCAATCCTTGGCGAGAAGCATGTGACGTCGGCGGCATGTCGAGTGACGCCGGCGTCACGTGATTCCCGGTGAGTTCGCGCCGGACAGCTCGTTCGGCCCAAAAAGAACTTTTGGCCAGCTTGGGGGGGTCAGGAGGCCCCCCCAAGCTGGCCAAAAGTTCTTTTCCTATTCTTTTGTTTTGCAGCTTGCACTTATGGTAATTAGGGGTGTGCATTCGGATTGACCGCATTAGTAAAACGCTACTCATATTTTTTTTTAACTTAAAAAATTGATTCGACATAAACGATCGGATTTCCCACATATCCAACATAGATATGTTGGATATGTGGGAAATCGCGATTGTTGAGCCAAAATAAAAATATAAACCCCCTCACCCTCCTTAATCCCCCCCCCAGACTTACCACAACTCCCTGGTGATCGAGCGAGGAGTGAGGACGCCATTTCTGCAATCCTTGGCGAGAAGCATGTGACGTCGGCGGCACGTCGAGTGACGCCGGCGTCACGTGATTCCCGGCGAGTTCGCGCCGGACGGCTCGTTCGGCCCAAAAAGAACTTTTGGCCAGCTTGGGGGGGTCAGGAGGCCCCCCCAAGCTGGCCAAAAGTTCTTTTCCTATTCTTTTGTTTTGCAGCTTGCACTTATGGTAATTAGGGGTGTGCATTCGGATTGACCGCATTAGTAAAACGCTACTCATATTTTTTTTTAACTTAAAAAATTGATTCGACATAAACGATCGGATTTCCCACATATCCAACATAGATATGTTGGATATGTGGGAAATCGCGGTTGTTGAGCCAAAATAAAAATATAAACCCCCTCACCCTCCTTATTCCCCCCCCCAGACTTACCCCCCCAAGCTGGCCAAAAGTTCTTTTTGGGCCGAACGAGCCGTCCGGCGCGAACTCGCCGGGAATCACGTGACGCCGGCGTCACTCGACGTGCCGCCGACGTCACATGCTTCTCGCCAAGGATTGCAGAAATGGCGTCCTCACTCCTCGCTCGATCACCAGGGAGTTGTGGTAAGTCTGGGGGGGGGGATTAAGGAGGGTGAGGGGGTTTAAATATTTTTTTTGCACATATGTACATATACCCAACTCATTGGATTTTTTTTATGTCCATATTGGCCGCAAGTGGGACCCCCTTTCGGACATAAGAAATATGAACATAAAATTTTGCTCTGCACATCCCTGATGGTAATTACTTTGCTGATCTTTAATATGTACACCCTGAAAACCATCTCCGGAACTGGTATTTCCCCAACATCCTCATTAGTAAACACGGAAGCAAAGAATTCATTTAGTCTTTCTGCAATGGCCTTATCTTCCCTAAGAGCCCCTTTAACCCCTCGGTCATCTAATGGTCCAACCGATTCCCGCACAGGTTTCTTGCTTTAGAAAATTGGGCATCCAAATGGCAAATGAAATTTAATGTGGTTAAGTGCAAGGTGATGCATATAGGGAAAAATAACCCATGCTATAATTACACAATGTTAGGTTCCATATTAGGAGCTACTGCCCAGGAAAGAGATCTAGGCGTCATAGTGGATAATACATTGAAATCGTCAGCTTAGTGTGCTGTGACAGTCAAAAAAGCAAACAGAATGTTAGGAATTATTAGGAAGGGAATAGTATTAGTGAATAAAATGGAAAATGTCATAATGCCTCTGTTTCACTCCATGGTAAGACCACACCTTGAATACTGTGTACAATTCTGGTCACCGCATCTCAAAAAAGATATAGTTGCGATGGAGAAGGTACAGAGAAGGGCGACTAAAATGAGAAAGGGGATGGAACAGCTCCCCTATGAGGAAAGACTAAAGAGCTTAGGACTGTTCAGCTTGCAGAAGAGATGGGTGAGGGGGACATGATAGAGGTGTTTAAAATCATGAGATGTCTAGAATGGATAAATGTGAATAGGTTATTTACTCTTTTGGATAATAGAAGAACTAGGTAGTACTCCATGAAGTTAGCATGTAGCACATTTAAAACTAATTGGAAAAAGTTCTTTTTCACTCAATGCACAATTAAACTCTGGAATTTGTTGCCAGGGGATGTGGTTAGTGCAGTTAGTATAGTTGGGTTTAAAAAAGGTTTGGATAAGTTCTTGGAGGAGAAGTCCATTACCTGCTGTTAATCAAGTTGACTAAGAAAATAGCCGCTGCTATTACTAACATGGGAAATGCTTAGTTTTTGGGTACTTATCAGGTACTTGTAGCTTCAATTGGCCACTGTTGGAAACAGGTTGCTGGGCTTGATGGACCCTTGGTCTGACCCAGTATGGCATGTTCTTATGTTCTATCCTGCCCCTGGGCCCATCCAGAATTTGACTGACTAAATAGTAAATTTAACTGCTTAGTAAAAATTAGAAGGCTATGTTTACCCTGTTAGCCTAGTCATTTTTCAAAGGCTTTGATCTAACTGGGTAAATCCTTACTTCACTGGTTAGAATCATTTGAATATTGGCCTCTCAGTTTCTTAATGAATATAACAAAGTTTATCTACTGCATAATACAGTAAGATGGTATAATAAGTAGAATAATGGGCCCAAGCAGGGAATCATTAATATATATGTTCTTAATATTGAGATAACAATGTACTTTTGGAGAAGTGAAATGATATGAATGCAACTATTTATTATTCACACGCAAGAAGTATATGTAGCCCTCCCGACATGGTCAGACATGAGGCACATGGGGAGCGCCATGGATGAAGCAAGGCTCCATAACCTCCAAGGGTTTCCACACAGAGGGGGGAGGGGGGAATAAGTCTTTTCAAGTCCTTTAGGGTTTCTCTCTCTCTCTCTCTCTCTCTCTCTCTCTGGGGCTCTTCTGCATACCAGTTCAGTTAAACAAAAATCCCTCTTCACTCCAAACTGTTATTCAACATAAAAATCTTTACTGCAGGAAATAAATCGAAGTCCAACAGTACACTAGAGAACAATGCATCACACTGTACACAAAGTCCAAAAATATAAAAAAAAACAAATCTCAGTTTCTTCCTCACACTGCTTCCCACAAAGGTAAGCTCTTTGGGACAGGTACCCTAAAATCCTGGATCGTCCCATTACCTTTGGGGTGATTAAATTTTCCTCTCTCTTCCTCTGTCTCTCGGTAGAGTCTTTGGCTGCTGGATCTAGTCAGTCAGCACTCCTGGAGGCTTTCCTGGACAGGTTGAAACTTTCTGGAACCTCCCAAGTCAGTCCTTTCTATTGCACTCTATCTCTGAAGATATCACTTCTTCCTGGGTCATCTTCAGATGCAGTTTCTTCACACAAAGCTTCTGTATTCTCTGGAGATCCAAAACTTCACCCCTCCTGGGCTCTGAAACACCTGCAGTACACTGATCTCACCCATAGGGGCAGGATCCGGAAGGAGACCTCTGACTCAAACTGCTGGCAGGATGACCTGTTGGGGCCACAAGTTTCATTCCAACCACGTGAAAACACTACTGGTCTAGTATAGGGCAGATGTTGAAGTCTCGTTCTCTATAGATAGATGTGTAACTTCTCCCATCTGTAACCCACAATGGCATGTTAGGTAGTCAGATCATTTTTTTATCTCCCTTTTTCTGAACCGACTTCTTCCTTTTGGATTAAATTGCTTACTGCTGTGGTGTTTCGCTTAGTTTGATTGGTACGTGATCTAGTAAATGATTCCAGACACAACTCAATTTGATGAGACTGTCATTTTACAAGCTCTGTTAACAAACACATAACTGAACAGACAACAGAAAAGCATTGTTTTCTGAAACACTAATGACCTTATTCAATAAGCACTTTTACATTTTTACGCATTCTGTGCTTGTGGGAAAAAAATCTTTATTGGATAACACTAAATGCACAGTGTGCCTCTATTTTGGTTCGCTATTAGTGAGGTGCTGGATTACTATCACAAGGTGGCGCTGTCTTCCTACAAACCATCAACACATTTCTAGCTTAGCAGTGGAAAACTGAAGGCAACCACTTACCACACAATTCCTCACTTCTTCTCTCCCTCTCTCCTCCAAAAAATAAACTTCACTTTTTTTAGTTATATTCTTTATTAACAGCCAATTTCTAATACCTTTTATTCTGTCTTTATCATTGCTGCTCTCATTTACTATAAATACATGTTTCAAGAATGATAGCTCTTAATGTACAATAGAGATGCACAGAAACTTCAAGGCCAAATTCCACCAATTAAATTTTAGCTTGGTTCAGGTATGACAGACTTTTTGCATTTTAAATGGATTTGCCATAGAAATTTGCTGACAGTCCTCTAATGAGTCTAGGTGAAAATCTGAACAGATTTGATGTGGCTTAGCCAATGATGGGAATCTGCATCCATGTTTCCTGCTGCAGACCCTGCAATTGGGACAAATGCACTCTAACTTTGATGCAGGTTTGCAGATTCAAGGAATTCACATCAGATGTTTATACATTGTTAATTTAGGTCTTTATTTTTAGGCAATTAGTTGTTTTTGAAGATGCTGAAAATTGGTGTTTATTATGTTTTTTTTGCATCACAAACTATATTTCCAGAAGCATTTTTGGGCAGATTCAATTTTATAACACTTAATTCACAGCATTCACATGCCCAGAGCTCAGCCCCATTCACAAATTTCTCCTTTTCCCACTCCCTCCTCACACATACCCTACACTTTTGTGTGACCCGTGGATCTCTCCATTTCACCCTCCCTAGAGCTCTCTCATCTTTCTTGTGACTGTCTCTGGATTGATTTCTTTCTCACCCTACCCAGATCTCTCTCATTTTCTCTGTGACTATCTCTGGATATCTGTCCTTAGAGAACTCAGGTCAGACTTCTGCCCTATGAAAAAAGACTGAAGCCTGATCCGTAGGCCAAAGGAAAAAAAAATGTTCTTTTCTTTAATCTTGCATTTTGTTCTAGTATGAAAATAAAACAGCATACTGCCCCTTTAAGAGACCCTGTCAGCTGGGGAAGCCAGTTCACAGGAGCTCAGCTGGCCTGATGTTCATTGTAGTTCTGAAAGGAGGTAGCCCATTTCAGAAATGGGCTCCTCCTGCTTGATGTTGCGCCGGGAGGTGGACCCTTGACCTAGTGCAGGATTGGTAGGCTCCCTGGTCGGACCCAGAGAACACCTGCCACCAGGAGGCAGAGCACAGGAGGAGACAGAGGCTAGCTGGAGCTTCACCAATAGCAACCCGGGGTTCCCTCAGGTTGAGCCCTTGGTAATCCAGGCCGCCTGGTCTTAGGTGTGCCCACCAAGAACAAGGGTGCACGGTCGATGTTCTGGTCAGGAAGTCCAGGAGCCAGAGAAGGCCAGAACAGAGTCTCTGAATGAAGAGCGAGGATCAAGGCCAGAGTCAAGGATAGCGTGGTCAGCCAAAGCAGGGGTCAATACCAGTGGTCAGTCCATGGATGGTCAGTCAGGCAAAGGTCAGGTTCCAGGAGGCAATCAGACATGGTAAGTGCTCAGGCAGAGTTCAGTTCCAGGCAGTGTGCAGACGTGGTCAGTGGACAGGCAGAGGTCAGTTCCGGGCAGTGTTCAGACGTGGTTGAGGAAACAGGCAAAGGTCAAATCCAGGTGGCGATCAAATGTAGTCAAGTAACAAGCAGAGGTCAGTACCGAGAAGACAGTCTGAATGGTACTACCTGGGGAGACGCTGGAACAGGAGACTGGAACAAGACACTGGAACAGAAGACTGGAACAAGGCACAGGAGCAGGAAGGAAAACTAGCTATCGCAGCGTGATCGACCTGATTGCCAAGGCAAGAAAGTGGGGTCAGACCACTTCCTTTTAAGCAGCGATCAATCAGGGTGCCCCGCGGAGCTGGGTTCTGCCCCTGGCCCTTTAAGAGGCCGGGCGGTCCGCGCGCACGAGCACCTAGGGACAGGGCCGACCCACGGAGGACGCTGAGCCCCGCCGTGAGGCCTGGTCCAGAGCGGGAGCGCAGGGGGACCGGAGACGCCGTGAGCTGGAAGCGGCCGTGGAGGGGACATGCCCGGAGCTGGTAGAAGGCGTAGCGAGGTGAGCAGGCCCGGTCGCGGAGCGAACGCGGCCGGGAAGCGCAACACTTGATTAGCTGTTGTTGTTGAATACTGTTGTACTTCAAAAAACACTTAGAGCCTGAGCCAGCAACTGAGGAGAAATGTCATTTTTATTAGTCTACAAATAATATAATATACCTTATGGAGAGAGATTGTGTGACTGAGTGCCACACAAGACACCAATATGGAGCTCTCTCTCAGAGATTTTACTGAAACCAGACATTATAAAGGTTTACACTTTTTCACACCTCCAACCTTTAAACCAATAACTGGGTTACATCATTGCCAAAATATTTCCATGTCTGGCTATTTAATATAAACAATTAATCCAAGTGGCTATATGTAAATTTGTTCTCATTCAGTATGCAAATGCTATCTATGAGCTTGCAGCTAAGCTGGTGTCAACAGTAGCCTTGGTGTCCTCTGCACATACACTGGCCCAGTAACGTTTCTAGCTTATACAGCATTTCATCTAAATATTCTCTTCTGTGGTGTCTGTCTAGCAAAAGCAAAGCACAAAACCTAAGCATAAATGCATTGGAATACTTATGAGTAATTATAAAGTAATTATGATTAAAAATTTAAAAAAAACCCTCTCATAACTGTAATTGGGCCCTTAGTGCCCACGTCACTCTGTCAAGCGAGGTGGGGGAGGGTACAGCCACAGAAGAGAGCATGTGCTAGATGTTCCTGTCCCTTGTGGTTCTCCTTCAGCTTTCTCCTGTTTGAATTCACCTGGGGAGGGAGAAATAGGGGAGCGGACAAAGCAACAAAAGGCACATTTTGCTTCTGTCCCATGTGGTTTGCTCTCTTTTCTGTAAAAAAGAAAGAAAGAAAGAAAGAGCAAATATAGCAAGAGGGTGACAATCAGAAACAATGGCAAGTTTCTCTTTATGAGTGGGGGGGGGGGGGGGGGGGGGGGAATCCCAGCGGCAGATGTGGAAGATGCTGAGGCTTCTCACTTGTCAATTACTGCATTAGCAGGGGGAACACGCACCACTACTTGATGACTCCAGTAGAAAGAAGGTCATTATCCGGGGTATATCGGTTATAATAGAAAAACACAATTTTGTTCCAGGAGTGTTTTGCTAGTTACAACCAAAAATCTGAAGCTCTAGTTATAGTTTGCTGAACTCATGAACTTCTTATGGATTTGACAAAATATTAACAGGCAAATTTTTTTAAGTTCAAATACCCCTAGGAGGAAATTTTCAAAAGAGTTTTTAAAAATTGCTGCTTTTATATGTGTAACTCCTTTGAAAATTCACTCCATAAGGCTGAATTTTCAAAAGGTTTTACGTGTGTAGACTTTACGTACATAAATGGGCTTTTAAAAATTGCTACGATATATGCTTCTTTTGTGCACATAATTCCTTTGAAAATTCACTCCTTACTGTATAGTATATGTCCATTGCCTACTACTGTGGTCCACAGACTCAAGGGCGGCTCAATGCAATCTGCTGTTTGAGGTGTGACCTTGACCCTCAGAAAACCATGAGGAAACTGAATTACAAATTATATAATATAGTAAATCTCCCATACCAAAACAACACTAACTGCCAGCACTCACAGTAACAATCCTTCCAATGAAAAGTGACACTGCAAATATTACACCAGGCCCTAAAACATCAATTCTGCTCCTATTAGGATAACAGAAATTATTTATTTTATCTACCTATTTAGTTATTTATTTATTTGCAACGATTTCTAACCCACCCAATTACCAGACCTCTATTCTGGGTGGGCAAGCTGCTATGGACCCCTACATAGAAACTGCACGATAGCAGACTAGCTCACCTTGGTCAGATGTGCAGAACACAGATACACCCTCACCAAAAACAGAATAGAAAGAACATAAAGTACACAAATTACAAAAACTGAGCTGAAACTTGCAACAAGCTGGATTCTGTATGCAGTGCAACAATGTAAAAAACAGAAACATCGCCATTCATCATAAAACAAACAAGACGATCAAGAAATATAAAACATCAGGCATAATAAAAACATACTAAAAAAAAATAATATTTCAAAAAAGCTGACATATAGAACATTCAAAAATTAGTCATATTAAAAATTGAAAAAATGTTCCCAAAAATCAATAAAATATTTAAAAAGAGAGGACACATCAAAAATCCCCAAATGAAAATTAATGATAAAAGGAATACCCCACTCTCCATAACTATAACGTTTGATTTCTAGTCACCGTGAGATTGTCATGGAAGAGTAGAAGTGGGGGGAGCTGCATACAATCTTTTGTCCTCTCTTTCATTAACACACAATTGCTTGTTCACACACACACATTCTTCTCTCCCTCTGTAATGCTCACCTTCAGCTCACACTGCCAATGGGACTACTCCTCGTTCCTCTTGGGGTGTGGAAAGACACTGCTCTTGCTCCTTCTAGCTGCAGTGATTGCACATCCTTCTTCCCACCTTTGCAGGCCCACAGGGACACAACTTCCTATGCTGGGCCCACACAAGTGACAAGAACTGGCAGCTGCAATCATTGCAGTCCTGCTTCTGCTGTACTGCCCCTACTTTAGGCAGTCGCCTACTTCTGCTGGCCCTGCAGGCTCTCTCATTCAGACATCCCCCCTAAATTCTTGCTCCCTCTCTTGCCCACCCTTTTCTTCTCACGTCCATCTCACTCATTCTCCGTTCCGGGCGCCCGGCCCGCACGCAACAGCGCACCCACCGCGCCCCCGCACCCGGCCCACCCTCACACCCCTGGCCGCCGCGGACGCCGGCACGCCCGCACGCACCCCGGGACCCGGGCCGCGACGCCGGCCCAGCCGCGGCCCGCGCCGAGGCGGGCCCCGCCGGCACGCCCGGGCCCGCACCGCGGGCAAACGGCGGCCCCGGCCCCGGCCTCCGCCCTATCAGCAGTCACTCCCGGCCCGCCTACCCTTCCCATTCACAGCACCTGGTCCTCCGACCCACTCGCTCTCACCTTCGCCCTTCCCCTTGCTTCTCATTCACATAACTCTTCTCTCCCATTACCCCTTCCCTCTCACTCACTTACCCCTTCCCTCTTCTCTCCTCACTCCCACCTCCCGTTACTTACAACCCCTTTCATTCCCTCCTCACTCACTCACCCTGAATTCAATTCCTTCTCTCTCACCTCTCCCTTTCCAATCCCATCCCTCCCTTCTCACCAAGAAGGGAAGGAAGAGAAAAGGAAGGGTGCTGAGCTGAGGGAAGGGACGGGGAAAAGTGAGAAATTCCCACTTTCCTTCCCTTGCCTTCCTTTCACTGCACTGCCACTGCCTTGCCTGTCTTCCCTGCGGACTCTTTTTTTTTCCCAGCCCACAGAGGATGGGAACCCCGTGGGCACATCATCTCTGCCACTGCCGGGGCTCTCATCTTCCCACAGAGGGTGGAAACACCGAGGGCACATCATCAAAATTACGCAGCCACGGTTCCTTCCTTCCAGCCCGCGGTGTTCTCAAGCTCCACAACAACATCACAAACATTCCACCATGGATCCTTCTAGGGATGTGCAGCCGAAAAATATTCAGGGGTTTTTTTTTTGTTTGATTTATTTTTATCATTTGTTTCCTTTTTCTTTTTTTTTTGTTTAGTGCGCACTAAATCATGTTATGTGAACTAACAACAAAAACAAATGCACATCCCTAGTTCCTTCCTCCATTCCTCCCTGCTCTTGGGGAGTGGGAACTCTACCGGCCATCGTCAGAACCGCGTCACTTTGGGCCTGAACGCAGGGTGAAGTGGCTGAGGCAGGAGAGTTTTTTTGTGAGGGCATTTTTTTTTTGCCAGCTCAAAATTTTACCACCTGAGGTGGCCACCTCACCCTTCCTAATGATAGAACCTCCCCACCACAGACATAGCATTCTCTGAACTGTTAAAATGTGTCAGCAAAACACTGGAAAATTAAAAAAAATAAAATAAACAGTAAAACCGAATCCTCTTTAGGGATTATCCTGGCATAAAGAATACGGGATTGAGTTTAAAAAGTCCACACGCACTGGCGCTCACACATGGATGCGCCAATTTTATAACATGCGTGCAGCGGCACGCGCATGAAATAAAATCTGAAGGCCGTGTGCACATCCATGCGCACATGTGCAGGCGTCCCGCGACTCATGAGCAGGCAAGGATTTTATAACCCTCACAATCGGGCCTCCCCAGTTCCCTCCCAGTCCGCTCCAATTAAGGAGTGGTCTGGGAAGGAACTTTCCCAGACCACTCTTACCCTTCCTACCTCTTTCCCTCTCCTCCCTGACCCCTAAATTAACCCTACCTATCCCTAATCTTTTTATTTTTTTACTTAGTACTTCTCCAGAGCAGAAGTAATCTGCAAGCACCGCTCCCCGCCCTGCCCCTCCCTGCCTAGACCACGCCCCAGCCCACCCTTTTCTTTGGGCCTGGCACTTCTGCCCGGAAACCCCGTTATTTACGTGCGTGGCCCTTTAAAAATGTACTTGAAAGCTTTTAATCAGAATGTTTAGTTATTGTACAACGACACGGTTGGAGAAGTTATATTATCAAGAATATACAATAGGATAAATGTCCTGCTGAATGTCCTTGAATAAAGTTACCCAACTACTTGTAACCAGAGGTTAAATTATAGAAATAAGGGGGGTAAAGAATTTTTTTTTTTTTATTACTGACCTGAAACCTGGGCTCTAAGAAAACATTGCTGTGATGTGGCATGTTTTGTTTTCTCCAGTTCTCTCACTGGGTATGTTACTGCATGGGGAAGATCTTCAGGCAGCTGTAAGAGCTCCTGTTCCCCATGCTGCTGAGGATCTGATGACCGCAGTGTAGATGCAATAAAAGTTGCAGGACAATTGACATGTGAGTCATCAACCCAGAAGTGACCTGGAGGAGGTACTTCCTGGTTTGACAGAGGTCAGAAGAACTTTTACAATTTTATAAAAATGGATCTCAGAATGAAAAATTTAAAAAAAAGCAGATTCTAGGTGGGGAAAACCTGCCTAAGCTCCCACCTTGGATTTATAGCCTTGATTGAATTTTGCCAAAATCAATTTTTTTTTGAGGGGGGGGGGGGGGGGCGGTGTCCCAGAGCTCTTTTTAAAGTTAAAATGGTGACAAAAAACCATTAGGGCAAAGTTGGAGGAGCTTCTCCTGGCAGGAAATATGTTCTGAGGTCTCAGAATATGTCAAAAATACTTCAGAATGCCTAAGGTGGACCTGAAGATCCATATTGGCCAGGTCAGAGATGCCTAACTAAATACATCCTGTGTTTTTGGAGGGGTTTTGTGAGGTTTCAGAGGCTATGCTGCTCTGGAGATGAGCAGAAATGGAGAAAGGGGACCCAAAACAGTGTAAAAGGGTGAAACGGCTTGGACTAAAATGCCAGCAAAGTCTAAGTGGGAATTTTTAAATATGTTATGGTGTTTCAGGAATTAGGGTTTACAGTAAAAAGGAAATCTGAAACACTGGAAAAGGCTGTGAATCTCTTCAAAATCTTTTCAAAATTATTTGGAAGAGAAGAATTTGGATTCCCAAACACATTTTCTCAATGAAAGATAAAAAAAATAATCAAACTCCATTTTGAAACTGAAATCCTTAGGAAAGTGAATGTATTTATGCATATGAGCTGGTATAAAACTTACAATACCTTTATAATATTTTCATTCCTTGTTTTTCACTGTTTAAACTTGTGATAATACATCCGAGTCATAGCTCAGAATTTGTAAAATGTTTTTATCTGCTTACATTCCATTTTTGTTTTCTATTTAGGTTCTGCTTTCTCTCTCTTCCCCTGGGAGACTTGCTGGGTGGGTTCCGGACCCCAATTCCTAATATTGGAAGACCCGGTAAGAAGGGGAATTCCTTTTCTATTCTTCCCCCCTCTGGGCATTTACAATTTGTGATGCATCTGATACCTCCTGATGCTGTTCCAATGCTGCCTCTGTCACCGCAGTGGGGGGGTCACTATAAATACACCCCGGAGGGGCAGGGGGCTTAGATACTCAGCCAGATAGCTTTGAAACACAATCTGCTATCTGTGAATATTGCCAGTTAGGTTTCAAAATTATCTGGATGCATGTAGCTAGATAAAATTAACCTTAACCAGAGATATTCAAAGAATACAGCCAGTTAAGTGGTGTTGATACTCTAAAATGATTGGCAGCCTAGCAAGTCTGGTGGCCTGATACCTCCATCCTTACCCCAGTGATGGTAAAGTGGGCCTACCTGTCCAAATTCCCCACCCTCCCAAGCTTCTCCAAACATTTAGGCCAAGATAAGGATATATGGACTAGATCAGCGCCCCTCCCCTATGGTGAGTAAAAATCTACTTATCACAGGGTGTCAGAACAATTCTGAAATCTGCCAGAAGTGGTACGACTACCAAAATCTTGGCGGCACATCAGGATTTGGAGGGTGGCAAGTAGACAGGAGATCTAGGGGTGGGCTATGGGATGGGGGGAAGGGGAGATGAAGAGGGGCCAGAGGGGATGTTGTCATGACCCATACATTTTTAACTTGACCTAAATAGGTGGAGTGCTTGGGAGGGTGGGAGGGTCATCAGGCCTACTTTTCTGTCATTGCGGTGCAGGGTGGGAGGATTGGTGCCATTTAACTGGCTATATTGTTTGAATATTGCTGGTTAAGGTTAAACACATTTAGCCAAATAAATGCCAATGATATTCAAACGTCATCATTTATCCCAATAACTCAAAAGTTATCCAGATAAATGCCCGTAGTTACTATTTACCTCATCAGCAGTTTTCAAGATAGAAAGGGGCAGGCGTGAGCCCCAGCCACTCCTGTCCTGCTGGCTACAATTAAAAAATGGCACCGATATCAGCGAAACCCGGCGCTAGGCTGTTATACAGCCAAAAATCAAGTTTTATGACCATATTGCTTTACAGCTGTAAAAGAACTTGATCCCAGCTGGCCTTGCAACCAGTGGCATTTGTAAATCGCAGCCTAAGGGCTGGAGTGATTTGGAGCTTGATTCTGCATGTTTCTCACTTGGAAAATCAAGATTAAGTAATAGCCAGGAGGGGGAAATTGCAGGGAGCCAGAGGGGTTGCGTGTGCTGGGAAACAGTGTGTGCGCTATTTGCTAGTGCGCATTGTTTATCAAATGAAATATCCACATTGTTTTCAGATTCTTTTTAATGACTCCATTTTTTATCTATTCCAATCAGAACAAACGAAAAATGCATTTATTTGTTGCATTTTACTCATTCGGGTTGAACTAATGAACATCCCTAGACAACCAGATTCTTAAGAGATCACGGTGCAAGATTATGTCTTTTCCTCTTCGTGCCAACGATCTTTTTCTAATAACAGTACCTGAGTGTAATCCACTTTGAAGTGCAAAGAAGCAGAATCGAAATACAAATAAATAAATAACAAAGACCTCTTTACAATCTCAAACTAATCGAGGATGTAATGATTTTCAATATCACACCCAGGTATTAGTAATGCACCGAGAAATGGCTGGCCCTCATGAATCCTCTAGATGGCGCCTGGATGTTAGACAAATTAAAAGAAATGAATAACTATTTTAAAGATAATGACCCCATTTAAATCATTAGGATTTAGTTAAAGCCATAACCAAAAGCTTAGAACATCTCCCTTTCTCAAGATGATTTACATATTTTAAAGAATTGCTGGGAAACAGCAATCACAACACGATCGAATCTGATATCCATATTAGAATAAAAGCAAGACAAAACTGCAGCATTTTACTGAACTTTCAAGAAGGGGATTATGAAAAACCGAGGAAGCCAGTTAGAAAGAAACTTGTTGGAACCAAGGAGTAGCCTGGCGGTTAGAGCAGCAGGCAGAGAGCCAGCAAAGCCAGGTTCAAATCTTTCTTCTCCACTGAGGCTGCTTGTGAACTTGACTTTACCTTCCATTGCCACAGGTACAATTTAGATTATAAATCCTCTTGGGCAAGGAAATGATGGCAATGTCTGAATTGTAACTCACCTTGTGCTCAGATTAGGAAAAGGTGAGAAAAGGAAGGGTTAAAAGTCAGAATGAAGCATGAGATCACTGAAGTGCATCCCGTGCAGGGCTGGCAGAAGCACTAGGCAAACTAGGCCTGGGATAAGAGAGAGAAGATAATTATCAAGAAAAAAAAATCAATAAGTACAAAGAAGGAAATAGTGTAATTAGCAATAGCAAGTAGGGATGTGCAGCCCCACAACTGTTGGTTTGTTTGGGAGTGGCACTAAGAAATTAGAATGTCACCCCCAAACACAAAGCAAAGGAAAAGGGTGAAGTGGATAACAAAACTCAACTAAATAAGTCACAAAAGGAGTTCAGGAAAAGCAATAACCTGAACGAGAAAAGCTGGAAAGCTATGAGCACAAATGCTTGTAGTTTGGGCAATAAAATCCCAGATCTGCAAGCCTTGATGGTGGAGGCGGACTTGGATGTTGTTGCTGTCACGGAGACGTGGTTCACGGAATCTCATGATTGGGATAAGGCAATACCGGGCTATAACTTGTTAAGGACAGAGAGGACAGGAAAGGGGAAGGAATGGCTCTTTATGTCAGAAACAATATCCAAGCATCTGAGCTGCAAGGAAGATGGGGCAAAGAAGAAGCACTATGGGCCGACCTAAAAAAAGATGATGGGGCGTCCATTTATATTGGAGTGGTTTACAGGCCTCCAAATCAAAAGAAAGAGCTTGACAGAGATGTAGTTGAAGACATCCAAAAGATGGGAAAGAAGGGAGAAGTGGTGATTGTTGGAGACTTTAATCTGCCGGATGTAGACTGGAGAATCCCTTCTGCAGAATCTAACAATAGCAGAGAGATAGTGGATGCCCTGCAAGGGGCTCTGTTCAAACAAATGGTAATGGTACCCTCGAGGGAGGGAGCTATACTCGATTTAGTGCTCACTAATTGAGATAATGTCTAATGTCCAGATAGGTGCCCACCTCAGCACCAGGATCATCAAACGGTATGGTTTCATATCCCAAATAGGATACGGAGAAGAAGCACGAAGACCTGAGTTTTGTAATTGTTGAATATGGAGGCAAAGAAGACACTTCAGGCAGCTTTCATGGCAGGCAGGTAAAAAGAAGGGCTGAGCCCTCACGAGGCTCTTCTTTTTATTGTACATTCATACAAAGGCAGCTGATGTGTCATTACATGATTGGCTACTTTCCCCATAGCAACAGACGAGTCCCTACACTATTGGCTTTGGCTCAGGGGGTGTGCACGGATCATATCATTGGCTGCTGAAATCTATACCTCCTGACTTTGTCTTGCCTCTGACTAGGGAACACCCAGCCCCTCCCCCAGGAATTCAGGGCCAAGCACAAGCCAGAGAAATACATGATAGTCAGGTATCCTTTCCCAGGCAGAGACTTAAGCACAAGTGATGCTTTTATTCAGGCAAAGGTCAGGGAGAAGGGAAGTTAATGTTTAAACCCTGATGAAATGGCTTGCTGGCAAAGCTCATATTTTCCACATCAATTCAAAAACACGGACTTTGAGGAAATGGGGAAGTACCTTGAGGAAGAACTAGAAGGCTGGGAGAACAAGAGAGATGTGGAACAACAATGGACCAAACTAAAAGGAGCAATTACCAAGGCAACTAATCTATATGTTAGAAAAGTAAAGAAAGGCAAAAGAAAAATGAAACATATCTGGTTCTCAAAGGAGGTGTTTGCGGTCCCGAGCCTTGCCCCGGTCCTTCCACCTACCTCAGGGACAGTCCGGGCCGCTGTGGCGTCTTTTTCGGCCTCTACGGGCCTACCTGGCTTCTGCCCGTGGAGCTTACTCCTCGAGGGAGACGCCACCTATGCTCCGTGGCTGGCCCCGCCCCCTAGGCGCACCACAAGGGCTCTACACTTTAAAGGGGCCAGTGTGGGAAAGTGAAGCACTGCCCTGAGGTGACGTCAGATGCTCCCAGGATATTTAAACCCTGCAACTGGCTCTTGCAACTGCCTTGCAACGAGGTTCACTCTTCTTAGAGTTGATAGTTGCTGTTCCTGACTTCGGCTTCCGTCCACTGGCTTCTGACTCTGGCTTCTGACCTCAGCTTTCGTTCACTGGTTCCTGACCAGCTTTTGTCCAGGAGATGTCTCGCCTAAGTCCAAGCGGCTTGGGTCCTCACGAGCTCCTCCGGGGGACTGTGTGCTTCAGGGTGAAGACTGATTGGCCTCCTGGCTCCAGTCATCCTCTTCTCCTCCTCCAACACCTGCCCACAGGAGACCGCTCGTAAGTCCAAGTGGCCCGAGTCCTCACGGGCTCCTCCTGGGGGGACCTCGGGTCTCCAGTGGTGAAGATCCTCCTGGTCTCCTGCCTGTGCTGCCTCCCAGCTTCAACCTCCACTGGGGGCCATCCCACAGTGTGTCATTCGGCTCAAGGGTCCACAAATCCAACAGTTTGCAAGGCGGACATCACAGGCTTAAAGGCCATCCCCGGAATCACCCAGCATCTACAGCAACAGCAAATTTGCCTTGATGCCCTGATGGTAACAATAGAGAGACTGGCCAATTGTTTGGATGGAGCACCTGCACTCGTACCTCCTGTGCTAGTTGCCGCGGCCGATTCCAGACTGGCAACACCCACACAAATACCAGCACCTTCACGGTACTCAGGGGAAACGAAACGGTGCCGCGGATTCCTCAACCACTGCTACATCTGTTTCATTCTGCTGCTGTCCCAGTTTTTGACGGATCTGATAAAGACTAGTTACTGTTATGGATCAGAAGGTGGACCCTGTTCTGAGGTAGAGTTAGTGCTACCTAGGAGAGAATCAACCCTCCTAGGTCCCTACTGCTGGGAGGCAAGGCCTGGCGAATTAGTAATTGCACGGACCACCCTGGAATCTTGTGGTCCCCCCCAGGAAGAGCCCGTAGGGACCCGGGCCCATTGGGACTTAGGAGACTCACTGAAGACTGAAGATAGGTCTGGGTGCGGGTGCCTCCTGCAGGTTGTGGATACCAGACGGCTGGCGCCTCCAGCAGGTTGTACTCAGTCCAGGAGTGAAAGCCGAAGAATGGTCAAGAGCCGGTCCAATGGTCAAAGCCAGAAGAAAGGAAGTAATCCGGTCCAGGAGCAAATCCAAAGCCAGTCCAGGAGCAAGCCAGGAGAAGGGTCAGAAGCCGGTCCATAGTCAAGCCAAGAGAAGAACAGCAGCCGGTCCAAGTGTCAGACACCAAGAATCAATCCAACAAGGGTGGAGAGAAGGAGCAGGACAAAAGGAGATACAAGACCAGAACCAGGACCGCGAAGCTCAGGAACTCACCAACGAGAAGCATCAATACCAAGGCAAGGTCTGAAGAGCAGACTTGCCTCAAATACTTCTGAGGCTGGAATGCATCTTCAGGAGGAGCCACAACAACTTCCTGTCGTGGCCCCTTTAAATTAATCTTCAGCCGCACACGTGCGGCTCTAAACAAATCGGAGGGGGAGGCGTCAGACCGGCAGCGCAGGGACCATGCAGCTGGGCTAGCAGCGGCCGCACGGAGAACGTCGAAGGAGCACCCTGCTCCCACAGGAGCCTCAGAGGCGGTCCGAACCGCAGAAAGGTACTTGGCCCCGTTGCGGACCACCACGCGGCCGGCGGCCATGACAGTGCGGACCGGCCCTGGCCACGAGGACACTGCGGCCAGCGGCCCATAACAGTACCCCCTCCTTTAGGCCTTCCCCCTAGAAGGCTAGGTTCCCCCAGGGTGTTCAGTGTGAAAGTCCTTGAGAAGAGTCTTGTCCAGTATGTTCATAGCAGGCTCCAGGAATTCTCCTCAGGCCCAAATCCCCTCCCAAGCAAGGAGGTATTCCCATGTATTGCCAGGTTTCCGGACATCAAGCACTCATGCACCTGGTATTTATTTATTTTATTTATTTAAGAATTTTTCTATATGGAATATTAGTGGCGACATTCATATCGGTTAGAGCGCAACTACAGAATGGAAATTACAATAAAACAGGTAAAAAAGGGGGGTGGGGGATTACATAGGAACCGAGAAAATAGCAGTGGTATATAGTGTCCTCCTCAGCCCTGGGCTGAGGTGCTTCAGGAACCTTCTGAGTAGGCCAGGTGAGGACCAAAGGTTTCAAAAGAGACGTGTGGAAGGAAGTGTGGATTCTTAATGTGGCCGGCAGCTGAAGTTGATAAGTCACAGGACCAAGCTGTCGCAGCACCGGAAATGTCCCAATATAACTGGGGGCCAGTCGCATGGAAGGAACTCTCAAATGGATGTGCCTGGTGCTAAGCCACACCTTTCTCCAGGACGGAACCGTGGAGCTGGTCGCCGATGCCTATCGTTCAAATATCTTGGCAGTGTGAGCTGCTTTACAGACCATGTGTTGAGTATGAATCCAGAGCCGCCCATAAACTATACAGCAGTAAGCTGAGCTGCCGGTGATGGCACTGGCAAAGGCAACGGCAAAGGCAGCCTGGGTTGATATCCAAATACAATCTGGAAAGGGGAGGCCCCAATCGAGGTACAGGCATGGGAGTTATGGGAGAACTCAGCCCAAGAGAGAAGTGTCGCCCAATCGTTCCTGACGGGAGTTGACATACATCTAAGAAATTGTTTTACAGTACAATTTGTACGTTCTGCCTGACCGTTTGCTTGTGGATGAAATGCAGTGGTATAGTCCAAAGAAATGCGAAACTTCTTACAGAGATTCAGCCAGTAACGGGCCATGAACTGAGGGCCACGATCCGATGCAATGTGCTGCGGAAGACTATGGAGATGGAAGATATGGAGCATGAACAGGTGGGCCAAGTGAGGAGCGGACAGGAGGGAGGGTAGTGGGATAAAGTGGGCCATTTTGGAAAATCGATCCACTACTACCCATATTACTGTGTTGCCCTCCAATGACAGAAGATCCACAATAAAGTCTGTGGAAATATGTGTCCAAGGCTTCATGGGGGTAGGTAACGGCTGTAAAAGTCCCCAAGTCTTCCCAGTAGGAATCTTATGTTGAGCACAGGTTGGGCACGAATCCACATATGCACGAATATCTTTGCGCATCTCAGGCCACCAATAATATTGTTGGAGGAATGATTGAGTCTGGGCTCGTCTAGGGTGCCCGGCTAACTGAGAATCGTGCCCCCAGGCCAGTTCTTTATTACACAGTCTCTTAGGCACCACCTTTTTACCAGATGGGCCGGTAAATGTTGCAGAGAGGGTGATGCAAGCCAGATCTATAATATGTTGAATAGGCTCATCAATATCTTCAGCAGAGAAGGATCGAGATAGGGCATCTGCCTTAATATTTTTGTTAGCAGGTCGATATCGCAGTTCAAAGTTGAAATGTGTGAAAAAGAGCACCCACCGAGCTTGATGCGGGTTCAGACATTGGGCCTGTTGGAGGTACACCAGGTTCTTATGGTCAATGTATACTGTTTATACGATGTTGAGCTCCCTCCAGCCACTGCCGCCACTCCTCAAATGTCAGTTTAATGGCAAGAAGCTCTTTGTCACGATGGCATAATTGCATTCAGCCGACAAACTTTCCTAGAAAAGTAAGAGCGGGGATGAGACGTTCCTTGAGTGTCATTCTGGCTTAAGACTGCTCCTACCCATTCAGCTGATCCATCCACCTCCCACCACAAATGGACGTCTGGGATCGGGATGCCGAAGGAAAGGTTTTTGAGGAACGAGTTCTGAGCGCTACGGAATGCTTCTTCAGCCTCTAAAGGCCAGGACTTCATGTTTGCCCCCTTACGAGTAAGAGCCATGAGAGGTGCCGTTAATTGGAAAAATTCAGAATAAAACTACGATAGTAGTTAGCGAAAACAAGGAAGCACTGGAGTGCCCGTAAACCTTTAGGTTGGGGCCATTCTTGAATACATTTTAATTTGGAAAGGTCCATCTGGAAGCCTTGTTTGGAGATAATATACCCCAATAATGGTAGTGATTCTTGCTTGAAGATTCATTTTTCGATCTTTCCATAGAGATGATTTTCTCTTAGGCATTGTAAAACTTGAATAATGTGTTGTCGATGCGTCTGTAAATTGGAAGAAAAAAATCAAAATGTCATCTAGATAGACTATCACGCAGACATAAAGCAGGTCTCGGAATATCTTATTGATGAGATGCTGAAATATTGCCGGGGCGTTAGTCAATCTGAAAGGTATGACTAGATATAATGTCCATCTCTGGTGTTGAAAGCCATTTTCCACTCGTCACCCTCCCATATCCTGATAAGATTATATGTTCCACATAGATCCAACTTAGAGAACACCTTGGCCCCCTGTAAATGGTCAAAGAATTAAGCTATTAGTGGCAATGGACACCAGTCTTTGGTGGTAATGGTGTTTAGCCCTCGGAAATCAATACATGGACGTAGAGTCCCATCTTTTTTCCCAACAAAGAAGCCTGCTCCAGTTGGAGATTTAGAGCATCTAATAAAGCCCTTCTGTAAATTGTCTTGGATATATTCAGTCATAGCACGGGTCTCCAAGGCGGATAGCGGATAGACCCTACCGCGAGGCGGGGTAGCTCCAGGAATCAGATTAATGCTGCAATTAAATTCTCAGTGTGGAGGCAAAGTGTCAGCAGCTTTTTTGGAGAAAACATCCGCAAACTGACAAGACGGGAGGTGCAGATAAAACTACAGGAGGAGTTTGATCCTTTAATACAAGTCTTATGGCATAAGATAAGCCTTAAAGATAAGTGGATAAGTCTTAAAGATGTCTAGTCGAACTGTGGATTATGATGTTGCAACCACGGAATACCAAGAACTATTGGATGGATGGCTCTCTGGATGACATAGAAGGAGATATTTTCAATGTGGTTCGAAGCAATGTGGCATTTCATCGGAACCGTATGATGAGTTATCCTTCCCGGCAGGGGATCTCCGTGGATTGAAGATATAATTAACAGCTTTAGACACAGATGAGTAGGAATGTGTAGTTGTTCTACCACATCTTGCAAAATGAAATTTCCTCTGGCTCCAGAATCCTCTAAAGTCAGAGTGGAGAACTGGTGATCTCCGAGTCACAGGGTGACATGCAGAGTTAGTAGGGGAGCCGAAGAAGTGATGCCTAGGGTTACTACCCCGATGGAGCCTAAGCTTGGGAGTTTCCCGGATGTGTTGGGCAACAAGCAATGAGATGGCCTGATCTACCACAATATAGACAGAGGCCTGCCTTACGGCGTCTCTGTCTTTCCTCAGGAGAGAGAGGCCCATGACCTAATTGCATCAGTTCTTCGCCAGTTCCTTCTGTGGTAGATGCAGTACGAGGGACGGAAGAAAAAGAGCGAGAAGGAGTAGTAGCTGCCATGTGCCTTCTTGTGCTTGATCCCTCACAAGCTCTTTCCTGTAGACGGTGGTTGATTCTGGTTACCAATTCAATAACAATCCAAAGAGTGGGGTAACTCTCGGGCTGCCATCTCATCCTTAATTCTGGTTGACAAACCCTCCAAAAATATGGACCGGAGACAACTCTCCTCCCAATGGAGTTCAGATGCAAGGGTTCTAAATTCAATGGTGTAATCAGCCAGCGGCCAACTTCCTTGTCGAAGTTGTAGAAGCTTGGAGCCAGTGACTACTTGTTATCCTGGATCGTCAAATACAGTTTGAAACAGTTCCAAGAATTTAGGAAGGTTTTGCAACACTGGGTCTGACCATCACCAGAAGGCGATAGCTAAAGCCAGAAGAATGCTGGGCTGGATAGCGAGAGGAATATCGAGTAAGAAAAGGGAAGTGATTATCCCCTTGCACAGGCCCTTGGTGAGGTCTCATCTGGAGTATTGTGCTCAGTTCTGGAGACTGTATTTATGAAGGGACAGAGACAGGATGGAGGCGGTCCAGAGAAGGGCGATTAAAAAGGTGGATGGTTTTCATCAAATGACTTATGAGGAGAGATTGAAGAATCTAAATATGTACACTCTGGAGGAAAGGAGGAACAGGGGTGATATGATACAGACTTTCAGATACTTGAAAGGTTTTAATGATCCAAAGTCAACGACAAACTTTTCCATTGGAAAAAAATCAGCAGAACCAGGGGTCACGATTTAAAACTCCAGGGAGGAAGGCTCAGAACCAATGTCAGGAAGTATTTCTTCATGGAGTGGGTGGTGGATGCCTGGAATGCCCTTCTGGAGGAAATGGTGAAGACCAAAACTGTGAAGGATTTCAAAGGGGCGTGGGATAAACACTGTGGATCCATAAAGTCTAGAGGATGTGAATGAAGAGAAAATGCATGGGGATGGCTTGCGGGAATGACAGCTACTACCTGGTGATTAATAGAGATATGCTTCGTTTTTTCCTGCCGGGTCGTTTTTTGACTCGGATACTTCGTGGTAAATTTCGGGTTTCCTCGTCTCGTTTTTCGAAAAAACGAAGCGAGGAAACCCGAAACCGGGCCAAAAAACGAAACGGCAAAGGAAGCTTAAAAAAAACCCACCCCAAGCATTTAAAATCCTTTTTTTACATATCTATCATACACTACCACCCCCCCATCCCGATCCCTCCCCAAGACTTACAAAGTAGATCCCTGGTGGTCCAGTGGGGTCCCGGGTTCCATTTGCCCTCCTCCGTGCCCATGTTTCTGCAGCCGTGTTCTTTAAAATGGTGCCGCGCAGCCTCTGAACTACCATGTCACAGGGGCTACCGGCGCGATTGGTCAGCCCCTGTCACATGGCCATCGGCGCCATCTTGTGCTCCTGTCATGTGACTGGAGCTGACCAATGGCGCCGAAAGCCTCTGTGACATAATATGGGCAAAGGCTATCAGCGCCATTTTGATTACTGGCAGCCGACAACGAAATGGCTCCCGGACCCCCGCTGGACCCCCAGAGATTATTGGCAAGCCTTGGGGGGGTCAGGAGCCCCCCT
This sequence comes from Rhinatrema bivittatum, assembly GCF_901001135.1. Lineage (NCBI taxonomy): Eukaryota > Metazoa > Chordata > Amphibia > Gymnophiona > Rhinatrematidae > Rhinatrema > Rhinatrema bivittatum. Next base: position 208,311,077 of record NC_042623.1, read on the forward strand.
TCTGACCCCCCAAGGCTTGCCAATAATCTCTGGGGGTCCAGCGGGGGTCCGGGAGCCATTTCGTTGTCGGCTGCCAGTAATCAAAATGGCGCCGATAGCCTTTGCCCATATTATGTCACAGAGGCTTTCGGCGCCATTGGTCAGCTCCAGTCACATGACAGGAGCACAAGATGGCGCCGATGGCCATGTGACAGGGGCTGACCAATGGCGCCGGTAGCCCCTGTGACATGGTAGTTCAGAGGCTGCGCGTCACCATTTTAAAGAGCACGGCTGCAGAAACATGGGCACGGAGGAGGGCAAATGGATCCCGGGACCCCGCTGGACCACCAGGGATCTACTTTGTAAGTCTTGGGGAGGGATCGGGATGGGGGGGTGGTGAATTATAGTTAAGGTAAATGTTTGAGGTGGTTTGGGGTGGGTTTTAATTTAAAAAAAAAAATGTGTGCCCCTCCCCCAGGCAAACCCGAAAAACAAAATTTCCCCGAAAGTCGGGGAAAATTCTTTTCGGGTTTCGGGCCTCAGAAAAAAAAACGAAGTAGGAAATTTCGGGCAATTTCCTACTTCGGGCGAACAACGAAGCACATCTCTAGTGATTAATACCCTAATTCAATAAACATACACACGGTTAATGCGACTCCAACATTGCTCTATGCTTCAACGGCAAGAGGAAATGTGGAAAAAAGGATTTGCATTCACAAAAAAGTGGGGGAGTAGCTTGCTTGTTGCGGCAGTTACTACCCCAAACCAAATAAGCCTGATACTTCACTTTCAATGCATATCCAGCATAGCTCTCTGCTTCAACGGCAGGGAGGAATGAAGATAAGAGGATTTACATTCAGACAACAACCATCAAGGACTGAATTGCATAGTCTGGTCAAACAAATAAGCATGGGTGAAGCTTGCTTGTTACGGCCGTTACTACCCCTAACCAATTAAGCTTGATACTTCACTTAGATGCAGCTCCAGCACTGCTCTCTACATCAATGGTGGGGGTGGAAGGTAACTAGAACCAAATGGTTACTAATAAGGGCCAACAGTAAGAAATAATTATGAAAAAAATAAGTGTGAAAGCTTGGTGGGCAGACTGGATGTACCATTTGGTCTTCTTCTGCTGTCATTTCTATGTTTCTATATTCTACTGATGCACAAATCTCGGCCAAGTACAAAAGCATACAAAAAAAAATCTGACAAATAATAACAATAACTTAATATTATGCAGCACTAGCAATTAAAGAGCAAAAGCTATCAAACCTGAAAGGAAGGAGGCGGAAGGGAATCACATCAGCCAGGAAAGGCCAGGGTAAACATATAAGACTTTAGCAGCTTCCTAAAATGAAGCAGGTCCTTTTCTGCTCTGATTTTAAGCAGGAGGCTATTCCATAGGGTTGGGCCCACAATAGAAAAAATGTGAAACTCTGATAAACGTGCTTGTTTGAAGGAGGGGATATTTAGTAATGCTGGGAGGTAGAGCAGAGACTATGGACTGGCTGGTATATCCGAATAAAGGAAGATAAGCAAGGTGAGGCTAAAACATGAAGAGCCTTAAAGATCCAGGTGAAAGTTTTGAATTGCATGCACCATATAATGGGCAACCAGTGCAACTTAGCGAGAACCTGAGCTATGTGACTACATAGAGAGGCACCAGAGAATAGAAGAGACACAGAATTTTGGATTAAACATAGAAACATGATGGCAGAAAAAGACTGTATGGCCCATCCAGTCTCCCTATCCAATTTATTTAGTTGAAGGGCATGAAGATGAGATTTGGGCAGACCCAATAACAGATCTTTACAGTAATCCAGGGATGACAAGATTAGGGATTGAGTGATGGTGCAAAAATCAGAATAACAGAAGCGATTTCAGAGAGTGTGCAGATGAATCTTGCAATAATAAGATTGAACCAGGGACCCAAAATGACACTATAGACACAACTAAACAATGAATTTTTGTCTGTAAGTGTTCCTTGAATCCTTTTTGAGATGTTTTGAATCTAAAATAAGGTTGCCACCATCCAGACTTTCACCAGACAGTACAGAATTTAAAGGCAGTGTCTGGAATTGACAGAAGGCTAAAATGTCTGGAAGTTTTAAGTTTCCAGTCCAGTGCAACAGTAGCCTGCATCTCCTAACCCGAAGAAGCTGTGGTTTCGATGTGTCTCCCACTCATGAGCAGTCAGAACACCGATGAAAGATGTCTGTCTTCATTTGATATAGATTTTGAAATAATGATATAAGGTCCCTCCTGACACAGTTTATATGAAGCACGGTCCGTGTCAAAGGACCATTTACGTTCATTGAAGTGAGACTGACTTCTGACACATCTGTAAAGATTTAAAATAAATTTACTTGGAATTAATGAACTGAGTGGTAGACACTGAAGTTTATCTGCTCCATCCTTTCTTGCTTGATTAACGCCACAGTTAACAATGGTGCTTGAATTGCCTACGCATGTCCCTTCTCCCTGCTCCAGCAAACAGCAATCTCCAGCGCAGGTAGGGGCCTCAATAGCTATGAGTCTCTGCTTCTTCATCCGCCAGCACTTCCCTTCCTGCCCAAACAGCAAGGGGCCCAGTGAACCACCGTCACCTTGCTGAGTATCCTCACCAGCATCAGCAAGAGGCCCAATATGTCTGCCAGCATCTGTCCTCCCACCCAAACAATAAGAGGCCCGGTGCAAATCACAGCATCTCCCCTTCCACCTGCAGCTGAACAACAAAAGGCCCAGTGGGGCCATCCACTTATGGAAGAGGAGCCCTGGGTGAGAGAGAAAGTTATGCCATTTAACAGAGGTACCTGGGCACAATATTTGAAAATAATGGGGTAGATTTTTAAAGTTATTCGTGGGCTTAGATTTGTTCGCGCAACCCGGCGCGAACAAATCTACGCCCGATTTTATAACATGCTCGCACTCCCTCGCGCATGTTATAAAATCCAGGGTTGGCGCACACAGGGGGGTGCACAATTGTGCAACCTGCAAGCGCCGAGCAGCCTGCCTCCGTTCCCTCCAAGACCACTCCAAAATCAGAGAGGCCTCGGAGGGAACTTTTTTTCAGCCCCCACCACCTTCCCTCCCTACCCCTTCCTAACCCACCCCCCAGCCCTAACTAAATTCCCCCCCTACCTTTGTTCAGAAAGTTACGCCTGCCTAAGGCAGGCGTAACTTTCGCCCGCCGGCCAGCTGCCGGCACGCCATTTCCCCGGCCCAGGGGCTGGTTCAGAGGCCTCGACCACGCCCCCGGAACTCCCCGAGCGGCACCACGCCCATGGCTCTGTCCCTGGAATGCCCCCGAATGCCGCGCCACCCCCGGCACACCCCCCCAGCATGCCCCTGACATGCCCCCCAAGCAAAGCCCCGGAACTTATGCGCATCCCGGGGCTTTGCGCGCACCAGAGGCCTATGCAACATAGGCGCGCCGGCACACAAGTCCCCTGCACGCGTAAATCCAACTGGATTTACACGCGCAGGGCTTTTAAAATCTACCCCAATGTGCACAAAAATGCGATAGAAAAATGTGTATTTTTTCCTCTTGTCTAGTTTCAAAAACTACATGAAATGACAGCACATCCACAATATATAGATTTTTAAGAACTTAATACAGATTTTATGAGTCAGGCAACAAAGAATCGATGTAGTTGCTTAATCATCAGTGAAAAAGGTTATGCTATTCCTGTTATATGGAACAACTCTGATAGTTTGCTAGCAAAACCCAAGCAAATTAAAAAAAATTCAGAATACCGTAAATTCCCCTACACTTCTATGAAGGAAGAAAAAACTGAGATGATGATGAACTTGACCAATGATCCTTTCTGCTCTGTTCCTGTCTCTAAAAACCTTAAGATCCAATTGGGGATAAAGAAGAAGTGATGCTAAAAATGTTAGGACCCTAAGTAGTACTAGAACAATCTCTAAAAGGTCTATGTCCCAAAGAGAGCAATTTAGAAAGCCATTTATGACATTTAAATAGTGATTTGTATATGTTAATTCGCTGTCTGAAAACTGTCCTGCCTTAGGGGCTGATTCATCAAGGCTTTTTCCCATCAACACAGAATGAGAGAAATGCCTTAGTGAATCAGGCCCTTAGTGTGGATAGAAGTACCCATGGTATTCCACGTCAGCCACGTTTGAAGACGTGCCTGCGTGCACCAAAACCCGGAGATACGCATACAAGTCGGGCAGGCACGTGTTGAGCAGATTTTAAAAGACGCCCAAGGATGCTCGTATCTCCTGCACAAGTGAAAAGTTTCTAAAAAGGGGTGGTGCGTAGGCATGGTCCAGGCAAAATATGGGCATGTCGGAGCCTAGCCAGAGATGTGCACGTAAATACTTACACGTCCTTGTGCCTGCCTATATTGGGCCATTTAAATTAGGTACCTCCTACATAAAGTCAATAATAAGCTCCTAAATTCCCTCCCTTATCCTAAATCCACTTACCTGCCTATTTTTTAGGAACCTAAATTTCAGCACTTATTTATTTTATTTTATTATTTTGTTTTTAAATAATTTATAAGCCTGCACTTTCCACAGTTTAAGGTGAGGTACATAAAAAAATTATAATAATTAAACAATATAACAAATTTAGGAGCCCAGCGGGGACATTTTTTCACTTAAGCAGATGTAGGCTATTATAAAGAGTAAAATCCCAAAACATATAGTTAGACACGGTTTAATGGGACACAGCCAGCATGGATTCACCCCAAGGGAAGTCTAGTCTCACAAATGTCCTTCATTTTTTTGAAGGGGTGAATAAACATATGGACAGAGGTGATGTGATGCATTTGGATTTTCAGAAGGCATTAAACATGAGAGGCTTCTAAGAAAACTAAAAATTCATGGGATAGGAGGACAATGTCCTTTCGTGGATTACAAACTGGTTAAAAGACAGGAAACAGAGAGTAGGATTAAATGGCCTGTTTTCTTTTAGGCATCTAGATTTTTTTAAATATTGGGCCGGTTGTGATTATCAGGGCAATTTTGAAAATTATCACAGGGTTTACAGTCACATGGATACATTATACTCATGGAACTTCAAACTTATTTTCAAAAGCAAACCCCATGCAGGATTTCCCTTTGAAAAGCCCGTTGGCCATGGACAATGGGTAGGGTACAATATATGTGCATACTATTGAATCTGCTTTAAAACAGGTGGAGATTAGAAGTGCGACATATTTTTTTCATTTGTTTTCATATTTGTTCATTCATTTAGGATTGATTTCATTTTGTTTATTGGAAACGAAATAAAATGAATAAAAAGTCAGATCTAAATAAAAGGAATGGGACAGAGTTTTCCTCTTCCCCCATTAAAAAATTTAAAAACTAAAGTGCACCCCTCGCCAAGGCTTCCTCGTCTCATCCTTCACTCTCCCGTGAGTGGGGCAGGAACGGTACACTGGCCTGAAAAGAAGGTATTTAAATATTGTGCCAGTGGGCCCTGTGGTCAGTGCCATTTAGTTGTATAGTAATACAGCAAAATGATACCGACCATGTAGTCCCCATACCCCTTTTTGCTGACAAATAAAACTACTTGCACAATGACCAGTGTGGGTACTTTTACCTGCAGATGGGTGTGGGCAATGGGGATTTTTAAAAAGGTAAACAGTGGTTTATCCATATAAAAGCTTTGAAAATCCCCCTTATATTATAATACCTTGATTAATATTTAATTCGTAATATTTAATTCGTAAGTTATGTAAGTTATGTAAGTTATATGTATATATATACATATATGTACATACATATATACATAGTTATGTAAGTTATATGTATATATATGTATATATATACATATATGTACATACATATATACATAGTTATGTAAGTTATATGTATATATATGTATATATATACATATATGTACATACATATATACATAGTTATGTAAGTTATATGTATAACTTACATAACTATGTATATATGTATGTACATATATGTATATATGTATAACTTACATAACATACGTAAATATGTAAGTTATAGTGTATAACCTGCTTTAAATTATCACACCTCTGCAGTCCTTCTGCTGTAAATACCTCCTCCTGTAAATACCTCCACCACAATTATGGTTACTCTCCTCTACTTTCTCAGCTGCTATCCCTTCCTCCTCTATCTATCCCCCCCACTCCTGCCCCCCTTTCTCACCTGCTCCCTCACCCGCTCCCTGTTTTTTGTAATTTTCCTCCTTTCTCAAGTTTTATTGTAAACCGGCGTGATGTGCCCGCACGAACACCGGTATATTAAAAGCTGTTAAATAAATAAATAAATAAATAAATAAATAAATAATACATGGTTTCATAGTCGTCATTGTTTATTTATATCGGGGTAGATATTCAAACATTATAAATTGGACTTATCCTGCTGCTGGATAGGCTTTTATCACATTTTGGGCTGCTGCTGGCAAGAGAAAGGGAGGGAGGGAGAGACAGAGAGAGAGAACAAGAACCTCTGTAGAGGCGCACCAAAATGTTAACTTTTTATACCACTATAAGAGTGAGGTTTGTGGGGTGGGATGGGTTCTAGGGGGCTATTTTACATGCACAGTCATATGTATGAACGTATGAACGGCACATCCGTGAAGATTTAATGTGATTTGGAGTGATGAAAGGTGAAAGAAAAGTAGATTTGTACTATGTTCTCTCTATCTAGCTTCAATCAAGCTAGGTAGAGAGAACATAGTACAAATCTACTCTTCTTTCACCTTTCATCACTCTAAATCACATTAAATCTTCACAGATGGTAACTGTGCTGTTCGTACGAATGATTGTGCATATAAAACTGCCCCCTAAACCCCAACCCAAGTTCATAATGCCCCCTCTTACAGTGGTATAAAGAGTTCATAAATCAGTGGGCCTCCACAGAGGCTCTCTCACTCTCTCTCTCTGCCCCTCCTCTCCCCTCTTCCTCTCCCGAAACACAATTTGCAATAAATCCTGTTTCAGCCAAAATGCACAGCTATCACAGGCATAATGCTCAAAAAAAGGTATAGTTATTACCGACATTAAATCATGCGATAGTGTGCATCGTTATTGCATGCAATGTTAAACAGCCCTCATTTCCATTTACTCCATCCAAACTCTTCCCATGAATACATTTTTCAAATTTGCATAAGCATTTTGCAATGCAATATTCAACACATGCATTAAGATGTTACCCTCAATAACACCTTAACGCAATTTGATGAACGACCCCTTTAGCCAGAAAAGTACAAAATTGATCCATATCCAGTTAAGTTAGCCAGATAAGTTATACATGGCCAATTATTTTAACAGGTTTAAAGTTACCTGGATAAGCTTATCCACTAACTTTAGTGCTTATCAGGATATAGTCAACGGCATTGCTGTGCCTTTGAATATCCCGTGTAAATTAGCCGGATAAGTCTTATCGGGCTAACTTTCATAGCCAGCTAGATTTAAGTATTGGCCCCACCATGTTTTTCCAGCACTCAAAGGGGTAGATTTCAAAAGAAGCGCGATCAGCCTACTTTTGCTTGCGCATCAGACTCAAGCAAAAGTACGCTGGATTTTAGTAGATACGCGCGGAGCTGCGCGTATCCACTAAAATCCTGGATCGGCGCGCGCAAGGCTATCGATTTTGTATAGCCTGCGCGCGCCGAGCCGCGCTGCCTCCCCCCGTTCCCTCCAAGGCCGCTCCGAAATCGGAGCGGCCTCGGAGGGAACTTTCCTTTGCCCTCCCCTCACCTTACCCTCCCTTCCCCTACCTAACCCACCCACCCGGCCCTGTCTACACCCCCCCTTACCTTTGTCGGGGGATTTACGCCTCCCGGAGGGAGACGTAAATCCCCGCGCGCCAGCGGGCCTGCTGCGCGCCGGGCCGCGACCTGGGGGCGGGTACGGAGGGCGCGGCCACGCCCCCGGGCCGTAGCCACGCCCCCGTACCCGCCCCCAAAACGCTGCCGACACGCCCCCGGAACGCCGCGACGACCGGGCCCGCCCCCGACACGCCCCCGACACGCCCCCGACACGCCCCCCTCCGAGAACCCCGGGACTTACGCGAGTCCCGGGGCTCTGCGTGCGCCGGGAGGCCTATGTAAAATAGGCTTCCCGGCGCGCAGGGCCCTGCTCGCGTAAATCCGCCCGGTTTTGGGCGGATTTACGCGAGCAGGGCTCTGAAAATCCGCCCCAAAGTGTGTTACAGCAAAATTAGGATATAGGTTGCATCGGTTATTAGGCTTTAATATTGTGGATGCAACTATAATTTTAACATGGTTTAAGCATAAATCCAATACAGCATAAGTATAGTTACAGTACATTTGGGTTTAAAATAAGTAAAGTCTATTTTGATAATGCAGAGAGATGTCTACAATGGAGAAGAGGGCAAGGATCAAAATAAAAAAAACAATTCAATCTCCTATCTTGAACAAAATTATTACAAACACAGCACAAACCTATTAAATTCACATTTTCAAAGTATTTAAGATAACATGGATGCAATCAAATTCCCAATTCGCTGGAGGCACTGGAAGAGGTATGCAGTCATTAGTATCAGACTCAAAATAAATACAAGCTGGTCTGCATCAAAAAAGACATATTAGATCACTAATTTTAATTTTGCATTTACAAGGGTAATTTAAACTAAACTCAAGCCCTCTGTCTAAAACCTCTTGCTTAACTGCCAAAGCAATTTTTCCCATCTTGCTTGCATTGCACAGCATGCAGCTGGATAAAATCTACATTTCTGTCCCAAGAACATAAAATCCCTTTTATGCAAGAATTTAACACCTAGGCATGACCTGGTCCCAACACAAACTAAGGGGTAGATTTTATAAATCTACACGCGCACGTACTATTGTTTGCGCACCAGGTGCGAACAAAAGTACGACGAATTTTATAAGATATGCGCTTAGCCGCGCATATCTTTTAAAATCCGGGGTCGGCGCAAGCAAGGGGGTGCACATTTGTGCAACTTGCACGCGCCGAGCCCTGCGTGCGCTGCCCGTTCCTTCCGAGGCCGCTCCGATTTTGGAGCGGCCTCGGAGGGAACTTTCCTTCTACCCCCCCCTCCCCGCACCCTCCCCTACCTAACCCACCCCCCTGGCCCTATCTAAACCTTCCCCCTACCTTTGTTGTCAAAGTTACGCCTGCCAGAGGCAGGCGTAACTCTGCGTGCACCAGCGGGCTGCTGGCGCGCCATCACCCGACCCGGGGGTTAGTCTGGAGGCCTCGACCACGCCCCTGGGCTTGCGCCACACCCCCGACACGCCATGCCACTGACCCGACATGCCCCTGACACGCCCCCTTTGCGAAGCCCTGGGACTTACGCACATCCCGGGGCTTGCGCGCACCGCCGAGCCTATGCAAAATAGGCTCGGTACACGCAGGGGTTTTTTTTAAGGGTTACGCGCATAACTTATGCGCGTAACCCTTTTAAAATCCGGCCCTAAATGAACAGAGTATCTTTCTTAGGCCTAGATTTATCAAAATGCACTAAATATCGCATGTGATAGGAAAAGGGGCATGTTTTATGGTAATAGGCTGTTTATCGCAAAATGTGCTGTCTTAGCGCTTTGCATAGGTATTACTGCAAATTGCAATAACTTTTTTGCACTTAGTGCAAGAATTGTTGTAATTCCTACCTACAACCACTGGGGGAGAGAGAGAGAGAGAGAGAGAGAGAGAGAGCACCTAGCCATAATGCCCTCATACTAGGTAGGTATTTATACCTCTATATGAGGCCTACCTAGTTACTCAAGGTGAGGTTTATGTAGGAGTATAGGGGTTAGGGGCCACTTTGACTTTCAAAGTGAGACATATGAACAGAACAGTGCTCTCTTGTGATTAGTGTAACTTACACTAATTACCAGGCCTTTTTAAAATCCAGCCCTTATTTAAAAAAATAAAGAGCAGAAACAATGTCTCCCTATGGTCCCCATACCCCTAGCAGTCCCTGGGAAGTAGGAAAAAGGGGCAGGAGTAGTATCTATTCACTCCTGCCCCACAGCTTCCAGATAAAGAAAAGGCACCAACAGACTGTGAGACTGGCACCACTGTGTTTTATGGCCATATATAGCTGAAAAACTAAATGGTATCAGTCTGAGTTTGCCAGCACCATTTTTCAACTGGGAGCCATGGATCAGGAGGGTTACTCCTGCCCCATTTTGATGAAGGAGTAAGAGGGGCTGGGAGGGCTGTGGGAAGGAGCAGAGGGTGGGGTTTATTAAATCTTTTGCTAACAGTGTGCACTATTTGCTAATAGTGGGCACTATTTACCAAAATAAAAATATCCAAAAATTCTGGATGTTTTGGAATAACTCGATTTTTGATTTAATGGTAATGAACCAAACTGAAAATTGAGTCATTAATCACATTTTGCGTATTCCCTTTACAGTATGGCTGTTTCCTTATGAGTGACTCAAGAGTGTTTTGTATTGTTTTAGGTTTTTTGTATTTTATGTTTTTATTGTAATTTTATGTTTTTATATTGTTTTGTGATTATGTATTTTGTTGTACACCACACTGATCAGGTTTCTGAGTGTGCAGAATGTAAGAGCCTAGAAATAATAATAAATTGGTCTACTGGCAGTATTAAGTTATCCTAGAATGCAAAAACAAACCCCACCCTGCACATATTTCCCTCTGTGCCAGCATGTGGAGGCAGAATTGCTGCTAAATCTGTCAGTTCCCTAGATGGAGAAGGACTAAACAGCAACAGGAAACGACCTCAGCCTGAGAGAAGCCTGCTATTAAGTTCACTTAGAGAATAGCCACTGCCATTAGCAGTGGTTACATGGAATGGACTTAGTTTTTAGGTACTTGCCAGGTTCTTATGGCCTGGATTGGCCACTGTTGGAGACAGGATGCTGGGCTTTAGGGGTGTGCATTCGGATTGACCGCATTAGTAAAACGCTACTCATATTTTTTTTTAACTTAAAAAATTGATTCGACATAAACGATCGGATTTCCCACATATCCAACATAGATATGTTGGATATGTGGGAAATCGCGATTGTTGAGCCAAAATAAAAATATAAACCCCCTCACCCTCCTTAATCCCCCCCCCCGACTTACCACAACTCCCTGGTGATGGAGCGAGGAGTGAGGACGCCATTTCTGCAATCCTTGGCGAGAAGCATGTGACGGCGGCACGTGATTCCCGGCGAGTTCGCGCCGGACGGCTCGTTCGGCCCAAAAAGAACTTTTGGCCAGCTTGGGGGGGAGGCCCCCCCAAGCTAGCCAAAAGTTCTTTTTGGGCCGAAAGAGCCGTCCGGCGCGAACTCGCCGGGAATCACGTGACGCCGGCGTCACTCGACGTGCCGCCGACGTCACATGCTTCTCGCCAAGGATTGCAGAAATGGCGTCCTCACTCCTCGCTCCATCACCAGGGAGTTGTGGTAAGTCTGGGGGGGGGATTAAGGAGGGTGAGGGGGTTTAAATTTTTTTTTGCACATATGTATATATACCCAACTCATTGGATTTTTTTTATGTCCATATTGGCCGCAAGTGGGACCCCCTTTCGGACATAAGAAATATGAACATAAAATTTTGCTCTGCACATCCCTGCTGGGCTTGATGGACCCTTGGTCTGACCCAGTATGGCATTTTCTTATGTTCTTATGTTCTTAAGTAAGGCTAAGAAAGTTCCCTCCGAGTCTGCTCCTTAATTGGAGCGGACTGGGAGGGAAGGCCTGATTGCATCGCTGAGTGTATTTTACGAAAATTTGCCCCCCACCCCTGCATGCTCCGCCTGCACATGCGTATGCGGCCATCTGATTTTATAACATGCGCACGCTGGCATGTTATAAAATTAGCACATCCATGTGCGTGCACCTGGGAACTGCGCACACATGGATGGCTGCGTGCTGCTTTGAAAATCTACCCCTTAGTGTATAACTATTTTTTTATGCTACAGATTGTATCACTTGAGGGGTTTGGATATACAAGGACACTATATATCTAACTATGGAACTGTTTCGTGTTTTGTGCAGCATACCGTATTTAAATTGCTTAAAATGTTTTTTTCAAAAATTACTAAATCTTTGGAAGGAGGTTGGCAGTTAAAGATTATAAAGGGACAATGGCCTTTATCACCCAGGGGGTATCAGCGTTAGACCAATATGAAACCCACCAACCCTTTCTAAATCACATTTTTTGCATAGTTTTATATTACATTTTTGAAATAGTAAGAGATTTAATTTTTTCCATTTTGGTAAAGTTCCAAGAGGTTTTGGATTTAACTGTTTACAGGACTGTGGTAGCAGCATTAAAGAACCCTGGCAAAAATCACAATAAGATTAGAAGCAGCAGCCAGAACCATGGAAGTAAAAGGTGAGCCCTGACCCACTTCCGCAGAAAGATCAGAAGAAGCAGGAGCAACTAGGACCATAATGGTAAAAAAAAAAAAAAAGAAGCTGTGGCCTGAGAGGAGCAGCAGGAACAGAATAGCAGCAACAGCAGGAATACTCTGGTGGAAGGAAATTGACCACGGCTGGTGGCACTGGGAGAGGAGCATTGCAGCAGGAGGTATGGAAGCCCAGAGATCAGCCGAGCCATCACCAAATTAACAGATTTCTTTTTAGCAATAGGAAAGGGGAGGAAGGGACACTAGAACTGAACCCGATAACTTTTTTTTTTTTAGAAAATCACTACTGCAAAACCATCTCAATTGCTTTCTCTCCTTCAAATGGTTTCTCTGGAGAAAACTGACACCTGGAGCATAGTAAGAGAGAGCCACAATACCAGGGCAGCTATAGCAGTTTGGAGCCTGACTACCTGGGAACTCTGGCGAACTAGGCTGCAAACAAGCACAATTTCAACAAGTAGAGGTATCCTCATAAACAAAGGACTGGCAGAGAGCCTGATGTGGTCAATCATTAGGGCCAAGAAGAAGGGTTGACCAGGGGAAGTGTGTCTTTCCACCTATCTAGACTCTCCATTTTTGCCAAGGAGGTGGCTCAAGCAGAACCTCAAGGTTAAAAGGCTCATGGAGGGTTGAGCAAAGGGAGCCTGTATGTAGCTGGCGGCAGCCCATGACATACAGCATGCGGTACACCTGGCACACTTTGCCCACAGTTTGTGAATCGTTTCCAAATCAGCCTACTTAGTTAAACTTTCCATTGGCTTTCTTCAGAACTCAGCAGGTTGGAGTTAGTGGCAGCACTGAAGACAGGCAGTGAATTGGTTTGTTGGTGGGAATGGGTTATAGGAGAGTAAACTATGTGTAGGAATATACAATTCTAAGATGGATCAGACAGGTAGAGGAGAATAGCTGGTCCTGAAAGGAGTGGAATCCTTAGTGACATGTACAGTACAAAGTAGGTGGAGTTCCTAATTTGTAATAGTTGTATAATCGCATTTCTATTTCAAAATCAACTCTTGATGATGTGAGGAAAGCTTATCTTTAAGATAAGCTTATCTTTGTGCTTATCATTCAGTTACAACAAAAGGAACAAATATTTTATGTTACTGTTAATGCAAGATATCTTTAGAATGAGGTTGATATTTAATCATTTTTCCCATAGACACTAAATGGGAGAAAACAGTTATTTATATTCCGCTTTTCGCACTTTTTTTTTTCAGCGCTTCAAAGTGGATTACTTTCAGGTACTGTAGGTATTTCCCTTATCCCTGGAGGGCTTACGATCTAAAGCCTGGATTTATCAAAATGCACAAAATATCTCATGCAATAGGAAAAGGGGCGTGAATAAAACAGAAAGACTGTGAGGGAGTTAGTTGGACCATTAGATGATCAAGGGGTTAAAGGGTCACTTAGAGAAGATAAGGCCATCGCAGAAAGATTAAATGATTTCTTTGCTTCGGTGTTTACTAAAGAGTATGTTGGGGAGATACCCGTTCCGGAAAAGGTTTTCATGGGTAATGATTCACATGGACTGAACCAAATCACGGTGAACCTAGAAGATGTGGTAGGCCTGATTGATAAACTAAAGAGTAGTAAATCACCAGGACTGGATGGTATAAATCCCAGGGTTCTGAAGGAACTAAAAAATGAAATTTCAGACCTATTAGTAAAAATTTGTAATCTATCATTAAAATCATCCATTGTACCTGAAGACTGGAGGATAGCTAATGTAACCTCAATATATAAAAAGGGCTCCAGGGATGATCCGGGAAACTATAGACTGGTTAGCCTGAATTCAGTGCCAGGAAAAATAGTGGAAAGTGTTCTAAGCATCAAAATCACAGAACATATAGAAAGACATGGTTTAATGGAACAAAGTCAGCATGGCTTTACCCAAGGCAAGTCTTGCCTCACAAATTTGCTTCACTTTTTTGAAGGAGTTAATAAACATGTGGATAAAGGTAAACTGGTAGATGTAGTGTACTTGGATTTTCAGAAGGCGTTTGATAAAGTTCCTCATGAGAGGCTTCTAGGAAAAGTAAAAAGTCATGGTATAGGTGGCAATGTGCTTTTGTGGATTACAAACTGGCTAAAAGACAGGAAACAGAGAGTAGGATTAAATGGATAATTTTCTCAGTGGAAGGGAGTGGGCAGTGGAGTGCCTCAGGGATCTGTATTGGGACCCTTACTTTTCGATATATTTATAAATGATCTGGAAAGAAATACAACGAGTGATGTAATCAAAATTGCAGATGATACAAAATTGTTCAGAGTATTTAAATCACAAGCAGATTGTGATAAATTGCAGGAAGACCTTGTGAGACTGGAAAATTGGGCATCAAAATGGCAGATGAAATTTAATGTGGATAAGTGCAAGGTGATGCATATAGGGAAAAATAACCCACGCTATAGTTACACAATGTTAGGTTCCATACTAGGTGCTACCACCCAAGAAAGAGATCTAGGCATCATAGTGAATAACACATTGAAATCATCAGTTCAGTGTGCAGCAGCAGTCAAAAAACAAACAGAATGTTGGGAATTATTAGGAAGGGAATGGTGAATAAAACGGAAAATGTCATAATGCTTCTGTATCGCTCCATGGTGAGACCCCACCTTGAATACTGTGTACAATTCTGGTCACCATATCTCAAAAAAGATATAATTGTGATGGTGAAGGTACAGAGAAGAGCGACCAAAATGATAAGAGGAATGGAACAGCTCACCTATGAGGAAAGACTAAAGAGGTTAGGACTTTTCAGCTTGGAGAAGAGACTGCTGAGGTGCTTAAAATCATGAGATCTAGAATGGGTAGATGTGAATTGGTTATTTAGTCTTTCAGATAATAGACTGGGGGCACTCCATGAAGTTAGTTTGTGGCACATTTAAAACTAATTGGAGAAAGTTCTTTTTCACTCAAGCGCACAATTAACTCTGGAATTTGTTGCCAGAGGATGTGGTTAGTGCAGTTTGTGTAGCTGGTGCAGTTTGTGTAGCTGGGTTTTAAAAAGGATTGGATAAGTTCTTGGAGAAGTCCATTACCTGCTATTAATTAAGTTGACTTAGAAAATAGCCACTGCTATTACTAGCAACGTTAACATGAAATAGACTTCGTTTTTGGGTACTTGCCAGGTTCTTATGGCCTGGATTGGCCACTGTTGGAAACGGGATGCTGGGCTTGATGGACCCTTGGTCTGACCCAGTATGGCATGTTCTTATGTTTTATGGTAATAGGCTATTTATTGCAAAGTGCGCTATCTTAGCACTTCGCATAGGTATTAACACAGACTGCGATAACTTTTTCACACTTTGCGATAAGTACCCAAAATGTTGTAATTCCTACCTACAACCACTGGGGGGGGAGAGAAAGTGAGCCTAGCTATAAGGCCCTCATTCTAGGTAGGTATTTGTACCTCTATATGAGGCCCACCTAGTTACTCGAGGTGAGGTTTAGGTATTAGTGTAGGGGTTAGGGGCCACTTTGACATTCAAAGTGAGACATACGAACAGAACCGTGCTCTCTTCTGAAGATTTGCTGACCTTCGGTGTGAGGAAACTCAACCAAAGATGAGATTTGTGCAATGTTCTCTCATCTTAGCTTGATGGACTCTCTACCTCGGTAACACCTGCAAAAATGCCTTAACGCATGCAAAAATGCCATATAGCACTTTGATAAATGACCTCCTAAGTTTGTACCTGAGGCAATGGAGGGTAAAGTGACTTGCCTAAGGTCACAAGGAGTGACAGCAGGACTTGAACCCTGGTCTCCTGGTTTATAGGCCACTCCACCACTTAGTAAATATAACTAAACAATTTTTTTCCCTAGTTTGTGTCATCTTTGTAAGCAAACATTGATATTGTAATCCAACCTACAATGTATATTCAGGCAACATCAATTGTAACTCATTTTGTACTGACTTGATAAAGGAAGAATAACTCTCCAAAGCTAGACACATACAATATGTATGGAATTAGTCCAGTAAAAGTATCAGCTACAGCTTGATTATTGACTTTTATATTGAAAATTCCTTGATTCATAGGTCACTGAATTTTTATTGATATCTCTGTCTGTGAGTGGGATTGTTGAAAACCTTCTATTACATTTTGTAAAATAAACTTGACAATCCTAGACATATATGTTTGCTTGACAATGTCCAGATTTAATCCAAAATTACAACAGCACTTTTTAAATAATATTGTTATTGTTTTCTATCACTTTTTGTTCACTTATAGTCAAATAGCAAATAAGATAACAATAAATTAACAAAATGTATTTTAAAGAGAAAAAAAAACTGAAGTGAAATTGGTAGTGCAATTATTAACCTTGACAGAATTGCAATTTCTAATCTACTATGCAAAACAATTATCTGAACAATTGCATTGTTAAATCAGCAGTGCCTCCTACACGCTGCATAATTGACATTTTCAGTAAGCAGGAGGCAGCTTGGTAGGAGATAGGAAATGTATGTGTTTCTTCCGCTTCACTTTTTGAAACGCATCAGGAAATTAAAATCCAGACATCATGTAAGAAATTGACCAAGAAAATGATGAGAAGTCTGTTGAAGTCGTTTTTTCCTCCTCCCTTGGGACTGGTCATAGCCAGTTGTCTTTGAAGCGACACCCAGTTTGTGACATGGCACAGAATCAAACCCACAGGAGGATTAAGAGAGGAAGGGTGATACCATAATTGGCTCACCATCATTTTCTCAGCATTCAGTTAATCCCTTTATGGGAGCTGTGGTTTTAGATTTTCACAAACTGGGAACATTTAAGAGCAACAGTAAAGGAAACAGTTAATTAATGAGTTCAGGCAAAATCTATGAGCAAAGAAGTAAACAAAGAACATGAAGTCCAGGAGTAGACAGTGTAAACCACTGCAGAGGTCTACATTTTTGTAGGCAACCTGCTGCTGGTGCTCATGGGAGACTCCATTGCTTATAAGCTACTCAGGGACTGTCAGTTTGTAAGAGACACCCTGTAGATAGAGCAGCTTTAGTTTTACAATATTTTAAATGAAAAGATTTCAGCTAATAAAGCACAGTGTCAAAACAAAAAGGATAAGATGGTCCGGAAGCTCTACTACTGTAACTTAGGAAAAGAGATGGGGCAAACTAACAACACCACAGGTGATAGATTAAAGAGTTTGGCAGATGAGAAGAAAATAAAAGTGCTGGCATGTGCGTGTGCATAACAATGAGAAAACAAAGAGTAACATTGTATTATCAAAATGGCTTGAAGAAGAAAATATCTCATTATTTGAATTGCAGCAAGCAATGTGTGTTAAAAACGGCAGGCGCCAGTA
Source organism: Rhinatrema bivittatum (assembly GCF_901001135.1). Lineage (NCBI taxonomy): Eukaryota > Metazoa > Chordata > Amphibia > Gymnophiona > Rhinatrematidae > Rhinatrema > Rhinatrema bivittatum. The sequence goes on from NC_042623.1 coordinate 208,328,685, forward strand.
CAGTGGCCATTTGTCGCTGTGCCAGGGAAGGCCGGCACGCGCAAGTTGCTTCTGCTCCAAAGGAGCAGCAACCTAAAAAACAAAAAAAAAAAAGGTAAGGCAGATTAGGTTTAGGGGGTGGGGAGGAGAGGAGAAGAGGAAGGGAGGCTAGGGTAGGGGGTAGGGAAGCTCCCTCCCAGTCCGCTCCCTAATTGGAGCGGACTGGGAGGGAACTGGGGAAAGGTGTGATGCATTGCCGTGCGAAACTAGTTAAAATCTACCCGCACATGTGCAAGGCCCGCCGATTTCATTACATGGGAGCGCCAGCGCGCGCATGTTATAAAATTGCATGTCCAGGTGCGTGCGCCGTGTAGCTCACGCACATGGAGGCGTGCACGTATTTTTTTTTTTTTTAAATCTACCTTAAAGCGATTTTTGTTCATGCTGCTCTATAGAGAGCCAATGCAAGTCCTTTAAAATGGGATTGATATATATCCTCCTATCAAGCCCTGAAATTAAGCTTGCAGCTGAATTCTGAAGCATCTTGAGGGCCCGTGAGGCAGAATTAGGTAAGCCAATCAATAAAAAATTGCAGTAATCAAGACCCAGAATAATCAGAGCCTGCACTACTCATCGGAATTCATTCTGCATGACCTAATAGAGGTTTTAAAGGGCAGAATAACCACATTTTATAATAACTGGATTTTACCACAGACTTAATATGGTTATGCATCTGCAAATTCTTCTTGAGTATGCCCTAAGTGTTTTGTGTGTCCACATCTCAAAGGAATCTCCTCATTCTCAAAGGAAGATGGAATGTTAACAATATTTAACTTCTGCAGGATAACCACTTCAGTTTTCTTCAAATTCAGAGCCAACCTATTATGTATCATCCACTGCTTTCCCGCAGAAAGACAAATGGAAACCAACTCACAGGCGGCAGACTAAGATGAGGAAACAGGGTCAAAAAATTGTATATCGTCCACATATAATCTGCATCCAGCACAAAACCCAGCCAGTAGCCTACAAATCAGAGACATATAGATATTAAACAAAGTGGCTGACAAAGATGAGCCCTGTGGGACACCCATTGCCAGGATCTGCCAGGAAGAGTGATTAGTGTCAATACTGTCCCATACTCTGTCAATCACCAATAAAATTTGGTGATTAATAGTGTTGATTGCTGTAGTTATGTTGAGTAATACTGGAACAATTCCTTGTCCACTATCAAATTCTCACCTAACTACATCAAGGCTAGATAGTAACATTTTAATACTCAGGCCTTTTCTAAAACCAAATTGGAACTGATAGAGGATTTGATAATCTTGGATGAATTTGTCCAACTGTTTCAACACCGAAATCTCAATAACTTTACAAAGGAAAGGTAATGTTGCACTTGAAGGTGGACCCTTGTCCTGGAGCAGTGGAGAATGGCTCCCTGGTAGGGACCAGGAAGCATCTGCCCCCAGGGGGCGGAGCACAGGAAGAGACAGAGGCTAGGATGAGCTTCACGACTGGAAGCCCGAGGTCCCCCCGGGTGGAGTCCGTAGGGACCCAGGCCGCTTGGACTTAGGTGGGCTTCGCAGGGTCTCCCGGAGAGGTAGTAGAGAGACATGCCCACGATCAGCAAGGGAGCGTGGTCTGACTTCACGCTGTTGGCCTGGAGAGGCAAGGAAGGCCCAAACAGCGTAGGCAATGACAAGGCAAGGGACAGAGCCAGAATAAGGAGACGTAGTCATTGGCAGCCGAGGTCAGAATCCGAGGATCAATCCAAGGAGTAGTCAACGAGGCAGAGATCAGGTTCCGGAGGTCAGATGAGGTCACAAGGCAGGCAGAGGTCAGGATGCAGGCACTGGACAGGAAGGTCAAGGAACAGGCCTAGGTCAGTACCAGAGAGAGAGTCCAAGGGTACTACCTGGGAAGATGGACAGACAGACGCAGGAACAGAAGGACACTGGAACAGTAGGACGCTGGAACAAGGCTGGAACAGTAGGATCCTGGAACAAGGCTGGAACAAGACTGGAACAAGACTGTGAACGCTGAGGCAAACTAGAACACAATACAATGCTGACCCGATTGCCAAGGCAAGGAAGTGCAGGCAGGGACTTCCTTATATCGTTCCATCAATCAGGGCATGCCGCGGAGCTAGGACCTGCCCCTGGCCCTACAATAGGCTGGGTGGTCTGCGTGCGCACGTGCAGGGGCATGGCCAATGCCCTGGAGATGCCGAACTCCGGCGTGAGGCCTGGTGTGCAGTGGAAGGCCCGGCGACCACCGCCGCGGGAAGCCGAGGCCCAGCAGAGCTCACGGCTGCCACTGGGGAGGCCGACCCGTGACCTGTAGAGGAGCTAGCAAGGTGAGTAGGCCTGTGCACGGGACAGACACAGATGGGGCATGCAACAGTACCCCCCCCCCCCTTCTAGGCCTCCCTCTACGCAGCCGTGGCTTGTCAGGATGGGTTCTATGGAAGGCTTTAAGGAGTTTTTTGTTGAGAATGTTGTGGGAGGGGTCCCATGAATTCTCCTCGGCCCCATAACCCTCCCAGGCTAAGAGGTATTCCCATCTACCTCGACGCCGACGGATGTCGAGGACTTCTCTTACCTGAAGTGAGGAGTCTGGTTTAGTGGAGATCAGTGGAGGTGAAGGATCTGTACGAGAGGGCCAGGAGGGGACCAAAGGCTTCAACAGTGAGACATGGAATGTGTTATGGATGCCCGTGGCACTTGATAGCTGTAGCTGATACGACACTGCTCCCACTCTTCGAAGCACCAGAAATGGACCGATATACTTGGGAGCCAGATGATGAGAAGGAAGTCTCAACCTTATGTGTCGGGTGCTTAACCACACCTTCTGACCAGGTCAGAAGAGTGAAGTGGAATGTCTTTGGGCATCAGAAGTACACTTGGAGTGTTCAGCGGCCTGGGTAAGGCGTTCTTTGACTTGATTCCACACCTGGCGAATGGTGTGGCCATGAACTGTGCCGCTGGGGAAGGAACAGTCAGAGGAACTGGAAGTGGCAGCCGAGGTTGTTGTCCAAATACCACGGAGAATGGAGATACATCGGTGGCAGCAGCAACATGGGTATTATGCGACAACTCAGCCCAGGGTAGCAATTCTGACCAGTTGTACTGCTTGTTATTCACGTAGGAATGGAGGAATGTTTTCAAGGTCCGGTTGGTCCTTGCAGCTTGACCATTGGCCTGTGGATGATAGGCCGACACAAAATTCAAGACTATACTAAATTTCTTGCTTAAGGAGCGCTAGTATCTGGCGGCAAACTGTGGTTCTCGGTCGGATATTATCTCCTTTGGGAGTCCAAGGAGACGGAAAATGTTTCAGGAACAACTTGGCTAGTTCTGGGGCCAATGGGAGGCCCAGCATGGGAATAAAGTGACCCATTTTTGAAAAACGGTCGATGATGACCCAAATTATGGTATTGTTCTGGGACAGAGGCAGGTCTGTGATGAAGTCCGTGGAGATGCTGGACCATGGCTCGGTAGGTGCTAGAAGCGGCTGGAGTATGTCCCAAGGCCATCCGGTAGGTGGCTTCTGCTGGGCGGAGATGGAACAGGAATCCACATAGTTACGAGAGTCTTGCACCATGTTGGGCCACCAGTAATATCTCCACAGGATCTCTAGGGTACTAGTATGACCCGGGTGTCCTGCCAACTTAGAATCATGGGCCCATTTCAGAACTCGTTCACATAATTTACGTGGAATGACAGTTTTCCCCACTGGAACAGTGGTGGTCACGGCAAGGGATACACAGACAGGATCTATGATGTGTCTGGGAAAATCAGGAACATCCTCTGGTTCAAAGGATCTCGATAGTGTGTCATCACAGAGGTTCTTGGACCTGGGCGATAACGTAGGACAAAATTGAACCGTTCAAAGAAGAGCGCCCATCGGGCTTGTCTAGGATTCAAGAGTTGAGCTTTTTTCAGGTGCTCAAGATTCTTATGGTCCGTGAAAATGGTATATTTATGTTGCACCCCTTCCAACCAGGGACACCACTCTTGGAGTGCCAACTTGACGGCGAGAAATTCTCGGTCACCCACGGTGTAGTATTGCTCTGTGGGAGAGAACTTGTGGTAGTAGAAAGAACAAGGTATTAATTTACCCTTTGGAGAAAAGTGACTTAAGACGGCTCCTGCTCCAATTGCAGAGGCGTCGACTTCGATGACGAATGGATGTCTTGGGTCTGGATACTGAAGACAAGGACCGTCTGAAAGGCGGCTTGTGCTTTGGATGTCCACACCCAAGTGTTAGCCCCTTTCTTGGTCATGGCGGTCAGCAGAGCAGCTAGGGTAGAATAATTGGCAATGAAGCTCCGGTAATAATTAGTGAAACCAAGGAAACATTGTAAGGCCTGGAGGCCTACTGGCTGGGGCCAATCTTGGATCCCTTGGACTTTCTCTGGATCCATGAAGAAATCTTGATCGGATATGATGTACCCTAGGAAGGGTAAGCGATTTCGCTTGAAGAGGCATTTTTCTAAATAGGCAAATAGATGATTTTCTCTTAGACATTAGAGAACAATCCGAAAATGATCTCGATGGGATTCGAGGTCCTTGGAAAAGATCAAGATGTTGTCAAGATATACAACTACGAATGAGAACAAGAGGTCTCGGAGGATTTCATTCATAAGGCGTTGAAAGACCGCTGGGGCATTACATAGCGCACAGGGCATCACTGTATATTCATAGTGACCACCCCTCATATTGAATACGGTTTTCAGATATCCAGGTTGGATTCGTACCAGATTGTACGCACCCTTCAGATCCAACTTGGTGAAGATTCGAGCCCCTTGAAGGTGGTCAAAAAGCTCAATGATAAGGGGCAGAGGGTAACGGTTATTGCAGGTTATGGCATTGAGCCCTCTGTAATCAATACAAGGGCAGAGACCACCGTCCTTCTTCTTAACGAAGAAAAAATCTGCTCCAGCGGGAGAATCAGAGGGACGAATGAACCCTTTTTCTAGGTTCTCTTTGATATACTCAGACATGGCTAGGGTTTCTGGGTGAGACAATGGGTAAGTTCTGCCCTTGGGAGGCATCATGCCTGGCAGAAGCTCTATGTAGTAATTGAATTTGCATAACAGAGGCAAGGTATCCACCTTCTGCTTCGAGATGATGACTTCGAACTTAACATACTGAGTAGGCAAACCAGATAGAGTGGTAGACTTCATGACAGAGACTGCTGGGGATACTTGACGTAGGCATGTCTTCTGGCATTTGGGACCCCACTGCACCAACTGCAGGGAATGCCAATCGAACTGGGGTTCGTGGATCTGGAGCCAAGGCAGCCCCAGGATGACTGGATGCGTGGAACGTTTTAACACATAGAAGGACATCTCCTCCTCATTGAGAGTGCCCACGGTAAGACAGTCAGCCACTGTTTGATGGGTGATGAGCCCTGGAAGATGTTCTCCCTGAATGGAGGCAATGTGGGGACTCACATCTAATGGCTGAAGAAGAATGTTCAGAAGCTTGACGATGTCCTCCATGATGAAGCTGCCACCTGCTCCTGTATCGACCAGAGCAGTGGTGGCAAAGGAGTGGGCCTGGATGTACAGAGAGACCGGAAGCAGGAATTGGGGTCCAGTGACGGTAGCACCTAAACTCGGGACCCCCACCGGGCTCAGACATTGCAGTTTTCTGTACGGGCCAGACAGAACTGACGAAGATGTCCAGAAGTGCCACAGTAAAGACAAAGACCCTCCTTCCTCTGACGGAAACATTCAGTCGGAGTCAATCGCCCACGGTTCACCTCCATAGGTTCCATCATGGGAGAAGGTGGTTGTGCTGGAATCTTGGCTGGAGGAATCTGGACACACATGGAACGCGGTGTAGTAGAGCGGGAAGACTTTATTTCTAGGCGCCTTTGCCGGAGATGATGGTCGATCTTCCCGGTGAGGGAAATCACGTCCTCTAGAGACGTGGGAGTCTCAATGACGGAGAGTTCATCTTTGAGAGCACTGGAGAGTCCATCTAGGAAGATGGCTTGCAGACAATCTTCTTGCCACCCGAACTCAGTAGCCAGGGTCCTAAACTCTACCGTATATTCAGAGAGGGTCTGAAACCCTTGACGGAGGTGGAGTAGACTGTGGCTGGCTACAGCTTGGCGGCCTGGGTCTCCAAAGATCTGCTTGAAGAGAGCAATAAACTCAAGTAGCTTGGAAAGGATAGGATCAGAGCGTTCCCTTAAGGGAGAGGCCCATGCCAGAGCCTTCCCTTCCAGGTGGGAAAGGATGAAACATAGAAACATAGAAATGATGGCAGAAGAAGACCAAACGTCCCATCCAGTCTGCTCAGCAAGTTTCGCACTTTTTTTTTCTCATACTAATCGGTTACTCTTGGCTCTTAGTAACCTTTTTGTTCTATTTCCCTTCCACCCCCACCATTAATGTAGAGAGCAGTGTTGGAACCGCATCTAAGTGAAATATCTAGCTTAATTAGTTAGGGGTAGTAACCGCCGCCATAAGCAAGCTACACCTATGCTTATTTGTTTACCCAGACTATGTAATTCAGTCCTTGTTGGTTGTTGTCTGTATATAGATCCACTTTTCTTCATTCCCCCTGCCGCTGAAGCAGAGAGTTATGCTGGATATGATTTGGAAGTAAAGTATCAGTCTTTCTCCCCTGCCGTTGAAGCAATGCTGGATATGCGTGAAGTATCAGACTTTCTCCCCTGCCATTGAAGCAGAGAGCTATGCTGTTCTTATGGCCTGGATTGGCCACTGTTGGAAACAGGATGCTGGGCTTGATGGACCCTTGGTCTGACCCAGTATGGCATTTTCTTATGTTCTTATGTTCTTAAGTATCAGGCTTATTTGGTTTGGGGTAGTAACCGCCATAACACGCAAGCTATTCCCGCTTTTTTGTGAATGCAAATCCTTTTTTCCACATTTCCTCTTGCCATTGAAGCTTAGAGCAATGTTGGAGTCACATTAGTCGTGTGTATGTTTATTGAATAAGGGTATTATCTCCATGCAGTAGCCATCATTCCCGCGAGCCACCCACTCTTCATTCACATCCTCTAGACTTTATGGATCCACAGTATTTATCCCATGCCCCTTTGAAGTCCTTCACAGTTATGGTCTTCACCACTTCCTCCGGAAAGGCATTCCAGGCATCCACCACCCTCTCCGTGAAGAAATACTTCCTGACATTGGTTCTGAGTCTTCCTACCTGGAGCTTCAATTCGTGACCCCAGGTTTTGCTGATTTTTTTCTGACGGAAAGATCTCTTTGGTTGATTCCTTCGGGAACAAGGATGGTTGCAGTGCAAATTGCATGAAGCACTGATTGAGGAAGCCACAACAGGAGCGTGGGTCCCCATTGTATCGGGGAGGTGCAGGGAGCGCCAACTATGCTTTGGGTAGCATAGAGGCTGATAGGCCCATGGGATTGGCCAGTGCTGTATCTCACAGCTGGGTATGAAGCTCTTCCACCGAAGAGGCTAGCGATTCCAAAGCCTTGCGATGTTCTTGGACTGTGGCGGCCAAACCTGGTAGGGCCCTGGAGGCAGGAGACTCTACCGAGTCTATTGCCAAGGCCACTGTTGCACTTGGAGGTGGACCCTTGTCCTGGAGCAGTGGTGAACGGTGCCCTGGTAGGGTCCAGGAAGCACCTGCCCCCAGTGGGCGGAGCATAGGAGGAGACAGAAACTAGGATGAGCTTCACCAGTGGAGGCCCGAGGTCCCCCGGGTGGAGTCCGTAGGGACCCGGGCCGTTAGGAATTAGGTAGGCCTCGCAGGGTCTCCCGGAGAGGTAGTAGAGAAGCATGCTCACGATCAGCAAGGGAGCGCAGTCTGACTTCATGCTGTTGGCCTGGAGAGGCAAGGAAGGCCCAAACAGCGTAGGCGATGACAAGGCCTTTAAACGTTTTTAGATGCCGCGACCAGCCTCCGGACCCCTTTAGATGCCTCCGAACCCCACCAGATGCCGCGACCTGCCGACCTCCGCAGGCCCTGAGCCGCCGAACACCATATGAGGCCGCGACAAAGGACCAGCGCGGACCAGTCCCCACGGTAGGCCCACTACCGTGCCGCTCACCTCCTCGACCTCCTGGATGGACGACCATCACAGGCCTAAACCCAGACCCACCTCCACGGTAGGCCCCAACCGTGCCTCATGCCTCCTGGACAGATGAGCCGGCCCACCGGCTGCCTCCTCGGGACTGCGTCACTCTCCTGCCGCCAACCAACCGCCGCCTCCGACCGACCAACGCCACCCGAACGAAGCTGAAGTGCTCCCACAGGCCCAACGGGAAGCCGCCGAGCCCTCCCAGCACTGGCCCTCCTAAGACTCCACCCACCTACACTCCCAAGGCGGCGACGTGGGACACGACAGGACTGGACCCTTAAAAGAGGCAACTGAGCGCCTCCGGCGCTGCGTGCCTGCATCGTGCACCTAAGGAGCACGACAAAGGTGCTCAACCTTTGTGCACCCCTTCGTGCTGCCACTGAAGGGTATCACTACCCCATCCCCTCCCACCCCACCTCTCCTATACCTCTTCATACTACTCCCACCCTCTTCTTCTTCCCCCTCTTTCTACATCACCCCACCCCCTACCTACAGCGCCGGGTTAAAAGGGTAGAGTGCCTCCCCTTCCCTGAGGGCCTCAGAGCACACCGCACCACCACTCCTTCCGATGTGCCAGCCTACTTCAATAAGCATTTATAATTGACTCAAATCAATAAATAAATAGCCTACATTCTACCGAATCCTTCCCATTCTAGCCTCCCACTCCTTCCACTCCCCCACACCTGCCGCCCGTCCAACGCCACATCCAAAGCCACAGCCGAAGTCGGCAATCGATCAGCTCAGACCTTCTCAAGCCAGCGGCACCCACCTCCACCCTCACCTCCTTCCTCCCCACCATCCTCCTACAACATGGATACAGGATGCTCACACTCCACTCAAGGCCTCAACATCCCCCGCCAATACTACCCATGCAATACTTTATCAGGAGGCATCCACAGAAGACTTCTCCAGATTCCCCTATTCTGGTCGCCGCATCTCAAAAAAGATATAGTTGCGATGGAAAAGGTACAGAGAAGGGCAACCAAAATGATAAAGGGGATGGAACAGCTCCCCTATGAGGAAAGGCCTAAGAGGTTAGGGCTGTTCAGCTTGGAGAAGAGACGGCTGAGGGGGGATATGATAGAGGTCTTTAAGATCATGAGAGGTCTTGAACGAGTAGATATGACTCAGTTATTTACACTTTCGAATAATAGAAGGACTAGGGGACATTCCATGAAGTTAGCAAGTAACACATTTAAGACTAATCGGAGAAAATTCTTTTTCACTCAACGCACAATAAAGCTCTGGAATTTGTTGCCAGAGGAGGTGGTTAGTGCCGTTAGTGTAGCTGGGTTCAAAAAAGGTTTGGATAAGTTCTTGGAGGAGAAGTCCATTAATGGCTATTAATCAATTATACTTAGGAAATAGCCACTGCTATTAATTGCATCAGCAGCATGGGTTCTTCTTAGTGTTTGGGTAATTGCCAGGTTCTTGTGGCCTGGTTTTGGCCTCTGTTGGAAACAGGATGCTGGGCTTGATGGACCCTTGGTCTGACCCAGCATGGCAATTTCTTATGTTCTTATGCTCCTCACATAGCCGCCCTATCAGTCCTTACCCTCTTCCTACTGAACGCACAATCCATAACAACGAAAATCCCCATCCTAAATGACCTCCTTTTCGACCTAAGGCCAGACCTTCTATGTATCACAGAATCATGGCTTAAGAACTCAGATACCCCACTCATCAATCAACTACCAACAAGCAATTACAACATCTTCCCCATACCAAGACCCCCCCACCCCAAAATAAAAGGAGGCGGCCTACTGTTTCTTGCAGCCAAAAAACTTAAATTCAGCACTCTTCCCATCAACTCCCCACTACCCATCCAAATCAGTCTCTTCGTCCAAAACTCTGCAAATCCTGCTGATCTATGCTCCTCCAGGCGCTCTCTCAACAAAGATCCCTGCCCTCTCATCGAAACCATCTCATCTAGCATCAACACCAATCACCCCACCATCATCCTAGGAGACCTCCACTTTGACAAATCTCCCCATTCCCCATCATGTGAGCTCCTCCTCAACTTGCTAACTGCTATGGGCTTCAAACAAATAATAAACACCCCCACACAGAAATCAGGCCACATCCTGGATCTGATATTCATCAACAACAAAGTAACACTCAATTCCCCCCCTACCACCTCCACTGTCCCCTGGTCAGACCACATGTTAATAAAAACCAAACTCCAAGTGGACTATACCCACATCCACACTCACAAAGACACAAAGCGTATAGTGTTCACCAAACCATGCTCTAGTGAGATCCTAGAAAAAACCTTACCTGAAGCCCTAAAGCAACTGGATACATCGAATACCATAAACGCAGTCAACTCATGGACCACAGTTAACACGGAGACAGTGAAAAAGATATGCCCAACCATCAAAAAAGAAATTAGAACCACAGCAAGACACAAAGCACCCTGGTATAACCAGGATCTAAAAAACATAAACCGCCGGTTAAGACAAGCAGAAAAAGCTTGGAGAAACAACCCTACAAGCCAATTACGTGACCGATACAGAACATTCCTATACATATATACAACAGAAATCAACAAAGCCAAACTGAATTTCTACACTCAAAGAATCCACAACTTCTAATACAACCTGAGAGTCCTATTTGAGTATGTTACTCAGCTGATAAGACCCATCAACAATCCTTCACAAAAAGAAACTTCAACAATATCCAGTCATAAATTCACCCAATACCTTATAGACAAAACTTCCAAACTAAGTCCAAAAAGCCCGCCGATCAACCTTGACCCCACTGCGCAAACACCTCTTATGGCACCAACATGGTCACAGTTTGAGACCGTAGCCTCCACCGAGGTAGAAACCATTGTTCGGAAGATCAACCCAGCAGCACACCCACTCGACCCCATTCCAATGAAAACCCTCAAACTAATCCCAAACTGCCTAGCAAGACCCATTGCAGACATCACCAATCTCTCCCTCGAGCAAGGAGTACTCCCGGATTCCCTTAAATGTGCTGTGGTCAAACCTATCTTAAAGAAATCGCAACTGGATCCGACCATCCCATCCAACTATCAGCCCGCTACCATTCCTGGCCAAGATCATCGAGAAGACAGTCAACCACCAACTTTCAGAATTTCTGGAAAACCAAAATATACTGGCTCCTGCTCAACATGGCTTCAAAAAATTTCACAGCACCAAATCACTACTACTCACCCTCACAGACACAATACTACGAGGGTTTGACAAAGGTACATCCTTCCTCCTAATTCTACTTGACATCTCTGCTGCATGTGACACTGTCAATCATAAGATCTTAATTCACAGGCTAAGAGAAGTAGGTATCAGTGGCACCATTCTACAATGGTTTCAATCATTCCTCACCAACAGATCTTTTAAGGTAACACACGAAAGTACAACATCAGAAAGAATCCCCCTCTCACAGGGAGTCCCACAAGGCTCATCCCTATCCCCTACCTTCTTCAACATCTATATGCTGCCATTATGCAATTACTTAGACAAAACAGGGCTCACCTACTTCCTATACGCCAATGACGTACAGATCCTGCTCCCCATTAGAGATAACATCAACAATACTCTAAACCGATGGGAATCCTACCTGACAGATAAAACATCCATTCTCACCCAAATGGCACTAATGATCAACCAGAGTAAGACAGAAATTCTTCACCTCTCCAGAAAAACGTTAACACCCAATTCCGACCCCACAACACTGTCCAAATACAACATGTTCACGACAGTCAGAGACCTCGGAGTCACCTTGGACAAGGAACTAAACTTCAAATATCATATCAAGACACTGATAAAAGAAGGGTTCTACAAACTTCAAATACTTAAGAAACTCCAACCCCTACTTCACTCCCCGGACTACCGAACAGTACTGCAATCCCTCCTTTTCGCCAAGATAGATTATTGTAACGCCCTCCTAACAGACCTTCCCGCAGCCACCCTCAAGTCCCTCCAGCTTCTTCAAAATGCAGCTGCACGATCAAATAACAAATAACAAAAAAACAGATCACATTACGCCCACACTCAAACAACTCCACTGGCTGCCCATCCCTTTCAGATCGCAATACAAAACCCTCATTCTCATACACAAAGCAATCCATAATGATAAAGCTAGTTGGTTACAGAGACCACTGACCCCCTGCAACCCCACCCGGAACCTACACTCAACCAACACAGGCTTACTCATCACTCCCTCCATTAAGGAAGTGCATCGAGTCTTCACAAGAGAACACGCTGCATCTATAGCAGGCCCTCACATCTGGAACAACCTTCCACCCTCTCTCAGAACTGACCCCTCTATGCCCTCCTTCCAAAAGAACCTCAAAACCTGGCTCTTCTGGAAAGCATTCTCTCCAGATAAATAATTTCTGTCACCCGCTCCCTTGGCCCTGCCAGTTCCCTTCTCTGCCACTGTATATAATAAGTTAAATCAGAACATATTACTGTTAAAAAAGTTATTTATAACATATTACTGTTAAAAAAGTTATTTTGCAAAGCAAGTTATATGTACTTAGTTAGTTAATCTGTTACACTGTACCATGTCATTATATGGCTTGCCTTAGACATCATATTGTATGTAAACCAATGTGATATGTCAAATCGAATGTCGGTATAGAAAAATAAATAAATAAATAAACAAGGCAAGGGACAGAGCCAGAATCAGGAGACATAGTCATTGGCAGCCGAGGTCAGAATCAGAGGATCAATCCGAGGAGTAGTCAACGAGGCAGAGGTCAGGATCCGGAAGTCAGACGAGGTCACAAGGCAGGCAGAAGTCAGGATGCAGGCAGCGGACAGGAAGGTCAAGGAACAGGCCGAGGTCAGTACCAGAGAGATAGTCCAAGGGTACTACCTGGGAAGTTGGACAGACAGACGCAGGTACAGAAGGACGCTGGAACAGTAGGACGCTGGAACAAGGCTGGAACAGTAGGATCCTGGAACAAGACTGTGAACGCTGAGGCAAACTAGAACAAAATACAATGCTGACCCAATTGCCAAGACAAGGAAGTGCAGGCAGAGACTTCCTTATATCGTTCCATCAATCAGGGCGTGCCGCGGAGCTAGGACCTGCCCCTGGCGCTACAAGAGGCCTGGTGGTCTGCACGCGTGTGAAGGGGCGAGGCCAATGCCACTGGAGACGCCGAACTCTGGCGTGAGGCCTGGTGAGCAGTGGAAGGCCCAGCAACCACCGCCACGGGACGCCAAGGCCTAGCGGAGCTCACGGCTGCCGCTGGGGAGGCCGACCTATGACCTGCAGAGTAGCTAGCGAGGTGAGCAGGCCCGTGTGTCGGACACGGATGGGGCGCGCAACAGGTAAGGAGGAAATTGGGTGATAATTCATTAAATCTGTAGGATCCAGTCCTGTTTTCTTAAGTAAAGGGTAGATAGAAGCATGCTTCAGCATGCTGGTAAAGTTCCTTCAGTCAAGGATAGTGTCATAATATCCGTCACAGTTGATCAAATCCATATCTGTCACTGGAGGTGATGATCTGAGTAATTTCAAATTCAGACACATTTTGAAACTGCTACATCTTTTATCTCAGAAGACACCAGCCAAAAACTAGAAGAAGGAAAGGTAGAACACATATCCAAGAATTTTTCAGAAAATAATTCAAGAGAGGAATTCTTGAATATTAAGAAATGGTTTCAGTGATACCACAGTTAGACTCCTAAAAATTTCAAACAATACCTGCAGATTATGCTTAGCTTGCTCTTATTGCGATGAAAAAAAGACTGCATCACACATTTTCCTGTAATTATAATTAGTAAATTGATCTCTATGAGGCTAATATTCAAAGCGTGTTCACCACTATTTAGCCAGATGATTGTAACTTATGCGGCTAAGTAGTGGCCACTGAATATGCCCCTACATTCAGCAGCCACCAGTTACATATGTGGCTAAAAAGTTGGCCACATAACTTGTGGGCAGATAGTGGGCGGATTGGGGCGGAGAGAGGTAGCCATATAAGTTATACGGCTAACTACCAATATTCAGCTATATAAATTATATGGCTAAATTAGACATGCCATAGAGCAGGTCTAAACTTAGCCGGTTATACAGCTAAGCGAGGATATGTATGCATATATTCAATGGCTTAGCCGTGCTACTGAATATACCTTGTAACTTAGCTGGATAAGTTATATCCAGCTAAGGTCTAGATTCATCAAAATGCTATGTCTATCGCGCAAATAACCCATGCAATAAACAAAAGGGGCATGTTTATTCAAATGAGTGGCCTGCCATATCACACACAGCATATCACACACAGCATTTGTTATTGCACGCAGTAGTGCGTCATCGTGTTGTGTGGTTCGTCATCGCGCAGTGCATTATTTTTTCCCCAGTATAAATACTGACTTCCTGCACCTCATCCTTTAAGGGTGTGTCAAGTGGAGTGAGAGAAGAGGAAGTTAATGCTGTTAAAATAGTTATGGTGTAGTTTTTTGCGATTTCTGATTGATTGTACTGTTTTGTGTTGTCATCTGTTTCCCTTAACATTTGTCTTTTGTGATATTTGTAATTCCAGTTGTCTTTTTCTGTGGGGTGAAGAGAAGCAGAAGAGGAGTGTGAGAAGTGGAGGAGGAGTGGAGAAGTGTGAGCAGGAGTGGAGGAGGAGTGGAGAAGTGTGAGCAGGAGTGGAGGAGGAGTGTAGGAGAAGTGTGTGTGAGTGGTAAGAAGTGTGTTAGTGCTGAGGTGTGTGTGTGAGTGGTAAGAAGTGTGTTAGTGCTGAGGTGTGTGTGTGTGTGTGTATCTGTGTATGCTGAGAGCATGGAGCATGCTAGGTCTGGAAAGAGAAGAGAGGTGAGGATAGGAGTGGGAAAGAGGAGTAAGAGTAGGAGTAGGGATAGAGGGAGAAGTAGAGAGAGGCAGGAGGGAAGGGTTGGAGCGTGGGGTGGGTGAAGGGGTTAGGCAGGAAAGAGTGGTGGGAGTAGGGCAGCATTGGGATAGAGAGAGAGAGGGCAGAGGGGAAGGGAATTGGTAGGCCAGGATGAGGTGGGGGGAGGAAGGGGGAGGAAGGGAGGAGAGCGGGATGGAGAGTGAGGGCAGGGAAGTCACCTCTCTGGGAAAGTAAGGGGCAGCCAGGCAGCACCATGGCAGAGTGAGCAGGCCATAGTGTGGCAAAGAACGAGCTTCTCTTTTTTTCTCTGACATCTGTTTAATTAAATAACTCATATCTTTAATCTATTTTCTTCTCTTGCATTACCATGCCATATCTCATTCCATCCACTAATGTACCCTGAACCTCAAACAACTTACAGTGTAGTAACCCTCTGTTCAAGCAAATAAAAACTCTTCTCAAAAGGAGAGCTCCTTCAATTAATTTTAAAATCCTTAAACCTTCTATGAATCTATTAATATGTCTGAGAAATAGTTTATATTAGTGCTTTGTAATATAACATTAATCAAAACAAATTGTTGCTGGATAGGGTAACAAATAAAGGCTCTACTTCCCTCTTCAGAATGATTTTTGTGTAGCTCTTCATACTTAAGATAACCAAATGGATGCATTTTAACTATCACCAGAATAAGCAATACTCAGTTCCTTTTTTTTCTTTCTGCAGAGAAGAGGGAATTACTGAAGGTGGTGCTACTCCTACTGCTACAGTAAATCAAACTTTCTTACTGCAGAAGTAACTTGAAAGCTGATCAAAATATTTTACTTTACACTTCAATCATTAGTTTATTTATTGACATAACCCTTTCCTAATTAATATGTAAATAGGTGGCATCAAACTAGGGCTAGCCACAGCTAGAGGGGATCTCTGTGTCTGAAAAAATTACGAAGCTAGTACATTTTACTGTGTATGCAACCTTATAATTGCCCTATTGTCTGCCCTGGGTAGTTGCCAAAGGTGACCTTGACTAGACCAGAGAAAGGCAAGAAAATCTGTAGGTGAAGAAGGAGGAGGTTCTGTGTATCCAGGCTACTGCTAACAAAGGCACCAATGCAATACAGTGCGCTCAGCCGAGCGCACTGTATAACCCGCACTACTGTATAACCCACACTCGGACGTGGGTTAAATAGGTGCTAATCCACCCTCTAATGCAATAGGGGGAATAGCGCCTATTTAATGCGCATCCGACGCGGAGTGAATGCAGTAGCGCTCATCACTTGCAAATGCATGTGAATGAGGCTATTACTCCTTCACACCGCATTAAAAAAAAAAAGTGTGCATCTCAGATGTACATTTAGCTCTCAGATATTAACGCCTGCCTGGAGCAGGTGTTAATAGCTGAGCGCATGTAAAAGAAGTACAGAAAAGCAGAAAAAACTGCTTTTCTGTATTTTTTTTTTTCCTTAAGAAAAAATAAATACCTCGACAGACCGCCAAGTTATGAACACCAATGCCGGTAAACTAGGCATCGGTTTTCATAACCAGCCGTCTGCCGGTAATAAAAACAGACGCCGCATTCATTTTTATTACTGGCAGACGATCGGTTATGAAAACCGATGCAGAGTTTACCGGCGTTGGTTTTCGGAACTGGCAGCCACGGCGGGGTTGCATTAGCAAGGAGGTGCTAAAGTCGCACAAGTGACCATAGCGCCTCCTTGCTAGTGTGACCCCCCTAATTTGTTTATAGTATGGCGCGTCCCTCGTGGGCGCCATGCACGCATTATGAAAGTGGGTGCTGAAAAGTCAGTGCCCGCTTTCTGCATTTAATATAGCATCGACCCCAAAGGAAGAGAAGGGAGGGAGGTAGAAAAGAGCAGGGGGCTACCCCCTAGCCCTCAAGCATGTGTGTTATCAGTTTCTAAGAAATACTCCCTGCTAGCTATGTGCTGGCCTGGTGCACAGCAATGGAGTTTAAATTGTACTTTCTAACAGCAAGATAGCCAAAGGTGGGGGCAGAAGGAGACTCACAGCACAAAGCAAGGTCTGCTTCACAGTAGTGAAACAAAACTGACAGTATTTTCCTCTCAAAAAGGCAAGACAGAAAATTATTATACAAGATTATACAGCAACAAATACGATGGTTCAGTTTCATTTTTTTAACTAATAGGAATCCCTATCATTCTCTTTCCACCTTCAGTATTACATCCTCTAAGTATCTGCAGCACGTAAGATACCTGTAAAACCTCTTCTGGAGACTTTACAGGGAGGGGGCGGACTCTCAATTACAGTTGGAGTGCTAGACATTCACCTGCATTGCATAGAATTTGGACTCTAATTTTCTGAGATCATTTTCAGGTTTCTGCTGTTCCTGCACATATTTACAGCAGAAGTGCTAAATATATGCATCATCATTTTTGGCCAGGGCTCAACTTCTAAACCTACTATACCTTCCAAACTTTTCTAAACTGTGTCAGGGAATGTAGTTTTCAATATTTGATAAAATAATGGCAACTGATTAACTTCATTAAATATGGGATCATTTGTGGCTGCATTCCTTCTGTCCACCCTGCTAAATTATCAACCCAATGATCTACAAACAAATAAGATCCCTCATGCTTAGCCACTACCTCCTTAGGTGTCTGCTGTACTGGTTAAAAGAAATGGATTCTGCACTTTTTACCACTGTTTCTCTTCTTTTGAAATTGTGATCTTGTAATTCTGCCTTTTACCCTTTTCTGATGCCGTAGTAGTATTGTGGGTGTGGTGTTATCATTTTCTGAAATTCACTAATATGTCTATCTAGTTCCTGTAGTGAATGCCCTAAATCTACAATTTATCTTTCTCTTCTCGCAGAGGCACATGCCTTAAAGATTTGATTAATTAACCCTGCTTCTTTAGTTTCTATTTTCTCCTGAATGACATTGTGCCCTGGAGCACTCGCATTTAAATTAGTAGAAGAGCAAATCAGGTCTGCACTTATTTGGCCCTTAATATGGATTCTCCCTGTTGCAGATTCATCTAATTTTGCATTACTTAAATTTGGATAAAGTTTAGGGAATTCTTCCAGTGAACCATTCTAAGTCATGGGTGGATTCTGCTTTGAATCTGCAGGCACAGTCTAGTAGGGATGTGCATTCGTTTTCAATGAATGTGTAATACGCGATGAATAGGTCCCTGTTCGTTTGATTCATGGGTCCGCAAAATGCATGGTGATCCCCCATGAATGAAACGTATCATATTAGTTTAATTCTTTTGGTTCACAGTGCTTTCTTAGCAGCCATTTGAAATTAGAGATGTGCATTCGTTGTGGTCGGGGGGACCTGAACCACAAAATGGATTTTCCCCGAGCTTCAGGGAAAATTTGTTTTTTGGGTTAGTGTGGAGGGGAGGGGCACATTTATTTAAAAAAAAAAACAAAACACCCCAACCCTTCAATTTTACTTTCTTACACACACCCCCCCCCCCCCCCCCCCACCATCCCAATCCCTCCCCAAGACTTACTAAAAGTCCCTGGTGGTCCAGCGGGGTTCTGCGAGCGATCTCTCCCTCCATGCCATCGGGCTGTTGGGCCTGTTATGACTCAAAATGGCGCCGATAGCCTTGCCCTTACGATGTCACAGGGGCTACCGGTGCCATTGGTCAGTCCCTGTCACATGGTAGGACCACCAGGGACTTTTAGTAAGTCTTGGGGGGGGACGCCTGACCTCCCGAAGACTTGCCAAAAGTCCCTGGTGGTCCAGCAGGGGTCCGGAGTGATCTCCTGCACTCGGGCTGTCGGCTGCCAGTGTTCAAAATGGCACCGATAGCCTTGCCCTTACGATGTCACAGGGTCAGCCACTGTCACATGCTCCTACTATGTGACGGGGCTGACCAATGGCACCGGTAGCCTCTGTGACATCGTAAGGGCAAGGCTATTGGCACCATTTTGAGTCATAGCAGGCCCAACAGCCCAACGGCATGGAGGGAGAGATCGCTCGTGGGACCCCGCTGTACCACCAGGGACTTTTAGTAAGTCTTGGGGAGGGATCGGGATGGTGGGGGGGGGGGGGGGTTAAAAGAAAGTAAATGTGAAGGGTAGGTGTGGAGTTTTTTTCCGGTTCGTGGTTTTTTTAAATTCGTTTTTCCGGTTTCGGGTGCGGGTTCCAGTTTCGTTTTTGGTGAAAAACGATCCATGGGAAAACGAGTTTTCCCACGAAGTGCCCAAACTGAAACCCGACCCGAGACAGAAAAATGAAGCTCATCTCTATTTGTAATAGGAGAAGGCCATGTAGGAGTATCCATACGAACAACCAGCCCCTTCCTGTGAGTCATAAGTGACCTCACAGCCCTGTCATAGAGTGGATCAGACAGGTTGGCAAGGATACCAGAATGCCAACGTATCAGAGCAAAGCATTTTTCTAATTCAGCCAATCAGTGCTCTGTGCTCTGTGATGCTGTATTTCTACATTAAGCAAGCATAGCACATGTCACGCAGTGCATTTTTTTCTTAGCTTCTGTCTGAGAAGGTCGTTACTTTGAGCTCTCTCCCTCCCACTGATTCAAATCATTACTCAATTGCTATTGCTTGCTACTTTGATAGTTTTCTACAATTAATTTTACATTGCTGAAAAAGATATATGTTCTTTTTTGCTGCTAGGCCAGCCAGGCATTTTTTATTGCACTTTTTTTTTTTATTCAACTCAGACAGACTCTCTGTCTCTCCCACTGAGACAAGCTGCCAACAGTGGCATTTTACTGTTGATCTTACCCCCTGGGATAGGTTGCAGGCAGGGTTTGGGTGGTGTGGGTGGTAGATAGTGAGAGAGTTGCAGTGGCTGTCTGGGAGTTTGTATTTTCAAAGAACAAGCAGCATCACTGTAGGAATTGGGCTTGCTCAGGCTTCCGGTCTTTTCCCTGGCGTTTCATTTTTTGTGCACACAGAGCAGTCTCAGTTGTAGTGTACAACAAGGCACTGCACTGTGTGTCTATGTGTGTGTGTAGTTTTCTATACTCACATATATTGGTTTAGTGGTGTTCTTTTAATCCAAGCCCCAGAAGGCATCTGGAGTTTAAATTGTTTTTTGTGCACATATAGCAGTTGTAGAGTACAGCAAGGCACTGCACTGTGTGTCTGTGTGTGAGTGTGTGTAGTTTTCCATACTCACATATATTGGTACAGAGGTGTTCAGTCACCAATAAAGAAATAATTATTTTCATTGAAATCCCTAGTAGGCAGTGACATTAAATCCATGATGTTAGGGAAAGGTAGACATGGTCCAGAGATTGGGACTGGAAGAGGAGGCTCTGGCAGAGGAGGCACTTCAAAAGGCAGTGCCAGTCCCCCATTAATCTAAAATCTCTGGAGGGCCAGGCAGTTCCATCCAGAAAAAACGTAAATTTAAACATGATGCACCACCACCACCTCTTTCTGACCCTGTTGTTTTGGAGGTGAGGGAAGGGGAGGCTGAGCCATGCAAGAAAAAAGAGTGAGACCTAAAAGCAGCAGTGCGACAGCAGACTCAAGTTAGTGCTGATGATGCAGCGCAGGCACTGCTTGAATCTGATTCTGATGAAGAATCATCTTGTATAGGATTCCATTCATCTGAAATGGAAGGTTTCATAGCTGAAGAAGGTTTAGGAGGATTAGTTAGTTCCGTCTTAGCCTCCACTTCAGTGGTGGAGGGGAGACATGAAACTGATGATGATGAGGAGGAAGAGCAGTCAGCGCAGGCACAGAGTGTGACTGATGCCCCTGGCATTGCTTCTCAGGGTGCACCCACTACTTCAACTCCAGTGCCAGTATCCACCCCGAAGGCTATAGAGAAGAGATCATGAAAGAAATCTGTGATCTGGAGCCACTTTAAAGTGAGGGAGAACCCACATTTTGCTCAGTGTATTACTGTGCCAGGGATATTAGCAGAGGCAAGCAAATGGGACTTCTAACTAATTCTGGCATGATGCATCATATGCAGAAGCAACACCCAACAGTACTAACATCTCAGGATGGTGGCAGTACCAGTCAGGGGAATCCTTTTTCTAGGCAGCGTAAAGTGGTTGAAAAGGAGCAGAGTCATCCCACACCCTCAGCCCCTTCTAGCAGTCAGGTGGCAGGCCAGCAGCTGTTAGCTAAGGCAGGAGTGCCATAGGCATAGAAAGGTTAGGCAAGAAGCAGAGGGGGAAACAGCAGGCACTTCAGAGAGTAGTGCAAGCTGAAGCAGGAGCAGCACTCTGTCAGCGACAGCTAGCTCTTCCTCCTCCATTTCAGTTCGCCAAAACCATGTTCCCCCTAAAACATCATCTGTTCTGGCATGGGCTAGAGCGAAAGCAGCTGGCAAGAAGGACTCCCATCCCATCCAAGCAAAGGAGACACCAGCACAAATGTCAGTGACACGGTATCTCACAGAGCCCATAGAGGACATGCAGACAGATCCGCTGGCATATTGGGCACACAAGTCAACTGTCTGGCCACACCTATCCAAAGTGGCTCAGCGATATCTGCCATGTCCACCAACCAGTGTGCCCAGTGAACGTGTATTTTCAGTGACAGGGGATATCATGAGCCCTCATCGCTCAAGGCTGGCACCAGAGTTGATGGAAATGCTAGTGCTTTTGAAAATAAACATGCCTTTGCTTGGGTTTCCAGATTTTCCCTATGAATGGCAAGATGAATAAAAGCAATTTAAAGCCTTGCAGCAGCTCCAACTGCCTCATATGCTCCAGATAATATCAGCACCTGTATCTGACCTCAACCACTGTGCCTGCCCGACCAGCCCGTATGTCACTACAAGGGCCTGACCCCAAATGCTGTGCCTGCTCGTCCAGCCCATCCGGCCCTGTACCCAAATGCTGTACCTGTCTCTCCAGCTCTTATGTCACTACAAGGGCCTGACCCCAAACACTATGCTATCTGAGTTTAGTTCTAGTATCTCTAATTTCAGTTTCATGTATTTGTGCATCACTTCTTTCCAGAATATTATTTTTCCTGTTTTGCAACATTTGGAATGTAAGAACATAAAAAGCTGACTTAAGATGTTTGGAGCTTGGATATTTCATATGCTCAATACTTTTCATGACCTTCATAATATGGGCCATTTTCCCTAAATCTTTCTTAGGTGCCAACATTAATGTTTATAGTACTATAGAAAACTGGTGGTAGTTGCCCTCTAGTTCATCCTCTGTGTTCCCATAGTTTACAGAGGCACTGTAGGATACAAAGTCAACATAGGTTGATATTGTAGATTTGGACTTGAGTAGCAGTTTTCTTATTTCTGAGAGTTCTTCAAGTTCCTTTGTCATCAGCTGAAGTGCCTAAGTACAGTTAATAGCTTCTGGGTATTCACAAATAATCCCCAGCTCAGTTCTTCCTTCACAAATGGCAGTCTCTATTGCTCTAAATGCATCGTCTGTTGAATTATCTTTCACAAATGAAAACGAGGCCATTTTCTTCTGGCAGTGAACCAGTTCAGGAAGAAGTGACAGATCAACCACAATATGCCTGCATAAAAGAAAGAGAACTCTCCCTGGGTGTCGCCTATCTCTTAACACCCACTGACACATGTTGAACCGCTGTTCTCATGGAAACCTCCTCCATGTCACAACACTTTCTGAGGCTCATGCCCCACTCTGGGGCGAACCCATTTCAGGGAGCCCTTTCCTGCACAAAGGAAAGGGATCTCTCCCCGGGTATCGCCTATCTCTTAACACCCGCTGTCAGATGGTAAACTGCTGTTCACATGGAAACCTCCTCCACGCAACACTTTCCAAGGCTCGAGCCCCACTCTGGGGTGAACCCATTCAAGGGAGCCCTTTCCTCCACAAAGGAAAGGGAACTCTCTCTGGGTGTAGCCTGTCTCTTAACACCCGCTGATACATGTTGAACCGCTGTTCACATGGAAACCTCCAGCCAGTCGCTGCTCTCAGTGCTCTCTGATGCTTTTCCTGCTGTATTTCTACCTTAAGCAAGCATACCACAGTGCACTTTCTTCTTGGGTTCTATCTGAGAAGCTTGTTTGCTGTTTGAGCTCTCTCAGTATCTCAAATCTTTATTCAATTGCTATTGCTAGTTTGCTACAATTAATTTCCTATTGCTGAAAAAGATATTTGTTCTTTTTTGCTGCTGTGCCTGCCAGGCAGCCAGGCTTCTGCATTTTTTTTTTTTTTATTGAACTACTTGTTGACTATAGATCTCATGCTGGTATTTAGCCTTAGATGGAGTTTACCACCCACTTTCAGCTGCATTCACAAACAATCCGACTCCAAGAAGACCTGGTCCCAGCATGCTGGGGGCCACTACTACTGGCCTAACACCGTCCGCGGGCTGAGCCTCATCTTGCCTTGCCTCCTTCTCTTTCCCCTATCAACACCACAGGGACCAGACTACCTGTCTTGCCCCTATCAAAACCACAGCAACCTGACTGCCTCAGCTCTGCCAGCCTGTCTTGTCCTATCAACTTTCTGCCACTCTGCCTTGCTGCCATACACCAGATGACTCACTCTACTCCTTGTAGTGTTCTTGCTACTATCATGGTTCCTAAGTGTGTTGATGCTAGTCTTTCTTTGCTGCTTGTCCCTTTATCGGCGCCATGTGGTTTTTTCTGACACCCTTTCTGCTTGCTATGTTCCCCCTTCATTGTGATGTAGGATGTTGATGCCACTTGTCTTGCCACTTTGCCTCTTGTGCTGCCTTCGAAGGTTCATGCAAATGTTATCGAATTGGGGTCCCCACAAAATGAAAATATGAACCGAAACAAAATTTTTCCTTCTGCACATCCCTACAGTCTGGCGAAGGGGAAGGGGAGAACTTTCAGACACAATGGGGCTGATGCAATAAAAAGCACGGAAAGCGGGTGCTGAAAACTCAGCACCGCTTTCCTAAGGTGCACATGGTGCCCTCAAGGGGGTGCCATGCAATACTCAAATTAGGGGGTCGCACTAGCAAGGAGGCTCTAGGGTTGCTTGCGTGACCTTAGTGCCTCCTTGCTAATGCAACCCCGCTGTGGCTGCCGGTTATGAAGACCGACGCTGGTAAATTTGGCATCGGTCTTCATAACTCGGCGTTCTGCCGAGGTTTTTCTTTCTAACTTAAGAAAAGAAGTACAGAAAAGCAGATTTTTCTGCTTTTCTGTATTTCTTTTATCAGTGCTCAGCTATTAACGCCTGCTCCAGGCAGGCGTTAATATCTGAGAGCAAAATCTGCATCTGAGATACACACTTTTTTTTTTGCATGCAGAGTGATTGAGTAATAGCCTCATTCACATACATTTGCATGTGATGAGCGCTATCGCATTCACTCCGCGTCTAACACGGGTTAAATAGGCGCTAATCGCCCTATTGCATTCGGAGGTGGCTGAACGACCTCCTGCAGTCGATCTCCTGCCGGCGCCATTTTCCGTACGGAAACGATTCGCGGCAGGAGATCGCTCCAGGGGCCCCCGCTGGACCCCCAGGAACTTTTGGCCAGCTTGGGGGGGCCTCCTGACCCCCACAAGACTTGCCAAAAGTCCAGCGGGGGTCCGGAATGACCTCCTGCGTCGAATCGTATTGGCCGCCGCCATTTTGCGGCGGCCATTTTGCAAAATGGCACCGGCTGAAGACACCACGATTTACTCTGCCGGATTTCCTGCTCTCTCCCTTCCCCCGATTTAGCTACGGACCCGGGAGTAATTTAAGCTACGGACCGCCGCTACGGACCCCCAGGTAATTTAAGGCATTTGGGGTGGGGGATTTAATTTAAAGGGTCGGGGTGGGTTTTAGGGTGTTTTAGTGTGCCAGGGGTGGGTTTTAGGGTGTTTTAGTGTGCCGCTGGACCCCCAGGTAATTTAAGGCATTTGGGGGGGGGGGGTTCGGGAGGGTGGGGGATTTAATTTAAAGGGTCGGGGGTGGGGTTTTAGGGGGTTTTAGTGTGCCAGTTTTCCTGCCCTCCCCCTTCCCCCGATTTACGATTTTTTGACGATAAATCGGGGGAATTGGTATTGTATCGTGGCCCTAACGATTTTTGACGATTTAAAATATATCGGACGATATTTTAAATCGTCAAAAAACAATTCACATCCCTAATAAATAGCAAGTGCCTAAGCATCAACATTTGGCTAATTCAAAATATAGAAGCAGAGTCCTTTTCTTGTGTTTGCCAATCATTTCACTAGAAATTTTGAATAGTTTACATCATGTGCAAAAATAGCGTACTGAGCATGCTTCAAAATGAACAACAAAAGCCCTTGCAATTATTATACTTGGTAAACTATGACTCTTAAATAGTTCCAGAATGACTCTTCTAAAAATAAGGGAAAGTATTTTGGTATATTGTAGCATTTGAGATGAGCATCAGGGCACATTAAACAGAGGTGTAATGTCTCTCCTCTCAAGTGGAAAAACAAAGGTAAAATCCAAGTTGTATAATACATTTAACAGCTAATAATTGTGTTTCTGCCTGATTTAGTATAATTACATGGGTTGAGCATGCCGCTCAGCTGTAAAACTACAGACAATCTTTAATTATACGGTGCATCCTCCAAAGTGAATATGTTTTTTTGTAGTTTTGAGAGTCAAGATCCTGTTTTATTCCCAACCAAGACCTGTAAATGTACCTCTGCCTTGCTGATATTTTGATTCCTATTTTAATATTTCAGTGCCTATACTCGATGTAATAGAGCAAAATAAAAGCATACGATCTCTAGAGAAAACAAATTCTGGCTGAATGTATTTAACCTTGAAATAATTAAATGCTAATAAACAATAGTGTACAAATTGCAGCTTATCAGGATAATGAAGCATAAGTTCTGTGCATGTTTTATGTCTGGGGGGGGGGGTTCTGTTTGTTTTGGGGAGGGCTGTAGTGGGGGGTTGTGTTTTGTTTTGCTTAA
Source organism: Rhinatrema bivittatum (assembly GCF_901001135.1). Taxonomy (NCBI): domain Eukaryota; kingdom Metazoa; phylum Chordata; class Amphibia; order Gymnophiona; family Rhinatrematidae; genus Rhinatrema; species Rhinatrema bivittatum. The sequence goes on from NC_042623.1 coordinate 208,354,424, forward strand.
CAATATGGACCTTATTTACTATCCTTTTTTCCTATAAACACAGAATCAGAGAAAAACCTTAATAAAACAGGCTATATGTGCTTTGGAAAAGGATGCACATGACATCATTTTTCATTTAATACTATTGTAGGGTCCTCAGGGTCTTTAGCTTAATCCTTAGGTCAGGACTTAAGTAGGATTAGTTGGCAGGCCACCCCGTACGGGCTCCTCTTGTGAAGATACCTGGACTGATGAGCCTGCCTGCGTAAAAGCAGGCTGAGCACGAGATGCTGTGGGGCATTTTTGGTCGAGCTTTGGAGAAGCTGTAGAGTTTTTCAGTCATTCCCCTTTTTAGGTCACACAGCCAGATATCCAGGGAGGAGACAGATTCCTGGCCCAGTACCCCCTTGGTCTGGCAGGGAGTGTCTCTAGGAGTAGAGAAAGAGGTTTTGAGAGTCTGTTTTGGTGGGGTTTTTTTGAGTGGAGTCTCTTCCTGCTTCTGTGAGAATTTTTCCCCCTGCCTGAAGGAGATCAGGACTGAGCTGTGGTTCCCTATGGACTACAAAGAGGACCGTAGTGTCTCACCATCAGAGGAGTGAGTTGCATTTTTTAAAAAGATTTCGGTTCCTGTTTTGTTGGGAGGAATGTTTGCCCCTATTCCTACCTGTGAGAAACAGAGAAATGTAGAAATGACAACAGAAAAAGGACCAAATGATCCACCCAGTCTGCCCTGCAAGCTTATGCTTATGCCAGTATCTGTTGCATTGTGCTTATCAGTTTCCCAGACCTTAAAAGTCAGGGCCCTCTGATGCTGTTTGAATCCAATTTCCCTTAACCCTTGCCGTGGAAGCAGAGAGTAGTGTTGGAGCTGTATCAGGCTTAATGATTAAGGGTAATAAAAGCCACATCAGCAAGTTACTCCACATTTATTTGTTCCCCAAACCATAAAAGTCAAGGCCCTCGTTGGTTGCTGTCTGGGCTTTAATTCTTGGTATTTTTGATATTTTTCTAATCTAGAGGTCCAGTGTAACACCAGAGAAAGAAACGGGAAATGTCAGTCCCCAACTAAAAGCCTACATTCTATCACTGGGAGTATTGGGGGGTTTTTTCTACAGCCTGTCCCTGAAAGGAACAGTAACACAGCTATGCATGTCTGACACAAGCAGTACTGATGAATTTGTGTTTTGTGGAGATCAATTGGAGATTTTATTGCTAACTAGCTGTGCCCGGCCACGAGTTGCAGTGGCAGAGTCAGGTTCTTTCCCCCCCCCCCCCCCCCCCCCCCTTCCCCTTGCTCATATACCTCAGTCACACATCGTCTTCCTCCTTGGTCACTCACCCCCCCTTTCCTCCCCTGTCCCCACTCCAGCTCTCTCCCCTCACACTCACCCCTCCCCCTTCGGTCACTAACCCCCCCTCCACTCCCCTGTCCCCACTCCAACTCTCACCCCTCACACTCACCTCTCCCCTCTGTGTCTCTCCACTGACACTCACTGCCCCCTTCATTCACCCTCCCCTCACTGTCACCTCTCCCCGCCTACACCCTTCCCTTTTGTCAGTGACACCGCACCCTCTCTCAATCTCCTTCCCTGATTCTGATCCCCTCCGGCTCGCAATGCCCTCCCAGCTGCCCCCCCCCCCCCCCCCCCCCCGTCCCTCTCCCTCTTGTGCGGTTCTGCGTGGCCCGCTCCCGAAGGCGCGAGGTCAGCGAGGATCCCTCCCTGTCGTGCACGTGAGCCATACCAGATCGCCGCCGCAGCTCCTCCCAGGTGTCGAATTTCGGCCGGCCGACACCACCACGCCTGATATTGCCGCCGGTCCGCCGCTGATGCTCCTCCCAGCGCCATGTTGGTCCCGCTGTGCCCGACGTGCACTCCCACCCGTGCATGCGCAGTACAGCAGCTTCATTTCCCAAGGTAGATAGCGTGTGTTGCATGTCTGTCCAACAGATGTCGCTGTTTTCCCCACACACATGTAAAAACATTTTCGGTAACCATGTGACATCTATGTAATCTAGATAGAGAAGAACCTTGCCGAAAGTGAAAGCAAGGTTGTGTCCAAATTTGAAAGCAATTGGTGCATTAGCTGAGCCTGGTTAAGTTGAAAAAAAGAACAGAGCAGTAAAGGTTACAGTTTGTGGTTTGTTTGTTTTTTTTACCCCAAATGAACAGCACCAGCAAAGAATAGTTTAAATATGCAAGCACGCCTTCCTGGCCTCCCCCCCCCAACCTGGCGAAATAGAGCAACCCACGCTACAGCCCCCCTCTCGGAAGATATGGAGAATCAGTGCGGAGAAGCACGGACTTGTATCAGGTGTAGTGTGTGATCGGAGTGCAGTGCGTGGGTGGGTGGAAGAGGGTACTTTAATTTGAATTCGGAGGGTGTGTGAAATGCGTGGCTTCCCAATGTAGCAGCCAGGAATTCGTGTTTTGGTGTGTTTTGGGAGGGTGGGTGAAGTAAGTGACATTGGCAGGCTTGTGGGTGGGGGGGGGGTGTGGTGTAATGAGTGTGGATTTCTGTGTGTTATGAGGGAGTGTGAATGAAAGACAATAGCCCTGTGTGGGGGTGGGGAGTTGTGTGTGAGTGTGTGTGAAAGGGGTAAGAGGTTGCGCTTGCACTGACGGCCACCAGATGTCGCTGTTTTGTGTAAGCAATTTTTAAACTTGTATTACCTGTCACAGGTGTGACCTATATGTAATGTAAGTGTATAAGATCCTTCCTGTATGGGAAGTGAATGTTGTGTGCAAATTTGAATGCATTCGGTTAAGCGGTTGGCGAGATTAGCGATGACGTACAAACTATTTAATAGGGATGTGAATCGTTTTTTAACGATTTAAATTATCGTCCGATAATTTTAAAATCGTCATTAATCGGTAAGGGACTCGATACAATAGGAATTCCCTCGATTTATCGTGAAAAATCATTAAATCGAGAACGGGAATTATTTGGGGGGAGGGCGGGAAAACCGGCACACCAAAACAACCCCTAAACCCACCCCGACCCTTTAAAACCAATCCTTTACCCTCCCCCACCCTCCCGAACCCCCCCAAAATGTTAAATTACCTGGTGGTCCAGTGGGGGGGGGGGGGGTCCCAGCGCGATCTCCCGCTCTCGGGCCATCGGCGCCATTTTGGCTACCACTGATAAAAATGGCGCCGATGGCCCGATAAAAAAAAACCCCACCCCACCCTTTACAAATTACCCCTTTGCTTCTCCTACCCTCCCGACCCCCCAAAAAACCTTTTACATGTACCTGGTGGTCTAGCGGGGGGTCCGGGAGCCATCCCTTCAATCATACCCTCGATGCCGATGCTCCCTGTGACAAAGTGAGGGCAAAGGCGATCGGCGCCATTTTGATACCAGTCCAGCACCGGCACCGGCACCGAGGGTATGATTGAAGGGATGGCTCCCGGACCCCCCGCTAGACCACCAGGTACATGTAAAAGGTTTTGGGGGGGGTCGGGAGGGTGGGAGAAGCAAAGGGGTAATTTGTAAAGGGTCGGGGTGGGGTTTTTTTTTATCGGGCCATCGGCGCCATTTTTATCAGTGGTGGCCAAAATGGCGCCAATGGCCCGAGAGCGGGAGATCGCGCTGGGACCCCCCCCCCCCCCCACCACTGGACCACCAGGTAATTTAACATTTTGGGGGGGGTTTGGGAGGGTGGGAGAGCAAAGGGGTCATTTGTAAAGGGTCGGGGTGGGCTTTTTTTTATCTGCTCAGGCCTCACTAAAAAATTAACGATGTGAATTGGAATCGGAACCAATTCCAATTCACATCTCTAACGATCCGATTTTTTTCTCCCTCCATCCGAACCTGATCGTTAAAACGATCGGGCACACGATTCACATCTCTACTATTTAACATTTTTATTTATGTAGATTAGATTGAAGATATTTTCGGTTCCAGTAAATGTTTATTGGAACATCCCACAAGTGTTTCTGATATCTTTTTGTTTTTTTTTTTGGGGGGGAAGGGTGTTTGAGGACTAAAGGTGACTGAAAGCAAGGATATTCCAAGTGTAATCCCAATTCAGGGTATGGTCTAAATTCTAGTGGAACCATAAAACAATCCCAGGGCTGAGTCCCAGTGTCACAGTCGCTAGTCCTTTTGCCCTAGAGTGTAGGTTCTTTATTTCTGGGGAAATGATATCCTTCAAGACCAGGGCATGGATGGAATCCCTTCCTTGTGTGTTGCTATGGCTCTTTGGGGCAGGCACAGTGACAGAACAGGCTGGACTCACTGGTTGGGTATTGAAATAAAGGTTTACTGTGGTTTAGTGCAAAATAATTAAGGTGCATAAAATACATGATGTCCAATTACATCCAGGGTCTACTGTTCTGTATAGATTTGAGTGCTGTGTCCTTGAGTCTTGCTCATCCTTCATAGGGTGGGATGATAAGTGTCCCAAGTTAGCTGAGGTGTCCTAGATGTGGAAATGGGACCTTTCCCCACAGTATTTGAGGTCTAATTGTTCTCCAGGTGCTCAAACCAGGCAGTGTCCTGCATCCCAAGGTAAAGGCTCTTTGGGGGAGTCTCCAGATGTCAAACTCCTCCCCAAACAGATTTCAGATGACTTTCCTGGGAGAAGGGCCATTCACTGAGAAGATAGCTCTTATGTAATTTTATGTGTGTTTTCTTCTACCCTGCTCTGAGCGTAGGAAGGGCAGGTAATAAATATTTTAAAATAAATAATACTTCCCAATTGTAGGGTAAAGAAAGGTGCAGAAAAGAAACTTTCTTCCTTACAGTCAGTCAGAAAAAAACAAAACTTGTGACAAAATCTCTTGATCTCTCTCTTCATCTTAAGTTCACTGCAGGACCCTCCTGGCCTTCCTAGGCAGGGAAAACAGCCTTCCCAATAAGGCACAGGTCTTAGGGGGAAAAAAAAGCCTCAGAAACAAAGCAAAAACTCCTTCTCACTCTACTATTCCATACAGTCCTGTAAAGGAGGTAGCAGGGCAGTGCCTCTTCTTTCCTGATCTAGGTAGGGACCTAAACTTGGAGAGGTCACCAAAACACTCCTGACTCTCAGAACTACATTCCAGACTCTTATGTTACAGGAACTCACCATTACAGACATCCTCAGAGAACGCGTTGTAACAAATGGCATGTCCCTTTTCCTAAGCTCTCTACCCCAAGGAGTAACTAGGATCATCTGATGGAGCCCCAAAAGGTCTCTACACATCTGAGAGAGAAAGAAACTGAAAGACTATTTCCCCCCTAACCTCTGTTAGCCATAGGCCTTGGAGGTATGTCCTTCCCACACCCTCTCCAGCACCCGGTAGGGTTCCCAACTGACTCCACATTTTCAAGACAGGTTGGTCAGGTCCTGCTTTTACTCCCCTGCATGCAGGTACTTAATAGGGATGTGAATCGGGTGCCTGATCGTTCCCGCTTTCAGGATCGTCTGACCATGGGAAAAAATAATCTTCCCGTGTTTCCCCTGGTTTTTTTTTAGTGAAAAAATCATTTTTCGGGTTAGTGCGCGCTAACAAAAATAGAAAAAAAAAATTAAAAGTATCAAAAATAAAAGATTTTTTGTTAGTGAGCGCTAACATGAGTTAGCGCGCACTAACCCGAAAAACGATTTTTATGAAATATTGGGGGTAAAATTGATCGTTTCTTTCTTTTAACCTATTTCTAACGAATTTAGAAATATCGTACCATATTTCAATTTGTTAGAAAAATGATTCACATCCCTAGTACTTAATAGTCTTGCTTTTCAGGGAATGCAACAGGGAAATCAGAATAAGTTCCAGCATGCAATGGAGTAAAGATAAGACTGGATCAGCCTGTCCTGAAAATCTGGAGTCAATTGGCAACCCTAACACTCAGGTTCTGTGTACTGAGAGAGAGAGAGAGAGAGAGAGACAGAGTTTGTAGCCCCAGGACTACCGGGTACCCCTGTATTCAGGACACCCACCAAAAAGTGTTAGAAACTAGGGATGTGAATCGTTTTAGGACGATTAAAATTATCGTCCGATAATTTTAATATCGTCTTAAACCGTTATGGAACACAATACAATAGAGATTCTAACGATTTATCGTTATAAATCGTTAGAATCGTGAGCCGGCACACTAAAACCCCCTAAAACCCACCCCCGACCCTTTAAATTAAATCCCCCACCCTCCCGAACCCCCCCCAAATGAGTTAAATAACCTGCGGGTCCAGCGGCGGTCCGGAACGGCAGCGGTCCGGAACGGGCTCCTGCTCCTCAATCTTGTTGTCTTCAGCCGGCGCCATTTTCCAAAATGGCGCCGAAAAATGGCGGCGGCCATAGACGAACACGATTGGACGGCAGGAGGTCCTTCCGGACCCCCGCTGGACTTTTGGCAAGTCTCGTGGGGGTCAGGAGGCCACCCACAAGCTGGCCAAAAGTTCCTGGAGGTCCAGCGGGGGTCAGGGAGCGTATGGCCGGCGTATGGCCGGCGCCATTTTCCGTACGAAAACGATTCGCGGCGGGAAATCGCTCCCTGACCCCCGCTGGACCTCCAGGAACTTTTGGCCAGCTTGTGGGGGGCCTCCTGACCCCCACGAGACTTGCCAAAAGTCCAGCGGGGGTCCGGAAGGACCTCCTGCCGTCCAATCGTGTTCGTCTATGGCCGCCGCCATTTTTCGCCGCCATTTTGGAAAATGGCGCCGGCTGAAGACAACAAGATTGAGGAGCAGGAGCCCGTTCCGGACCGCTGCCGTTCCGGACCGCCGCTGGACCCGCAGGTTATTTAAGTCATTTGGGGGGGGTTCGGGAGGGTGGGGGATTTAATTTAAAGGGTCGGGGGTGGGTTTTAGGGGGTTTTAATGTGCCGGTTTTGCGATTTTTAGATTTTTAGATTTTTCACGATTTTTCACGATATTTTACCCCCCCAAACGGCAACAATACGATTCCCTCCCCCTCCCAGCCGAAATCGATCGTTAAGACGATCGAGGACACGATTCACATCCCTATTAGAAACTGAAATATTTGCTAGTTGTTACCCAGTAGTTATTTATTTATTTATTTGAAACTTTTATATACCGGCATTAGTATGCAAACATCATGCCGGTTTACATCGTAACTAATAGTAGTTTACATCGTAACTAATAGTTACATCGGTTTACATCGTAACTAATAGTAGTGCTCATTGGAAGCCTCCGAATATTCACAGTACTGCAGTATGACCTTGTAATATGACCAGTCAAACTAAGGCAATGAATCTACAGGAATCTGTGATGAAGCAGGGACTTCACAGAGGCAGAGGCATTCTGGAAAGACAGGACAGTTAGAGATTGTAGAAGGTAGAGGGTGCTTTAAAGCAAGGTCCAGGGGAAACACTGCTTCAAACTAGTGGAAGGAAAAAGTAAACAAGGATTGGCTAGGGGATTGTAAAGCCAGAAGGAACAGGAAACACTGGGCTGCAGGGAACTGTAGTTTTGAGATCCTTGACAGAAAATTCATTAGGCTCAAGGTAGCAGTCATGGAAAGGAATGTTACTCCTTTGGAGGCACAGCTGAGGCTATTACAGAATCAGCGTGTCTTGTAAGCCTGAAACAATGTCACCTTTCAGACAGAGACCGAAGGAGAATCAGGTAGGGAGCCAGAGGAAAAAGGACTCATGCAGACCCAGACGCATCAATGACACTGCCCGTGGTTAAGGATTTTCAATCTGCAAAAACATACAGTTGAGAAATAGGCTCTGTGTGGTCCTAGGAAATTGGACTGAGTTACAGCTGTTGACCAAAGCATCTTACTGAGGAAATCTGGTGTCTCAAGAAAGAACATGAAAGTTATAATTGTGAATTGAACACTGTTTGGAATAAAGCTTTTTTTACTGTAAGGGAATGGCTGAGAGCAATGTGTTCCAGAAAACTGTCATGTTATGCAGGGACTAGAAAGTGACCTGTGACACATCACTTCCTGAATCTGCAATACGGCTTATTCAATTAAACTTTATGTTAAAATGTTTTAGCATGTATACATTAGTTTTTTAGCATGCCTGCTGAAATCACAGTTAATAATATGCAGATAGTCAGCAGTGCCTTAACCTCCAATTAAGTGATGGGGGAGATAGGTGATTATGACAGTGTTGAGAGCAACCCCCAAGAAGCACAGGCAGTGCAGGTAGAGAGCAAGGGCACATTTTTTAATATACAAGTTAAATGTTGTCCATGCATACGGGTGGGAAATTAATCTATTGAATGGTAATAGTTCATATGTGTGATTGGTATCCCATGTCACACTGTGACTGTCCACAACATAAAAGTACTACCAGTGTTCTGCTTTCTTCTACTATCTTCTATTGCATAAGAAAATTATATTCATGTTATGTTTGCCATATACATTTTTCATGTCTCCTATTTTACTGTAGGCACTTGTGTTATCTATAGCATTTGCAAGCATGTTGCAGTGTTTGTTTCAATACAAATCTTTTGGTTTAAAAAAAAACTGCATTTTTTTTTTGAGTAGTTACGGGTATTAGGGGGAAGAATGAAGAATGATATGCAAGCATGTTGCAGTGTTTGTTTCAATACAAATCTTTTGGTTTAAAAAAAAACTGCATTTTTTTTTTTGAGTAGTTACGGGTATTAGGGGGAAGAATGAAGAACGATATGAAATTTGGAGAAGCGCAAGGCTGGGGATGTTGTTTCCCCTCTCACAAATGAATAAATGCAAATCACTGACACACTCCACTATTTATTTATTTCTGTTGATAAAACTGAGCATTTAGTTTTCCTCTACTTTTTTTTAACCAGTTATCCATCCACAGTAAGACTCTGCTTCGTATTCTATGACTTCCTAGTTTACTGATTCAATGACTATGTCTTACAATCTTCTGCTATAAAACATTGAGTTCTATGTTGACTATGTTGGTACTGTAAAAAAATAAGTAATTATAACAAAATTTGTACTTATTGGTTCAGATCGTTTTTCAGAAACGTTTGATGAAAATGTTTGGTGCAATATACCTATGACATCAGACTTTCTTTTTATTGTTGTCCATCAGGGTAGAAGTAATAGGTAATAATTTCAAGTTTATTGTAGATCTCCAAGAATGGTACTTTACCATTATATTTTCATTTATTCACCATTCAATGGAGCAATCATTTCTCATCCTTATTACCATACCATCTATCCTCCAGGGGCTCTCTCTATTCAATTGAAAATCTATTGCCCTAAAAGTTTTAGCATGAGAACCAAGAACACTTCAAAGCTTTTTATTCACTCTCCCAGCACTATTTAAGTAGACCATGGGGCCCAGAAACATTGTAAAGTCATTTATTTTATTACAGGACTCATACAAAATATGCCCTCTAGAGAAATGTTTTACTTCCTGTGTTATTTAGTTGATAATGGGAAAACAACTGCTCAGATGATTATTGCTACATTCAGTAATATTGGTCCCAATCCATGCAGTACAATATAACATGATCTCACTTTATAGTGGTATAGCATGCTTTTATTTTTTCAATGTTTACTGGACTAACAGTACAATATACTTTAAATGCAAATAATGTTATTGTACATATTGCTACAAGATAGATTTCAGACATTTGAAGATGGCATCTCATATACAATACCTTTGGATTATTTGCATGCTGATCTAACAAGAAGTATCAGAACCTGCAAAGAAACCAGATTTCTCTAAATGGAAGAATCATGTATGAACACCCATAGGGGGTCTAAGAAGGGAGCAGATTTTGCATTCACCTGCTCATTTTGTTTGGACCTGATGAAGGGGCATATATGAACCCATAAGCTAGTCAAGGAAACATTGTTAGTATAATAAAAAGGTATCTTTTATTTCCTTGCCATCTATATTCAGACACAGTCTGGATAGCAAAGTTAGCCAGATACAGCTATCAGGAGAGGGGGAGAGAGAGAGACTAGCCATAATAATCTCATATTAGGTAGGTATTTATACCTCTATATGAGGCCCACCTAGTCACTTGAGGTGAGGTTTAGGTATTAGTGTAGGAGTTAGGGGCTACTTTGACATTCAAATGAACACATACGAACAGAACAGTGCTCTCTTGTGAAGATTTGATGACCTTCGAAGTGAGGAAACTCACCCAAAGATGAGATTTGTGCATTGTTCTCTCAAATTAGCTTGATGTTACCCAGGTAGAGAGTCCATCAAGTTAGGTTGAGAGAACATTGCACAAATCTCTCTCTCTCTCTCTCTCTCACAAAAACGGTCCCCCAATGGTTGTATGCAGGAAATACAACAGGTCTGGCATGTATCATGAAAATGTTATCACAACTTGCACTAACTTAGCTCTTCACATAGGTATTAGCGCAAATTGCGATAAACTGTCTATTTGCATAAACACACCCCTTTTGCTATTGCATGCGATACTTATCGCATTTTGATAAATCCAGGCCTAAATTCTAGCCGACTATATTACTAGCTGGCTAGAAATTAGCTGAATAAGTGTCCACATTGTTAGGAACCCTGCCCGCGGAGCTATTCCCCGCGAGCAGCCCTGGCTTACCTCGCTCCTGCTGCCCCATGCTTCACCCGACACGGCATGGATGCCACTGATGTCGGGCCTTCCAGCGCGGCCAGAGCCACGGACTTTCCTGCTGCTGCGGCCCAGAGGCAGCCCCTTGTGCCTCCTCTTCACCGCGGCCGGAGCCGCGGACCTTGCCGCCGTCCATCGTGGCATGGAGCCGCCACCAATGTCATCTTTCTCCTCCGGGGCTACAGGCCGCATCCTCGGGCTCGATTGGTGGCTGGAGCAGCCCCCGGGGCTTCCTGCAGCGGCTGGAGCCACTGCCATCTTTGGGGCTCGCCTGCAGCCCAGCCCTGCTGCCTCTGACGCCGACATCGGTGCAGGACACTGTCCACAGTCCTGCTTCTTTCCTCCTAGGCGCGCAGCTGCACCTCTCTGCAATATTTAAAGGGCCAGTCTCAGAAAGTGTTGCTGGCCCCACCTATGGACTGATTTCCTGTTCAGCCCTATAAAGAGCTAGTCTCGTCATTGTTCCTGGCCTTGCATCGGAGTTACTTCACTCTGGAGATTCATGCCTGCCAGAGCTCTGTCAGGTCTTCTTCGTGGAGCTCCTCATCATTTCGTCTTCTTGTCATGTCATGTCTCGATTGCCTGAGGTCCCCGTCCAGGTGTCCTGGTGTCGTCTTGATCTTCCGCTTCCTGATGTCCCAGGTTCCTTGGTGTCTTGTTCCTGTGTCTTCAGTGCTCCTGAGCCTTCTGGTCCTGCCGGCCTTGGTCCCTCGGATGAAGTCTTTCCCGAGTTGGAGTGGCCTGCAGGTGGACTGGTGTCCTGTGCTCCTGAGCCGTCTTGTCCTGGCAGCCTTTGTGGAGCTTCGGATGACATTGGCTTCATCATCGGAGTCCCACCTCAACTGGATTCTTCCCTGTGCTTGTCCCGCTCTCTGCGTGGTCCATGACCAGTCTCCTTGGGCTGTGTAGGACGCGCAGTGGGACAGAGTGGTCTGTGACCAGCCCATTGGGTCTGCCCGTGAAGGTGGGCTGAGTAGGGCGCCCTGAGAGACAGTGCCAATGTTCACCTTCCCAGCTTCTCGTCTCGTCTAGACTTCGTCAAGTTCCCTGTCTCGTCCCTGATGCCGTTGTATCAGTCTTGATGTCATGTCTTCACTCCAGCGTCTTGTTCCTGATGTCGTCGCATCGACCCTGGTCCATTATGCCATTGCATCGACCCCGGTCCGTGATGTCTTCGCATCAGCCCTGGTGTCATGTCTTCAATAGCCCTGGTTTCATGTCTTCAATAAACTTGGTGTCATGTCTTCGCTTAATCCTCATCTGTGATACCGTCACATAAACCTTGGTGTCATGTCTTCATGTCAAGGCCTCCGTCTGCCCTTATTCTCAGGCCGGCCTGCTGCTCCATGCCAATCCATGCGGCAGGTCCAAAAGGGCTTGGAAAGGTCGAGGACCATTCCCCTACCAACATCATCTTGTTGTTGGCGCTGGGAGCTTGCAGGCCTGGCAGAGGGTAAGACCAAAGTCCCGCCATGCTGAAACACGCCGTCATCCCTCGGTTCGGTCCTGGATCCATTTGGGGTCGGGCCGAGGCCCAAGGGCACACTAAACACCCCCTTCTCATCACACATATTCAATTAGCGAGCTAACTTCTGAGTTAGCTGGCTAAATACTTTTAAATATGGCCCTCAGAATGTTTAAATGTCATGCACTATATATCAAAAATCAACTGAGCGTATTTTTGAGGGGGGATTGGGTTGCTAACCATACTTTGTTGTAATGTAATTTCAAAATTATTGGCCATTCTCTAATTTTGAAAACTCATCAACTTTAAAATAATTTTGATGCATGAAAGCTCATAGATAAACAATTGGACTGTATTCCCTCCCTCCACAGGGTATATATTAGTTCAGTGGTGCAGGATATTTAACAAACAAACAAATGTTTTTTATTAAGGTTTTCATAACCTAGGATTACTGTTTCAAAAAATGGACATCATGGGATTATGCTTTACCAAAGCACACATTTTGATTAGTTCAGCAGTGGCCCTTGAGCTAACATAAATAAAACTATGCCAGATGCTTATCTTCTCAGCACTATTTTAATTTAAACTGCTGTGGGAATGTTATTTAAATAAGAGTCCCTAGAGTAGAGAGGCCTGCCACCAGATAATTGTCTGTGTGTGTCAAGTTCTAAGTAGAAGCTCAAGACATCTAACAAACTTAAGAAAAATTACTCTCTTATTAGAGCCCTCAACTACAGGGAATAATGCTTATAGCAAAAAACAAAACAAACAATTTTAAAACATAACTTTAGATTCTTTTTTTTTCGTATTCTTCTTTAGCTGCATCTTGAACTGGAAAGATCCATTGTGAGATATTTCATTTAACAGCTGATTAATTGGCAAAGGAACGCTAAACGTCTCTATAACAGTTATCAGCCTGATAAAGACAGGATGGGGAAACACCCCCAGCCCCTCCTGGACCCTCTTGAAAATAACAGTTTATACCCTCTGAATGTATTGATTAATTGTATGCCTATGCTTTACAAATGTCATTTTTCTTTCCCTTGAAATATGCCTTCTTTTGAAAAATTATAAAAAGAACATTGTTGCATTTGTTTTATTTTTTCAAAGCGAAATGCAAAATTCAATGCCAAGGAGTTTTTATAGAACAATGTTTTCCTATCTGGTAGATATTACAAATAGCATATTTGGTAAAGAACACACAGGGCTTGATTTTCAAAAACATTGGTACAAAAATGGGTTTTACACATGTAAATGCACTTCAGCTGTGTAAGTGGACTTTTGAAAATTGCTACAATATATGCTATTGAATTGTCCATAGGATTTAGCCCAGAAAGTGGCTTTTGAAAATTGCTATGATAGTCTGTTACATTTATGCACATAACCCCTTTTACAATTACCTCCATTGCTTTTTGGAAAATCTTTTTATAGTATTAATGTATTCAACTGCAGTTCTCAATATCTTTTTTGCTTTAAGGGTAATTCTACCTGCTCCAATACTTAGGATGCTCTCATAAGATGAATCCCCTATAGAAAAATATGCTGGCAGAAAGGAGTTGCTTCAGCCCATTCTGCAGTCTTTCAAGGGCCTGACTAGTAGAAAGGCACTGGGAACAAAGTATGAAAAACCATTTATTTTGGGTACAAATCACTGCTTGGATCATTGACTGCATATGTTTAATTATTCAATAGTGTTTAGCATAACATGGTGAATACAAATGATACCAACCTACATATGTATAGAAACCACTTTAGTTCCTTCAGAGATAACACAGCCTAATGAGATCTTATTACAGATCTCTGCACTGTAGTAAGCTGGTACATTTTAAATATACTGTATTAAGTCTTTCCTGACATGCTAAATGCACTTTGCTGTTTCCAAAGCAATAGTTCTCTAGTTATGTCAAATGGCAAAAATAATTGTTGGTCTATTGATTAATTGGCAGATATACAAAATGAAGAGTCTCTCACTCATTTTATCCTGATATAAGCAAAAAGGAGTAATTATAATATTTTAGGAATCATTATAATAACTAACAGCTAGATTCATCAAAATGCTATGTTTATCGTGTGCCTACTGTGCGTGATAAACAAAAGGGGCGTGTTTACTCAAATTGGCAGCTTGGCACAGCACACAAGAAGGTAAGAAAAGCAGCGTGCGGTATGTTTTTGCGGTGCGCGGCACGTCATCGTACGAGTATGAATGCTGACCTTCCCTCCTTCTTTGAGTGTGTGTCAGGCATTGGAATGAGAGGAGAAGAGAGGGTAGTGTTGTTAGAGGAGTTCCAGTGGGGAGGAGTGTGAGAAGGGGTGTGAGGAGCAGAGGAGTATGTGAGAGGAGGAAAGCATGGAGTATGATAGGACTGGGAAGAGAAGAGGGGTGAGGATAGGAGAAGAAGACAAAAGGAGGAGGAAGGCAGGAGTGCCAGGGGGAGTAGGAGTAGGGAGGGGAAAAGATAGGAGGGTGGGGGAACGGGTTAGGCAGGAAAGAGTGGTGGGAGGAGAAGAAGGGCAGCAAAGGGTTAGAGAGAGAGGGCAGAGTGGAATGTAGTAGGGATGTGAATCGTGTCCTCGATCGTCTTAACGATCGATTTCGGCTGGGAGGGGGAGGGAATCGTATTGTTGCCGTTTGGGGGGGTAAAATATCGTGAAAAATCGTGAAAATCGTTAAAAAAAAATCGAAAAAATCGAAAAACCGGCACATTAAAACCCCCTAAAACCCACCCCCGACCCTTTAAATTAAATCCCCCACCCCCAAATAACTTAAATAACCTGCGGGTCCAGCGGCGGTCCGGAACGGCAGCGGTCCGGAACGGGCTCCTGCTCCTGCATCTTGTCGTCTTCGGCCGGCGCCATTTTCCAAAATGGCGCCGAAAAATGGCGGCGGCCATAGACGAAAAAGATTGGACGGCAGGAGGTCCTTCCGGACCCCCGCTGGACTTTTGGCAAGTCTCGTGGGGGTCAGGAGGCCCCCCACAAGCTGGCCAAAAGTTCCTGGAGGTCCAGCGGGGGTCAAGGAGCGATTTCCCGCCGCGAATCGTTTTCGTACGGAAAATGGCGCCGGCCATACGCGTATGGCCGGCGCCATTTTCCGTACGGAAAATGGCGCCGGCAGGAGATCGACTGCAGGAGGTCGTTCAGCGAGGGTTCCGGCGCCTCGCTGAACGACCTCCTGCAGTCGATCTCCTGCCGGCGCCATTTTCCGTACGAAAACGATTCGCGGCGGGAAATCGCTCCCTGACCCCCGCTGGACCTCCAGGAACTTTTGGCCAGCTTGTGGGGGGCCTCCTGACCCCCACGAGACTTGCCAAAAGTCCAGCGGGGGTCCGGAAGGACCTCCTGCCGTCCAATCTTTTTCGTCTATGGCCGCCGCCATTTTTCGGCGCCATTTTGGAAAATGGCGCCGGCCGAAGACGACAAGATGCAGGAGCAGGAGCCCGTTCCGGACCGCTGCCGTTCCGGACCGCCGCTGGACCCGCAGGTTATTTAAGTTATTTGGGGGGGGTTCGGGAGGGTGGGGGATTTAATTTAAAGGGTCGGGGGTGGGTTTTAGGGGGTTTTAGTGTGCCGGCTCACGATTCTAACGATTTATAACGATAAATCGTTAGAATCTGTATTGTATTGTGTTCCATAACGGTTTAAGACGATATTAAAATTATCGGACGATAATTTTAATCGTCCTAAAACGATTCACATCCCTAGAATGTAGGCCAGAGTGAGGTGGGGGAGGAAGGGAGGGGAGAGGAGAGCGGGATGGAGAGTGAAGGCAGGGAGGACACCTCTCTGGGAGAGGAAGTGGCATCCCCTTCAGGCAACCAGCCAGCAGTACGCCAGAGACAACAAGTGATCAAGTTGTGTGGCGGAGCTTCTCATCGCTAGCCTCCTGCAGCACTACGCCAGTTTGATCAAAAACAGAGCAGCCAAGAAGTCAAAAGCAGCTAAAGGGCAAATTTGGTGCAACTTTGCCCAGGCCATCATCCAGCACAGCGGCATTCAAAGGAGCAGGGAGCAGGTCGCCCATCGCTACTGGAATGTCAAAGCCTAGCTGAAAGCCAAGCTAGCACAGCAATCCAAATATCTGTGGCAGACTGGAGGAAGGGCCCCCTGTCCCGTTGTCATCACAGAAATGGAGCAGTAACTGATTGAAAGGCTGGGACCAAATGTGTTCGAGGGCATGGATCAGCCACTAGACAGCACACGAGCCGCTGCTGGTAAGTTCACCCCAGCCATAAATGGGCAGACAGCAACAGCTGCAGACAGAGGGGGTCTTTTACTAGGCGTTTTTTCCCAATGACACAGAATGGCAAAAGCCCTTTAGTAAAAAGGGCCTAGAAATTGGCATTACACTTTGTAAAGAACCAAAGTGCACCTCTGAAGGCAAAAATTAACAAAAATGCACCCTCCCCCCCCCCCCCCCCCCAAGTGGGAAGTCATGGCATGGCAAGGGGTCTTGAGAAATGAAAAGACATGCCAAGTAAGGGGCAAGATGCCAATTTTGGAAAAAAGACAGGGACGGACTCTTGATAGAAATGCTGTGCCGTCTAGATGGAAGAAACTGGCTCAGCGAGTGCTCACTACAGAATTGCTGTGCTTTCTAGATGGGAGAAACCAGCTCAGCGTGTGCCCACTACAGAGTTGTGGCTTTTTTGGGGGGTGCCGACACTTGCACCGTTGTGATTCTGCTGGACTGCTGCGGGGTGTCGAGTCGAGGGATGTAGCTGACGTTTCAGATGGCAGGTCCGGCATCCGCTGTAGTATTTGTGTCATCACATTCATTAGGTTGCTGATGGCTGCATCTATCGTGTTGGCATTTTGTGTGCTAGCTGCCATACTTTGCTGCAAGATCCTGTTTTAATGCTGTACACTTCTTCGCAGGACCAGCCATCTGAATCAGCTACATCCCTTGGCTTGACACCCCACAGCAGTCCAGCAGAATCTCAATGGCGCAAGGATCGGCCACCCCAAAAAAATGCCTCCCCAAGTGGGAAGTCACGACGTGGCAAGGGGTTTTGAAAAAAGAAAAGACATGCCAAGTAAGGGGGAAGACGCCAATTTTTGAAAAAAAGACGGACGGGCTCTTGACAGAGAGGTTGTGCCATCTAGATGGAAAAAGCTAGGGATGTGAATCGTTTTTTGACGATTTAAAAAAATCGTCAGATATTTTTTAAATCATCAAAAATCGTTAACAGTCGCGATACAATAGAAATTCCCCCGATTTATCGTGAAAAATCGTAAATTGGGGGAGGGGGAGGGCGGGGAAAACCGGCACACCAAAACAACCCCTAAACCCACCCCGACCCTATAAAACGAATCCCTTACCTTCCCCCACCCTCCCAAACCCCCCCAAAACATTTTACGAGTACCTGGTGGTTCAGTGGGGGGCGCGGGGACCGATCTCCCGCTCTCGGTCCATCGGCGCCATTTTGGCTGCCACTCAAAAAAGGCGCTGATGGCCCGAAAAAAAAACAACCCACCCGACCCTTTAAAAACGACCCCTTAGCTTCCCCCACCCTCCCGATCCCCCCAAAACATTTTAAAATTACCTGGTGGTCTAGTTGTAAATATGGCCGCCGCCATCTTTAAAGATGGCGCCGGCCATCCAGTGCTCCTACCATGTGACAGGAGCCGGCCAATGGCACGGATACCCTGTCACATGGTAAGGGCAAAGGGCTATCGGCGCCATCTTTATGAGTGGCAGCCGACGGCCCGAGAATGGGAGATCGCTCCCGGGATCACCACTAGACCACCAGGTAATTTTAAAATGTTTTGGGGGGCTCGGGAGGGTGGGGGAAGCTAAGGGGTTATTTTTAAAGGGTCGGGTGGGGGTTTTTTTTATCGGGCCATCGGCGCCATTTTTGAGTGGCAGCCAAAATGGCGCCGATGGCCGAGAGCGGGAGATCAGTCCCCGCGCCCCCACTGGACCACCAGGTAATCGTAAAAAGTTTTGGGGGGATTCGGGAGGGTGGGGGAAGGTAAGGGGTCAATTTTAAAGGGTCGGGCCTTACTAAAAAAAAAATAACAATGTGAATCGGAACCTATTCCGATTCACATCACCACCGATCAGATTTTTTCCCCCCCCTAGCCAAACCCGATCGTTAAGACGATCGGGCACACAATTCACATCCCTAGAAAAAACTGGCTGAGCGTGTGCCCACTACAGAATTGCTGTGCCATCTAGATGGAAGAAACCGGCTCAGTGTGTGCTCACTACAAAGTTGCTTTGCCGTCACGCACATTGGATGCTGTTATGTCAAGTATTTTCAAGCAGCACAGTCACTAATAAGCCGTTCTTCAGCCTCTGGGCCTGTTACGGCCTACTGTAAGTAGCCTACAATGTCTTCACAGATGCTGTCTCTTGTGAGGTTGTCCCATCTCCTGCTCCATGCTGTGGGGTGTCATCTCTTCTCATCTCTTGCAAGTGCTGGCTCCATGCCGTGGGGGATATGATAGAAGTCTTTAAAATCATGAGAGGTATTGAACAAGTAGATGTGAATCGGTTATTTACACTTTCAGATAATAGAAGGACTAGGGGGGCACTCCATGAAGTTAGCAAGTAGCATATTTAAGGCTAATAGGAGAAAATTATTTTTCACTCAACACACAATTAAGCTCTGGAATTTGTTGCCAGAGGACGTGGTTAGTGCAGCCAGTGTAGCTGGGTTCAAAAAAGGTTTGGATAATTTCTTTTAGGAGAAATCCATTAACTACTATTAATCAAGTTGACTTGCTATTACTGGCATTACTAGCATGGGATCTTCTTGGTGTTTGGGTACTTGTCAGGTTCTTGTGGCCTGGTTTGGCATCTGTTGGAAATAGGATACTGGGCTTGATGGACCCTTGGTTTGACCCAGCATGGCAATTTGTTATGTTCTTATGTTCATATTTATTCATATTATTTTATTTATTTTTAATTTTTGTATACCGATTTTCTTGCATCAAATGCAAATCAAACCGGTTTACAATGAAACAGAATAAGCAGGAAACAAAATTCCTTAGTCTAATACATTGAACATCTATAACGAGATAATTGAAAACAAAGCAAAAAGCTAAACAACATTAATAAAGGTTAAATTTACAAATAAAACATAAATACAATTATTTTAAAAGGAGCACAAAGGTTAGCATGAAGGGGAGCACAAAGGGGAAAGCCCCTTTGTCGCGCCCCTTCAGTGCACGACGCCTGGTGGACCGGCGTCGTTTACTGGCTCTAATGCTGAGCGTGGTGACGTCATACTGGGCGGATCCCATTCTCCCTTAGCTTTCAATTTCTTCTTTGTTTCCTTCCTCAGGTCATTCAGCCCATACTCCACAGACGAGGTCAGCACTTCCAAGGCAATCAGGCTGTTGAGAGTCACAGAGTTGGTGTAGAGGAACTCGATGAGCGGCAGGAAGACTTCCGGCTTCACATCGCCCAGGATGATGGAGACTTGCGCATGCTCCTGGTCCTGGGAGGAGTCTGGGGACTGCACCGGCTGCTTGAACATTGCATGGAACATACTGCAGCGGGCAGCCAGGATGCAGCGGTGGGCACATATCTCCTGCTTCTCCTTCCCCACGATAAACTTCACATCGCTGAACTGCGGGTTGTTAACGAGGCTTCGAAGGGCGGCGGTAAAAGAGGTGGTGTCCCCGCGTAGACGGCGCGAGGCGGTGGCGGCGGCGGCCATGGCAGACCCTGCGGGGATCGCGCTCGGGCCGGGGCGAGAAATAAAAAAATATTGAGAAATAAAAAAATATTGAGAAATATTGATAAATGGGCTCTAGGACCTTGATTCATTCCCCACGCTCTCACCCTTAGACCCTAAAGAAAGTTGGGGTGAAGTTGAAGTACTCCTCGCTCCTGTCCTACTGATGTTTAGACCTGCACTAGCAACCAATATTAGGGATATTTCTCTTTATGCACCCAAGTATACTATCAACTTTCCCAACTGCTTTGTTACACTGGCTGGCTAATTTGAGGTCAGAAATGACTCCCACTTTCTTTTCTATTCAATGGCTTCTAGTTTTTGCTCTCCAAAAATGGTATTTAGCCCTAGGATTTATCTATCTCAAATGGATAATTTTGAATTTTTTAATTTAAAGTATACTTCCCAAACCGTTCTTCCAATCCTTTTATCTTTTCTATTCCCCTGGTGTGTCTACTGTTGTAGATTTTCAGATCTATGACAAGGGATATTTTCTATCCTAGTCCTTCTAATGTTAGTTCTAAAGATATTGACGAGGACTGTGCCAAGCACTAATCCCTGTGGCACCCTGCTGATCATTTTCCCTTTCCCAGAGTAGACCTATTGACCACCACTCCTGTTGGTTACCCAGCTTTTAGCCCATTGTTTCCAACTCTGAGCCTGGCTATCTCACTTAGCAATCTGTGTGAAACAGTGTCAGAAGCCTTAATGGAATCCAGATGTTATTTCCACTGCATCTCAATCTACCATTTTGGTCAAATCAAAGAATTCAAAACAGATTCAAAAAACACATATTTTAACATTTCAACAAATGTTTGTTTTTTTTAATCCAAAACATTTTATTGTATGCAATTGTAACTCCTGGGTTGTGTCCCCTGTGAAACCCCAAAGGATCTCACCTCAAATACAGTTTCAGTTGTTATAGATCTCTTCTGCTGTTTTATTCTGAGTGTCCAGAAGTCCCTGACAGGGGGAACATTACAGAACAGTGGTCTCTTGTGAAGATTTGATGACCTACAGAATGAGGAAACTCACTCCAAGATGAGATTTGTGCAATGTTCTCTCACCCTAGCTTGATGGACTCTCTACCTGGGTAACAACAAGCTAGGTGGAGAGAACATTGCACAAATCTCATCTTGGAGTGAGTTTCCTCACTCCATAGGTCATCAAATCTTCACAAGAGAGCACTGTTCTGTTCGTACGTCTCACGTTGAATATGAAAGTGGCCCCTAACCTCCTACACTAATACTTAACCCTCACCTCGAGTTACTAGGTGGGCCTCTCATAGGGATACAAATACCTGTCTAGGGAGGAGGCACCATGATAAGGTTCTCTCTCTCTCTCTCTCTCTCTCTCTCTCTCTCTCTCTCTCTCTCTCTCTCTCTCTCTCTCTCTCTCTCTCTCTGCAACTTGCAATAAAGATATTGTGCATATGCCACTGTTTTATTCTTCACTTTCCTTAGAATGAATGTGAATTAATTCCTGCTCAAGGATACTGATTGTTGCCCCGTCTCCTTCATTCCCAGGGAGCCCCAGAGTCCCTTGGAAAATGGAACAGCAAATGGCCATGCTGCCCCTGGGAGGGTCAACTGAAAATACCACAACTTAAGATAGTGGCAGCTCACCATCTCAGGCTCCCACATGGAGGAGCCACAATCCACACCAATGCTGCTATGTCTCTATTCCCCCTGTAACGGTGAATCATTCCTCCACATGATTCTCTATACAATTATAAAAGAGAACAATGGAAAGTGAATTAATAGATCAAAAATAATCTAGCAGCATTGCTATGGGTTGTGGCTACTCCATGTGGGAGCCTGAGATGGTGAGCTCACTGCCACTATCTTAAGTTATGGTATTTTCAGTTGACCCTCCCAGGGGCAGCATGGCCCTTTGCTGTTCCATTTTCCAAGGGTGAATCATCAACCTTACAGCTACCATCTAGTGAGTAATCTATTTCTCAGTGTGTCTCATCTACAGCTCTGCCGTGCTGGGAAATCTACACCTGGATAGCCCTATACCATCTTCGTGAGACGGGTCTCCTATGCCGAGGGTCCCTGGACTGCTACCTCTGGATCACCTCACTACTGCCACCTCTGGTGGTATACATCAGCTGTACAATAAAAGACAAAACTCTGTGTTTGTGCAATCTGGGTCTAGCCCGTACTGTGGCTCCCTGCGGGGCTCCTCCCCGTGGGCATGGTCATCTGCCACAGTACCCAAGAATCCACTCAAACACCTCAAACCATAACACTGCTCCGCTCCGCTGCTCGCAGTGGCCTACTTCACACTGCTCTGGGCCGCGGCGGGACTTTCCCGTGGCGTTCTCCTCATGAGGGAGACGCCGCCGACATCTTGATCCAGGCTCCGCCCCTTAGGCACATGCATGCGCACCGAGCCAGAATTTAAAGGGGCCGTAGCGGGAAACCTCTGCCCGCCCCCAAAGATGACGTCAGCCGGGCTATTTAAGCCCAGCTTGGATCTGCCTTCTCTGCCTCGGCAACAGGTCGACTCTCCGAGTAACTAGTTGCTGTCTCTGCGTACTCCAGTTCCTGTGTTTCTGACCCCGTGATCCTGTTCCAGCTCCAATTCCTCCATGCCTGCCTCTGTGATCCTGCTTCTGCTCTGCTCCCGAGTTCCTGGTCCAGCTCCTGCTCCTGCTTCGGCTTTATTCCCTGGTTCCAACTTCGGCTTGGCTTCTGGTACTCTCTCTCTGCTGCTTGTCCTGACCTTTGGCTCATCCTCTGGCTCCACTAGTCTTCAGCCTGCCCCGACCTCTGACCTGATTTTCCATCATGCATCGCTGCTGCCTGCCACGACCTCTGGACCGTCTCATCTCTCCAACGCTTCTGCCTGCCTCGACCTGGACTGTTCACTGGACTCTTCATTGCCAGGAGGCCCTCGCCTAAGTTCTGCCAGCCCCGGCACCCAAGGGCTCAACCTGCAGGGAACAAGGGCTGGTATAGGTGAAGGTCCTGTCCGGTCTCCTGGTCCAGTTCCACCTTCCGGCTACGAGTCCCGCTGTAGGTCTTCCTCCAGCGGATCCATCCAGCACTCTAGCCGGTCCAAGGGTCCACGTTCATAATACAGACTTACTGTATAAATCTCAAAGTAAATACAAATAATATCTCCAGTTGTTATGCAACCCTACAAAGTACAGTTGCAAAAAAATAATACCAAGATATTCCAACCAGTTTCTAAATGTTTGACCACAAAGCTGATATTTAGTGTCCTTTTAATTGAAAAAGATATAGAAATTCTTTATACAGCTTAAAAACAATGACAGCAACACACAATAAAATAAATATGTTTTGCAAACCTTTTCCTAAATAGTTTTTCTTTGCAAATTAAAATCATTACATCTAAATCGCTAGATATGTAATCATTGCAATTCATTTGTTTTTATGATTATCGTCTACCATTTTAATTTGTTTTTCTTAGGCCTAATTGTCTGTTGGATAATGAATTAGCCAACTCATCATTTATATTCTTCCTGTACAAAACAAAGTATTTACTTCAGATATGAAAGGGACACATACCAAACTTATACAGTTGCCTGTAGCTCTGTTTATTCCCAGCCTGTGTTTTCTCTCCATTATATACATAACATAAAGGGGCCAAAATAGGATATGTTAACACTTTAATCTGTAAAACAAGCCACCCATTAACGGATATCTGAGAGTGTACTGTCCCTTCCATTTGAGCGTCAAATACATTTGAGTAAATATGCTTGGAATATCTATAGGCTGGCGTGCCTTTTACTGGACCAGAAGACCAGAAAGCAAGATGTAATACATCTGCTTTCCTAACGACATCATCCCCTTTTCCAGATGTTGGTATTCTTAGAAAATGTTCCTGATATGGATGGTCAAAATTCATATCAAAAGCAGGTTAAATACATCAAATACACATCAAAAGCAGGTTAAATACAAGTTAAATCCATAGTCATTTAATTCTGTCCTATGAAGTTGTTATCTCTACCCAAATACATATTGAGTCTTTTATTAAATAAATCTAGTCCTTACTGATCCAACTTTTCACCCATTTCTGATATGGCAAGGTGACATTAGAATAGAGCTCCTATTACCTTGTAGATACATACTGGGAGATAAACAGAGACATAAACATATTCTCTTAGCAAAGCAATAATTTCAGATACATCTAAGGCACATATATAAAATCTGTGGAAAATAAACAGAAATAAGGAAACCAGTCCAGAATAAATTGAAAGTACATTCTAACCAATTAAATTCAAATAGAATTAAATCATATAAATCTGAATTATTCAGATAAGATGGGCCAAATAGTTTTTTTCTGAGGTCATGTTTCTAAGTTCCTATGTCTCTAGTATCTGACTTTAGGGATGTCCATTTGTTTTAAACAAATGAATAAAATGCAGCAAATGAGACCATTTTTGGTTCATTATGAATAAAATGAACCAAAAACAGCTTCTGTTAAAATACCAGCCTTTTTGTGGGTATTTTCATATTAGTGTAATTTTATAAAAATATGGGCCTCCAGCCGGACTAGGCATCCTGGTCCTATTACTGTGGCCTAGGCCTGATGCCAGGGCCCAAGCCAAGGCTGGTACCCGAGATGACAGGAACCAGCCTGAGCCCAGGCTATGGTGTCAGGCCTGAGCCTAGACCCAGGCCTTGGCGATAGAACCCAGACAAGGCCCAAGCCCTGGCATCAGGCCTAGGCCTAGGTCTGGGCCTTAGTGACAGGACTTTACCCCAGGCATTGGGCTTTTCACCCATTTCTGATATGGCAAGGTGACATTAGGATAGAGCTCCTATTACCTTGTAGATACATACTGGGAGATGAACAAAGACATAAACATAAATGCATTGGGTTTGGGCCTATGCCTGACATAAATATAAATGCATTGGGCTTGGGCCTATGCCTGGCCCTTTGCATTGACCTGCCTTGGGCTGGGCCCTGGCATTGGGCCTAGGCCTAGACCTGGGCTTCAGTGATAGGACCCAGTCTCAAGCCAGGCCCCAGCTTCTTGTCAGGTCCTGGTGTTGGGGCCTTGGTGATGGGACCTGGCTTCAGGCCAAGCTCTGGCATTGGGCCTGGGTCTAAACCTGGACCTAGGCTTACTCCTTAGCAATAGAACCTGGCTTCAGGTTGGGCCACGGCATTGTGAATAGGACTAGGCCCAGGCCTCTATGACAGTATCCGCCTTGGGCCAGGCCCAACATCAAGCCTAGGCCTTGACAGCAGGAACCAGCCTCGAGCCTTGCCCTTTCTGGCCTGAGCCTCAGCAATAGGACACAGCCTTGAGTAGAGCTCCAGCTTCAGGCCCAGGCCTCCACAATGAAACCGAACCCAGCATTTCAACAGACCTGGCTCAAGACAAGGCCTGGCATTAGGTATGGCCCCAGCATCAGACTTGGGCTTAGACTTTGGCCTCAGCAATGCAAAACTGTCTCGCTGTATTTTTTTCTTTTAAATTGAATTCAAAGAAGGCCTATGGATTGGTTCCTCCCATTGACTTCAATATTAAACAAAAACACAAATGACATGTACAAGTGAAAAACCATTTGTGGTTCAATTCATATCTCCATATTAACTCAATTCACATTTATTCAACTTCATTTTGATACAAATAGTCTCAGTTTGAGTAACCAACTCTTATAAAACCTCTATGATATAATCAAGTTATTCTCAAATGGAACACATATTTGGTCCAGTCTGAAGAAACTGGGCATGCTCCTGCAGAAAATGTAAATCAGAATATGAAAAGGAGCTGAAGAGGAAAAAGGCTGCAGCTAATGTTATCAGTTAAATTTCTGCTGTGTTTATGTAAACTGCTGCTTTTGACACTGTTGATAACCATTTACTCCTTGATACTCTGTTGTCACTTGGATTTCAGAACTGTCTTGCTTCTCTTTTTACCTCTCCCATAACACTTTTAGTGTTTCTTCTGGCACATCCTCCTCTTCTGCCATCCCACTCAATTGGGTTCTGCCATGGGCCCTTTCTCTTCTCCCTGCATACTAACTCCCTTGGTCCTCTGATGTCCTGTCATGGCTTGCAATACCATTTTTATGCTGATGAATCCCAGATTTACCTCTCTACACTAGAAATTTAATCAGGTATCCAGTCCCAGATCTCAGTCTGCTTGTCTGACATTGCTGCCTGGATACCCCACCGACACCTTAAATGCAACTTGGCCAAGACAAGCCCAACTCTCTTCTTCCTTCTTTCTCTATTTCTGTGCATAACATGGTCATCCTCCCAGTCCCTGCAGTCATTTTTTACTACTTCTCTACACATACCCAAAGCTCTGCTAAAATGTAACATTTCTTTCTCTATAACTTTGCCAAAATCTGTCCTTTCCTTTCTGAACACACTACTAGAATCCTTATCCACTCTCTCATCTCTTCTCACTTAGTCTATTGCAACCTGCTCTTCATAGGTCTCCCAGCAAGCCATCTCTTTCCACTATAAAGTAGCCTAACTTCAGCTGTGTGACTTATATTTTGCCAAAGTTGCTACACCTTTATAAGCCCTCTTCTGAAGTCACTGCATTGGCTCACTATCCATTCCCGGATATGGTTCATCCTCCTCTTACTCGCCTACAAGTGAGGGACTGTCTCTTATGTGTTTGTACAGTGCTGCATACATCAAGTCGTGCTATAGAAATGTTAAGAACTAGTAGTAGTAGTAGCAGTAGTAGTAGTAGTAGTAGTAGTAGTAGGGTGGAGTCCCTCCTGCTTTGGTGTTCCAGGCCAATGGAGTGAAGGTAAGTGGGGACTTAAGATGTTTTCCTTGAGATGGTACACCTGAAAAGCCCTCATCCCTGCTGAAGGGAGACCAGTCAGTTTCCCAAGGCTGTGGAAGGAAAGCAGGTATGAAGTTTGGAAGCATCCTATATGAGGATAACAATTGGGACAATCTTTGCAATAAATGATTTTGAGGTAAATAGTTTAATAATTTTATTGTACTAGAAAAAAGAACTGGCTAGCAATAAACAACTTAACAGATAAAGAAAAGCTTTCGATGAGTATTCTTAAACAGCGTCTCATGAAAAAGCCTTTTCTACACACTTAGATAATTTGTAATTTTAGCACAGTAAAATCTTTTTGTAGTAGCAAAATACCTTAATTATAAAATGAAGCAAAAATAACCAAATACTGAATAATGTCCAAGGAAATATGTAAGATCATAAAGTAATTAATATAAGGCTGCTTAAAAAATAATATATTTTTAAAAATACTAATGGTATCATACTGTCCCCAACTCTCTCATGGGAGCTACATTGCTAGCCCAATACAACTCACTGGTACTGTAATAATTTGCCATTAGTTAAATATTTCATAGAGTTATATTTAATGTGTGTCATTTAAATATGTGCGGTGTCCCAAAATAAAAAAAATAAAATATAACTGAAGTCCACAAAAGGTTATAAAAACATAAAGCAAGATACTTGTACATTTACCTGCAGAAAAACACTGTTCAAAGGAAAAATTGCCAAATGTTATCCAACAAGCAATGGCGATACTCAGGATAATCCAGTAGAAGTATTTCAAACATCAGGCATTGCCACCATATAAAGACTGCAAAATGGTATATTTATATCGTCCATCCAACAGGTAACCTGACACTAGCATTTTGGCGGTATGTACCTTCCTCGAGGGATGAATTAAAAAATGGATGAAAATGACATTTTAGCCTTTCAGCAGACAAACATGTCCCCTCGCATTTCTCAAACTGGATTGAAAAATGCCAAGGAGACATTTGTTCACAAAGTACTGTACAGTTTGCTTTACTTTTGTGCTCAGTAAAATGTTGGCCAGACCTAGTGTGTTTCTTTGATGGGAGTGTGCATACTTATGTCCTTCTTGTCAAAGCTCTGGTGTGATGTCTTCTATTATCAGCAGGCATCAGTCTTTTCTTCTAGAGGTTCTTCTTTCCAGAAATACCTACTACCTAAATTTTAGAAATCAACAACAAAAACTGAATTTCCTTTCACTGAGACTCTTCTGCAAGCTAGAATTCCCTAGTGAGGTGTCCATGGCTTATTGACCTGTTTTTATAATTATAGAAAACAATATATTATAAAAAAAATTCCCTGCCTTGAACTTTTGGTTAGGGGAACAGTCCTTGTACTTTCACTCTCACAATCTTCCACTCTTTCCTCTGTAAAGAACAGGTGTAATATTCCCATACTCCTGTTCAGTAGTCTAATAATTAACTACCCTGTCCCCTTATTTTGGCACAGAGAATCAGAAGCAATTGAAGGATAAATTACTTTTGCCTCTTTCAGTCTCACAATCACATACTACTACAGGCATTACCAATCTCTGTAACTGTTCCCTTTGGGGTAGATTTTCAGAGGGTTACGCGCGTACATTATGCGCGTAACCCCCGAAAACCAACCCCAAACCCCCCCTGCACGCGCCGAGCCTATCTTGCATAGGCTTCCGGCACGCGCAAAGCCTCGAGACGCGCGTAAGTCCCGGGGCTTTCCTGGGGGGGGGCATGTCGGGGGGCGTGTCGCAGCCCGTGCATCATTGGGGGCGTGTTGGGGGCGTGATGCGGCCGGCGCGTCATCTGGGGGCGGGGCCATGGGTGTGGTTCCAGCCCGGGGGCGTTCTGGGGGCATGGCCGTGGCCTCCGGACCAGCCCTGGGACTGGAACACGGCGCGCGGCAGCCAGCCCGGCATGCACAAAGTTACGCCTGCCTCGAGCAAAGGTAGGGGGGGTTAGATAGGGCTGGGGGGGTGGGTTAGGTAGGGGAAGGGAGGGGAAGGTGGGGGAAGGCCAAAGGAAAGTTCCCTCCGAGGCCGCTCCGATTTCGGAGCGGCCTCGGAGGGAACGGAGGCAGGCTGCACGGCTCGGCGCACGCAGGCTGCCCATTTTGGGCAGCCTTGTGCACGCCGACCCCGGATTTTAATGGATACGCGCATATCTATTGAAATCCTGCGTACTCTTGTTCGCGCCTGGTGCGAGAACAAAAGTACGCGTGTGGGCAAATTTATAAAATCTACCCCTTTAAGTGTTGGTTCCTCCAAGTTTTATCTTGGCTTTAGCTGAGATGGTAAGCAATGATACTGCCCTCTCCTAACACCAGCCATCTTTTCCCTAAAGTTTCCACTGTGAAACTCTTTCCTCAGAGCAAATCCTTGCTCTGATGACATCATCAACAAAATAGTACATTTTAAAAGTTCTTACATTCCTTACTCCTACATCTCCCAGCCTTCTCAATGCTCTAGCACATGTACCAACTACTTCTATTTAATTGTTTATATTTCTTACAATAGCCGTACTTTCCCCAGAAGTTCCAGGGGGGCTGGTCACTTTACTCCTCTGGTGTCCTTCCACAAACAATTCACGTCTATTAGCCATGAGGCTATTCCTTATGCTACTTTGGTTGCCATGGCAACTTTCACCTCAAGGAACTGAAAAGGCTAAAAACTGGCATGGAATCCCTACACACACAGGACCCTTTTTTCTCAATTTTTCCTGGCCAAATAAATGTGCCCAGCCACATTTATTTTAGTGATGGGGCACCTGCACAGGGCATCCCATCACTCAATTCGTCTGTTTATTTAATTTTATAGTGTTTCCCATGGGTAACACAGGCACCTACTTCCAGGATTGCCTGGGACAATTATTCTCTCTCAGCAGGGACTTTCTTAGGGTCCCCAACTGCTGCATTACTGGATTATGTTACTAATGATGTCATCACCCACTGCATCTGTTCCCAGCAGCAGGAGCTTTCTCAGGACTCCCAGCCACTTCCTCATGTCTCTGCAACCAGCTCCAATCAGCGTCAGGAACATTCTTCATCTGTTACTGCTGAGAAGAGCCATGGAACTTGTACAACTTGCTCTGCTCTGCTCCCGCCGAAGCCCTAAAAACTGTAGGAGGCAAAGGACAGCCCTACCACAGCTGCTCACTGCTGTATCTTTGAAGCAGCATGACACTGCCTCCTGCTCTTAAGCAGCTCTGATAGACCACGTGCTCTCAGAGAAGACCATGCACAACATTATATGAACTTCCAGGTGGAGGGATCTCTGGTGAAAAATACATTTATGTGAGTACTAAGAAAAAGATTGAAAGGGAATTAAGACCATGAATTAACTCTTGGAGAATTTTATTAAACCTGGAAAATTGTGCAAACTGATTATGAGATTAAGATTGGACCTGGGATAGTGAAACCTTACACCATCCTGGATCTTAAGGAATACCAGTAAATAATTATGCTTGTCAGAGCTATAACATCTCGCAATATTGCCAAATAAATCGAGCAATTTAGAAACAATTCAGCTGGTGTAGTCATTGTTGACTGGCATAAAACAGTGAACAAAGAGGACATAAAGGGCTGGATTTTAAAAAGATTACGCGCGTAAAAGGTCTTACGAGTGCCAGGCTTATTTTAAAAAGGCCCGGTGATGCGCATAAAGCCCCGGGACGCATGTAAGTCCCAGGGCTTGCAAAAAGCGGCGGGGAGGGGATGGGGCGGGGGCAGGGCCAGAGGCTCCAAGCACAGCGGCCATTTCCGCTGTGCTTGGGATCGCGCGCCGGCAGACGGCCAGCACGCGCAATTTACTAACAACAAAAACAAAACAAAAAAGTAGGGGGGAAAGGGCGGGAGAGGTAGGGGAAGGGAAGGGAAGGTGGGGTAGGGGGGAAGGGACCGGGGGGAAGGCAGCGCGGCTCAGCGTGCGCAAGGTGCACAATTGTGCACCCCCTTGTGCGCGCCGACCCCGGATTTATAACGTGCGTGCCTGTGCGCGCATGTTATAAAATTGGGCCTACATGTGTGCGTGCCGGGTAGTGCGCGCACATGTATGCCCGTGCACAACCTATTAAAACTTTTTTTTTTAATTAAAACTTTTATTAATTATTATATCGTTTACAATGAAACAATAAAGAAATCCAAAAAATAAAATACATCAATATAACAATTTATCAAGTAATATTTGTTGGATATCTAGCCCCATCTAGGAGGTGAGAGGGAAACAAATTGGACATGCCCATATTATCTATAACAACCCCAACAGAAAAACAGCACTTCAATTCGTAGGCGGAGTTTTATACCTTAAGAAACCTTCCAAATGTAAAGGATCAGTAAATACAAATTTGTTATTTTGAAATACTATCTGACATTTACATGGGAATTTTAGGAAAAAACTTGCTCCAATATCCAGAGCTAATTGCTTATAAGTTAGAAATTATTTTCTACGTGCCTGAGTCACCTGAGACACGTCAGGAAAGACCTGTATTTTTTGTCCACAAAAATTCATGTCTTTCACTGAAAAGTATTTAGAGAAAAATTGATCTTTCTCTTGTTTTAAAGAAAATTGTATAAGCAAAGTCGCTCTTGATAATATATTGTCCATCGAGTCTTCTAAAAAAGTAGAGACTCCTGGACTATCCATCACATCTATATCCCCAGGTTGAGTAGAGAGTATTTTCCTTCTAGGTAAATAATATATCTTGGAGATCGTAGGGATTTTCTCAGTATCAAAGGATAAAATCTCAACTGCATATCTTTTGTATAATTCAAAAGCCGACATCAACCTTGAAAAAGGAAAATTTAACAACCTAAGATTATATGAACGTGTTATAAAATTGGGCGTACATGTGTGTGTGCCGGGTAGTTCACGCACATGTATGCCCGTGCGCAACCTATTAAAATCTACCCCAAAGAGTCTGCATAAAGGTTGAAATCTTCCAGAAGTTTAGAGGTCAGACTATGCTGATTGCATGTCATCAGACAGAGCTTATTGAAGTTTGCCATGTCATAGCATGCAGGAGGATGCCAGAGCCAAAGCTAACCTATGGCCAATGTGACCTTGGCCATAGGCGCCATCCAGTAAAAGGTGCTGTCAATCCCTCATAAAGCAGAAAAGCTGCCCCCCCCCCCCTTCCCAATGCAGTCCTTGGGGCTGAACAGCTCTGCTGCCCCAGGGAGAAAAATAGCTCTGAAAGGCCAGGGTACCAGGAGCAGTAGGCTATCAATGGAGGAATAGAGGGATGGAGACAGGGCATCCTAGACTGAGTGGGCTCCGTGCTTTTGGGAGACCTGTTTGACTGTGGCAGCCCCACCCTAGAAGCATTGTTTCCATGCCTGAGGGCCTATTATTGGGAAGAGGTGGAGTATGGGAACAAAGGTTTGCGCAGATGTTGAGAATCAGGAGGTGGATCCTTGGTCTGACTGGCGGAGAGGAACAGGAGGAGCCAGTAGGGACCCGGGCCGCTGGGACTTAGGAGGGCGGCAGGAGACGTAGATGAGTAGACAGACCAGGTTCAGGGCAGGCGGCTGAAGGCGTAGACGAGTAGACAGACCAGGTTCAGGGCAGGCGGCTGGAGGCATGGACAAATAGACAGACCAGGTTCAGGGCAGGCGGCTGAAGCAGGCAGACAGGGTGGCAGGAACAGGTGGGCAGGGTCAGGCAGGCAGACGAACAGGAACAGGCGGGCAGGATCAGGCAGGCAGACGAACAGGAACAGGCGGGCAGGATCAGGCAGGCAGGCGGGCAGGAGCAGGCGAGCAGGATCAGGCAGGCAGACGAACAGGCAACTAGTTACTCACAGGAGTCGACCACGTTGCAAGGCAAAGTCCCGAGGTTAAATTCCCCTCGGCGTCTGATGTCATCGCAGGGGCCGGCAAGACTTTTGCGCCGGAGGCCCTTTAAAAGGGGAGCCCTCCGCGCACGCGCGAGCCTAGGGGGCGGGGTCAGCAGTGCCCGGCGGCGTCTCCCTCGTGGAAACGCCACGATGCAGGCCCGAACGGGCCCAGCGGATCCGGCGGCTCGGGTGCCATCCTGCGGGGAAAAGAAGGTAAGGGTCCGGTCGCGAGGTGCGCAACCGGAGCCGCAACAGCAGAGGCGGGAGGATCAGCAGAACTGAGAAGCAATAGCAGGTGCTGGCAGTTGTTGCAACTAAAAGGCTGAAGAGATGTCTGTAGGTCTGCAAGAACGTAGGAGGATTTAATGGCAGCTGTTGTGTAGGTACACAGGAACTGAGAGGGAGGATTAGCATCAGCGAGCAGAGAATTTGAATGTGATATTTGAGAGCAGTGCAGAAATAAGGTTGCTGACTTGACTGCTGCTTCTGCCTGTAGTAGATTTGCTGGTGTGTGTGTGAGGCTGCTGGGGAGTGGGGACGGGTCTTGGCCAGAGTCTGGGGCGTGAGGGGTGAGAGTGAGGATTTTGGAAGGGTGAATTGTTAAACCTATTTATAATTCAGTGTCATACTTTGTAGCAGTTTTCAATAGCCCACTTATGGGGTGATGTGCATTAAACCCAGTTTTAGGCATGTAGATATTTTTGAAAATAACCCCCTTACAGGTCGATACAGTAAGGCCTCCTGGTGCCTGTCATTTCAAATGTCATTTCAAATGACATTTGAAATGACAGGCACCAGGAGGAGGGAGGCGGCGAAGCGACTTACTTCCTGCCTTTGGTTTTTTTGCTTTGCCGCTGTGTCTCACCTCCTCCCGGAGCAGGGCACGAAAGCAGTCTTGCTCCAGGAGGAGGTGAGACACAGCGGCAAGCAAAAAAAAACCAAAGGAAAAAAAAAAACTTTTCTGAGCCATCAGCAGCGGCGGCGGGATCCGGGGGGGGGGGGGGGGGGGTGGGTACGTGTTCGATCGGGCGAATAGGCAGGTAGGCGACAGCGGCGGCGGCGCAGCAAAAAAACCCAAAGCGACAAAAGTAACTTACTTTTCCGCGGCAGCGGGGCAGGGGCAGCGGCAGCGGGAGCGGGATCAGGGGGGGGGGGGGGTAGGCGGCGTGTTCGATCTGAGCCATCAGTAGCTCCCCCGACGAAGATGGCCGCCTGCACGGGGGAAAGCGTGCAATTGGCCGCTGAAGACGTGACGTCACGACGTTTGGCGTCACGGGGTGTGACGTCACGTCCTCAGCGGCCAATTGCACGCTTTCCCCCGTGCAGGCGGCCATCTTTTTGTCTTCGTCGGGGGAGCTACTGATGGCTACTGATGGCTCAGAAAAGTTTTTTTTTTCCCACCTACCCGCCCGCCCGATCGAACACGCCGCCCCCCCCCCCCCCCCCCCCCCCCCATCCCGCTCCCGCTGCCGCTGCCGCTGCCCCGGAAAAGTAAGTTACTTTTGTCGCTTTGGTTTTTTTTGCTGCGTCGCCGCCCCTGTCGCCTACCTGCCTACTCGCCCGATCGAACACGTACCCCCCCCCCCCCCCCGGATCCCGCCACCGCTGCTGATGGCTCAGAAAAGTGTTTTTTTTTCACCTACCCGCCCGCCCGATCGAACACGCCGCCGCTACTGATGGCTCATGCCGCCGCTGTCGCCTACCTGCCTACTCGCCCGATCGAACACGTTACAGTGCAGATAAGTGTGGGATTGGGGAGAGGTCCCCCAGAAAATTAAAGAACCCCCCCATTGTTTAAAAAATTATAACAGTTCTTAATAAAAGTAAAACCTCTCTTTTCCCGTTCCCTTTCCCGTGCGATTTTGGCACTACACTACACTAACACCTACTAGGGGGAGGCGGTAAACTAACACGTTAAGGCCGCGGCAAAACAGCAGGTTACTGAGGAGATAGTATCAGCGCCCGTTACAGTATCGGAGGGGAATAGCTAATTCCTTCAATATACAGCTTTTTCGTTCATTTACATGCTGGGTGCGGAAAGGGTTATGTGTCTATTTTAGGAAGCGCTAAGGACGCGTGAAACTGGAGACTGTATCGCTGGATGGCCTTACTCGTCTGTATTGTGCGCTCCCAGCACGTTACAGACGGGGAATCTTTAACTGAACGTTACTGTATCGACCTGATAGTGATTAAAATAAAAGAAATACATGAGAACAATGTTATGTTTTGGTATGGATGTGAACCCTGGGCCAGAATGAGAGGCGTCACCGCCCACAGGGAGGAGCCCCGTGGGCCTCACTGCCAATGGGCATGGTCTCAGTAGCTAGGACACAGCTGTAGTATAGACTTTATTATGGAAGAAAGAGAGAGCATAACCCATGGAGCGGGGAATGCGGTAAAGGTGCAGTTTAGAGCAGAACCCGTGGAGCAGGTACTGTAATCAAAGTACAGTTCTTAGCTGAGGGGTGAACCCAGGAAGGTACCTCAGCTGAGACAGTCCAGTAGTGGTATGCAGCATGGGGTACACCAGACAGTCTTCCCAATAGAATGGTAAATACCTATTGAGTTCAGATCTGGTATTGGCCCACAGCGTGGAGTACACCGAGGATGACTATATGAGGCAGATGGTGTAGAGGAGGTCTGAAGT
Organism: Rhinatrema bivittatum; assembly: GCF_901001135.1. NCBI lineage: Eukaryota > Metazoa > Chordata > Amphibia > Gymnophiona > Rhinatrematidae > Rhinatrema > Rhinatrema bivittatum. The sequence continues at coordinate 208,389,292 of NC_042623.1, forward strand.
CCTGAAGAGGAAATAGAAATCTTCCTGCAGCACAGGGTAGATGTAGCGAATCCTGCTGGTGAGAACGCGGTAGTGGCCTGAGGCTCGGGGTACACCACAGAGAGAATTCCAGTAAGACTTGGTAGAGATGAAGCGAGGTGAACTCACAAGGCTTGGTTCCAGAAGGACAAGGCAGGAAGGCCTTCTGTGGAGCGGATAGCCTAGGAACGCGGAAGAGCCCCCGAGGAGTGGGTACTCAGAGCGTTCCCCACCTAGACAGTAACAGGAGGTCCAAGGAGAAGCGGATTCACCAACAAGGAGAACTCTTTGCTAAAAAAATGTGCAAATAAAAATAAATAAATAAATAACTCGTCTGAGAGTTGGGCCAGTCAGCTTAAATACAGCAAGGCAATGACGTCATGTGGAATGGACATCCCCGAGGTTCCCGCCATCACGTGTACTAAAGTCGGCCCGTGTGCACGTATGCTATGTGACTCCAGGAATAAGATGGCGATCGGCATCGCCCACACCATCCCAGGGACTTCAGGGAGGTCAGCGTTCGCTGGCAGAGGCCGCTATTCTTCCGAGGATTGATGAAATAGCAAGAAAAGAGTTGAGCATGAGAGGTCACAGCCATCTGTGACCGACGAGTGCAACAGTACCCCCCTTCTTAGAGCCTCTCCCTGGGGATTTTGGTTTCCTTGGATGGGAAACGTGGAACTGCCGAATCAACTCCTTGTCGAGGATGTTACATGCAGGCTCCCAACTGTTTTCCTCCGGTCCAAATCCTTCCCAGGATATGAGGTACTCCCAGCGCCTTCCATGTTTTCAAACATCCAGAATATCCTCTACCTGTTAGGTGATGTCCTCTTCCGCAGTAAGAGGTTGTGGTTCAGGTGTCTTTTTTGAGAATTCTGAAAGGATGAGTGGTTTTAGAAGAGAGATGTGGAAGGCGTTGTGGATGCGTAATGAATAAGGTAACTGTAGACTGTAGGTGACAGGACCCAGGAGGCGACGGACAGCAAAGGGTCCGATGTATCTAGGTGCAAATCGAGCAGCCGGCAGTTTTAGGCAGATGAAACAGGTATTGAGCCATACCTTGTCTCCTGGTTGTAACTGTGGAGCTGCTCGATAGTGTGCATCATAGAATTTTTTTGCCTTTTGTCCAGCTTTTTGCAAAAGGTCCTTGGTGTATTGCCAGAGTTGATGCAGTTCTTGCGCTGATGCCTGGGCTGCTGGAGACGATACTGACAATGGCACCGGTAGAGGAGGTAGAGGTTGACATCCATAGACAAGTTGAAAGGGTGATGACCCTGTAGAAGCTGATGGATGACAGTTCAATACAAATTCATCCCAAGAAAGTAATTCAGCCCAATCGCTTTGCCTGGAGTTAACATAGGCATGAAGGAATTGTTTTAGTGTGCGATTCGTTCTTTCAGTTTGACCGTTTGCCTGAGGAAGGTAAGCGCTGGTGAAATCCAAGGAGATGTCAAGTTTTTTGCATAATGCTTTCCAAAACTTTGCGGTGAACTGAACCGCTCTGTCGGAGAGGATATGTCTGGGTAAGCCGTGGAGGCGGAAGATATGCCATATGAATAGCTTAGCCAGTTCTGGAGCTGAGGGTAGCCTAGTAGCGCCACAAAATGTGCCATTTTGGAAAAATGGTCAACTGTGACCCTTATGGTGTTGATGCTGTCAGACAGGTAGTTCTACGATGAAGTCTGTCGCTATATATGTCCATGGTTCACTTGGAGCGGGTAGTGGCTGAAGAAGACCCCATGGATAAACAGGTGGTGGTTTCTGTCTCGCACAACTCCACGTAGGCCCGAACATCTTTTGTAGGGTAGCAAATGTACAGGACTGCCCCGGATGACCTGCGAGCAGAGAGTCGTGGGCCCACCAGAGTATCTTCTTCAGGAGGGTCTGTGGAACTACTGTCTTTCCAGCTGGAACCATGTAGGTAGTAGATAGAAGTACCCTAGCTGGGACAATGATGTGGCGCGGCGTGTCAGGCACATCTTCTGTGGAAAATGAATGGGATAACACATCTGCGCGGGTGTTCTTGCCCGCTGGGCGATACTTCAGGAGCAAATCAAAATGATTAAAAAATAATACCAACGGGCCTGTCTGTAGTTCAGATGCTGTGCTTGTTGCAAGTATTCAAAGTTATTATGATCAGTGTAAACCGTGATTTGGTGTTGAGCACCTTCGAACCAGGGGCGCCATTCTTCAAACGCCAACTTAATTGCTAGTAGCTCCTTCTCTCCTATCCCGTTGTTTCGTTCGGCTGGAGAGAAACACCATAAGAAGAAGGAACATAAGAACATAAGAATATGCCATACTGGGTCAGACCAAGGGTCCATCAAGCCCAGCATCCTGTTTCCAACAGTGGCCAATCCAGGCCATATGAAGCTGGCAAGTACCCCAAAACTAATTCTATTCCATGTTACCATTGATAATGGCAGTGGCTATTCTCTAGGGGGCGGATTTTAAAAGGCGCGCAAATAGCCTACTTTTGTTTGCGCTCCAGGCGCAAACAAAAGTACGCTGGATTTTAGTAGATACGCGCGGAGCCGCGCGTATCTGCTAAAAACCTGGATCGGCGCACGCAAGGCTATCGATTTTGTATAGCCGGCGCGCGCCGAGCCGCGCAGCCTACCCCCGTTCCCTCCGAGGCCGCTCCGAAATCGGAGCGGCCTCAGAGGGAACTTTCCTTTGCCCTCCCCTCACCTTCCCCTCCCTTCCCCTACCTAACCCACCCACCCGGCCCTGTCTAAAACCCCCCCTTACCTTTGCGGGGGATTTACGCCTCCCAGAGGGAGGCGTAAATCCCCGCGCGCGAGCGGGCCTCCTGCGCGCCGGGCTGCGACCTGGGGGCGGGTACGGAGGGCGCGGCCATGCCCCCGGACCGCCCCGGGCCGTAGCCACGCCCCCGTACCCGCCCCCAAAACGCTGCCGACACGCCCCCAGAACGCCGCGACGACCGGGCCCGCCCCCTGACACGCCCCCGACACGCCCCCCCTCGGAGAACCCCGGGACTTACGCGAGTCCCAGGGCTCTGCGCGCGCCGGGAGGCCTATGTAAAATAGGCTTCCCGGCGCGCAGGGCCCTGCTCACGTAAATCTGCCCGGTTTTGGGCGGATTTACGCGAGCAGGGCTCTGAAAATCCGCCCCTAGGTGAACTTAATAGCATGTAATGGACTTCTCCTCCAAGAACTTATCCAATCCTTTTTTAAACACAGCTATACTAACTGCACTAACCACATCCTCTGGCAACAAATTCCAGAATTTAATTGTGCGTTGAGTAAAAAAGAACTTTCTCTGATTAGTTTTAAATGTGCCCCATGCTAACTTCATGGAGTGCCCCCTAGTCTTTCTATTATCCGAAAAAGTAAATAACCTATTCACATCTACCCGTTCTAGACCTCTCATGATTTTAAACACCTCTATCATATCCCCCCTCAGCCGTCTCTTCTCCAAGCTGAAAAGTCCTAACCTCTTTAGTCTTTCCTCATAGGGGAGCTGTTCCATTCCCCTTATCATTTTGGTCGCCCTTCTCTGTACCTTCTGCATCGCAATTATATCTTTTTTGAGATGCGGCGACCAGAATTGTACACAGGATTCAAGTTGCGGTCTCACCATGGAGCGATACAGAGGCATTATGACATTTTCCGTTTTATTCACCATTCCCTTTCTAATACTTTCCAACATTCTGTTTGCTTTTTTGACTGCTGCAACACACTGAACCGACGATTTCAATGTGTTATCCACTATGACACCTAGATCTCTTTCTTGGGTTCTAGCACCTAATATGGAACCCAACATTGTTTAATTATAGCATGGGTTATTTTTCCCTATATGCATCACCTTGCACTTATCCACATTAAATTTCATCTGCCATTTGGATGCCCAATTTTCCAGTCTCACAAGGTCTTCCTGCAATTTATCACAATCTGCTTGTGATTTAACTACTCTGAACAATTTTGTGTCATCTGCAAATTTGATTATCTCACTCGTCGTATTTTTTTCCAGATCATTTATAAATATATTAAAAAGTAAGGGTCCCAATACAGAAACCTGAGGCACTCCACTGACCACTCCCTTCCACTGAGAAAATTGTCCATTTAATCCTACTCTCTGTTTCCTGTCTTTTAGCCAGTTTGCAATCCACAAAAGGACATCGCCACCTATCCCATGACTTTTTACTTTTCCTAGAAGCCTCTCATGAGGAACTTTGTCAAACGCGTTCTGAAAATCCAAGTATACTACATCTACCGGTTGACCTTTATCCACATGTTTATTAACTCCTTCAAAAAAGTGAAGCAGATTTGTGAGGCAAGACTTGCCTTGGGTAAAGCCATGCTGACTTTGTTCCATTAAACCATGTCTTTCTATATGTTCTGTGATTTTGATGTTTAGAACACTTTCCATTATTTTTCCTGGCACTGAAGTCAGGCTAACCGGTCTATAGTTTCCCGGATCGCCCCTGGAGCCCTTTTTAAATATCAGGGTTACATTAGCCACCCTCCAGTCTTTAGGTCAATGGATGATTTTAATGATAGGTTAAAAATTTTTACTAATAGGTCTGAAATTTCATTTTTTAGTTCCTTCAGAATTCTGGGGTGTATACCATCCGGTCCAGGTGGTTTACTACTCTTCAGTTTGTCAATCAGGTCTACCACATCTTCTAGGTTCACCGTGATTTGATTCAGTCCATCTGAATCATTACCCATGAAAACCTTCTCCATCATGGGTACCTCCACAACATCCTCTTCAGTAAACACCGAAGCAAAGAAATCATTTAATCTTGCCGCAATGGCCTTATCTTCTCTAAGTTGTAAGATGTAAGATGTAAGTTGTGGCTATCAGCATGTTGGCTAAGGACTGCTCCAACCCTGACATCTGAGACATCAACCTCGACAATGAAAGGTCGTCGGGGGTTTGGGTGGCATAGAAGAGGCTCTTGAAGGAACGCCTTCTTAAGGTGTTGAAAGGCACTCACGGCTTCTGGTGACCACTGAGAAGGGTTAGCTCCTTTTCATGTCATGGCTGTAAGAGGCACGGTCAAGGTGGAATACTGATGAATGAATGATCTGTAGTAGTTGGTGAATCCAAGGAATCACCTCAGAGCCTTACATCCAGTAGGTTGGGGCCAATCACGAATGCTCTTGGTCTTCTGTGGGTCCATCTGAAAACCCCGACTGGACACCACATAGCCCAAAAAGGGAATGGATTCTTGATGGAAGGAGCACTTCTCCAATTTGGCATATAAGTTATGGTCTCTCAATCTCTGGAGAACCTTGATGACATCCAATTGATGGAGGTTCTGGGAAAAGACCAGTATATTGTCAAGATAACTACGCAGGTGTAAAGTAGGTCCCTGAAGATTTCATCATGTTTTGAAACACGACAGTTAAGGCCTTCCAGGAAGATAGCCCGTAGACAACCTAGGTCCCAATGTAGTTCGGAGGACAGGGTTTTGAATTCAATGATGTAATCAGTCAAAGGTTTATTACCTTGTTGGAGATGCAGGAGTGCAGATCTGGTGACAGTCTTGCGAGTGGGGTTGTCAAATACAGAACAAAAGAGAGCAAGGAAGCCAGTTAAGTCTTTCAAAATTGGATCATTTCGCTCCAAAGAGGTGATGCCTAGGCCAGGGCTTTCCTGTCTAAAAGAGACAGTATGTAATTGGTTTTGGACACCATGTCTGGGAAGTAGGTAGGTTGCAGTGAAAAGTGCATACAGCACTGGTTCAGAAAGCCCTTACATAACAGGGGATCACCTATAAAGTGTGTAGGTGCTGGCAGAGGTACGGAGTGCTGTATAGACAATGCCTGTGAAGTGGCAGGGAGTCTGTCGGGCGTCAAGGCAGAGTCCAGCCAAGAGCTTAGCTGGTTAAAAGTGTTGGCCAAAGTAGTGTCCTTTGTTGCTCGGAGAGTCACTGGGCTAGGCCAGGAATGGACCTGAGCTGGGTCCATGGAATTAGCAATCTGTTATGTTTTGTTATGGATGTGAACTCTTGGCCGGAGTGAGAGGTGTCACCGCCCACAGGGAGGAGCCCCGTGGCCCTCACTGCCGGTAGGCGTGGTCTCAGTAGCTAGGACACAGCTGTAGTATAGACTTTATTATGGAAGAAAGAGGGAGCATAACCCGTGCAGCGGGGAATGTGGTAAAGGTGCAGTTTAGAGCAGAACCCGTGGAGCGGGTATTGTAATAAAAGTACAGTTCTTAGCTGAGGGGCGAACCTAGGAAGGTACCTCAGATGAGACAGTTTGGTAGTGGTCCACAGCACAGGGTACGCCAGACAGTCTTCCCAATAGAGTGGTAAATACCTCTTGAGTGCAGATCTGGTAGTGGCCTACAGCACGGGGTACACCAAGGATGATTATACAAGGCAGATGGTGTAGAGGAGGTCTGAGGTCCTGAAGAGGAAATAGCAATCTTCCTGCAGCGCAGGGTAGATGTAGCGAATCCTGCTGGTGAGAATGCGGTAGTGGCCCGAGGCTCAGGGTACACCGCAGAGAGAATTCCAGCAAGGCTTGGTAGAGATGAAGCAAGGCTTGGTTCCAGAAGGACAAGGCAGGAAGGCCCTCCAAGGAGCGGATAGCTTAGGAACGCGGAAGAGCCCCCGAGGAGCAGGTACTCAGAGCATTCCTCACCGAGACAGGAAGTCCAAGGAGAAGCTGATTCAGCAACGAGGAGAACTCTTTGCTAACTTGTCTGAGGGTTGGGCCAGTCAGCTTAAATACAGCAAGACGGTGACGTCATGCGGAGGGGACACCCCCGAGGTTCCCACCATGACGTGTACTAAAGACGACCTGTAGGTGCGAGTGCGCGCTAGGTGACTCCAGGAACAAGATGGCGGTCGGCATCGTCCACGCCGTCCCGAGGACACCAGGGAGGTCAGTGTTTGCTGGCAGAGGCCACATTCTTCTCAGGATTGACGAAGTAGCAAGAAAAGAGGTGAGCATGAGAGGTCGCAGCCGTCTGCAACCGACAGGCGCAACAAACAATTACTTAAATGATAACAGTATAATAAAGGTAGAGGGTAAAGAAAGGAAAATAAGAAAAATTCCCAGGTTCTTGTATTGGTCCACTTTGTATTTTTTTTTTTTAATTTTTTATTTATGCGTTTCAAATAATACATAAAGATTTGAATTTTTGATACAGAAATCAGACAAGTCTACATGAGAAAGAAAATTTTTCCTTAACAACATAACAATATGTATCAACCTTTAAAGCAATTGGTAATCCTCTAGAGGTGAAAAACTATTCAAGCGGTTACAGGAAATGAGAATAATCTCAATATACAAATGAAAAAATAAGGTGGCGCTTTCTATCTATCTTATCTCCTAACCAAAACTAAAGCCTTTAGGTCAATGAATCCAAATAAACTTTCAGTTGTGAAACATCATAGAAGATATATTTCTGATTTAGGTGAGTTATTTCTCATTTACAGGGAAATCTCACTAGCATTTTCCCTCCCTTAGTTTCAACTATATTTTTCATTGCAGGAAATTGCTTCCTCCTAACCTGTGTATGACGGGACAGGTCAGGATAGATCCAAACGGGGGCACCATAAAACTTTTCCAGCCTCTTCCTCATGTAAATGCGAAACACTGCATCCCTATCTGCGGAAAAAACAAAAGATATATGCAATGTAGCTCTAGTTTCAATTTTTGTGTTTATTGATGCTTCAAGGATTTCAGATATATTTAATTGTGGTTTCTCAGATTTACTTTCTATGTCCTCTTTACCTCTCTTAATTCCCACATAATATATCTTAGCAACAGGGGGAATAGCTTTTTGTGGCATTTGGAGTATATTAATAAGATATTCCTTAAACATCTCTAGGAAAATTTAATATCCTCAAATTTAGATATTTTAACGAATTTTCAATAGCTTTGAGCCTTTTATCATATAGTATCTCCATTTTAGTGATTTTTTGTGTGCTACTTTGAATACCAGTTACTCTCCTATCCAGTTCTTGTTGTTGATTTTCCAGCTTTAACACATCAGTTTCTATTTTAATGAAACGTTGATTTGATGTTTCAGTAATCTTAGTCAAGTTCACAATTGCAGCTTCTAAAGATTTAATCGCCGACCATATTGAGCTCATTGTTATATCTTCAGCTTTATTAAACTGTTGCTGTTCATTTGGTCCCATTTGACCTCCTTTAGCATGGTCTCCATCTCCAGTCGATCCTGTTAAGGATTCATTTATTGAATGTTCAGAGACAACTAGTTGTGGCGGAGGAGGAGTAATAGGAGCTCCCGGTGATAAAGATGCCTCGGCCAGAGGATTTTGCACCCGCTCAATAGCTATTTCCTCAGCGGGTTTAAAACTGGCAAGTGGTGGTAGGGATATAAATTCAGGAGTCCTGTATACCTGGGGGGGTTTCTTCCCTCCCCCCTTGTCATTTCTGGTTCCTTCCCACCCTCCGTCTGGTGTTGGTCCTTGCTTTGTTTTTATTCTGCTTGTCATAGCTGTATCTGTGTAAGGGCAGTTTACCTGATGTAAAGCTCCTCGAGGAAGTGGACCCTTAGTAATTAAGTATGGTTGGCACTAGCTAGTGGGCAAACCCACGCTGTCAGTTGGTGGAGAAGCCCGGAGGTGGGACAGACTAGAGCTTCTCCTATACAAGCCACCTTCTCCGCAGGTTGAGCCCTTGGGTTTTGGCGGCTGGCAGATCTTAGTTGGGTCCCTAGGACAGTCCTGAGGCAGGTCCAAGGCAGAGCATAGGTCTGAGCAGGCGGCAGACAACTGAGATGGGAGACGAGCCATGGTTGAGGTGGGCACCAGGCAGCTGAAACAGCAGGCCAGAGGTTGGAGCAGGCAGATCAAGGCTCAGTCCAAGGCTGAGGACAAAGTCCAGGAAGTTATACTAAGGGGGCATGGAGTAATGGTCAAGACAACCAAGTGCAACGACCAGATGAACAAGGGACAGGCTGGGCAAACAGGCAAGGTATGAGGAAAGACCAAGACAAGGGACAAGCACAAATAAAGACACTGCTATTGATCAAGTTGACTTGGAGAATGCCACTGCTATTGTTGGCATTGGTGGCATGGGATCTACTTAGTGTTTTGTGTACTTGCCAGGTACTTGTAACTTGGATTGGCAACTGTTGGAAACAGGATGCTGGGCTTGATGAACCCTTGGTCTGACCCAGTATGGCAACTTCTTATGTTCTTAAAGCTGCTCACCATGTAAAAATGTGACAGTAATTTTATCATGGGTTTGGAAGTTGCTTGGTTTTGTTTGTATTACTGTCTTTTAGGGATGTGAATTGTGTCCTCGATCGTCTTAACGATCGATTTCGGCTGGGAGGGGGAGGGAATCGTATTGTTGCCGTTTGGGGGGGTAAAATATCGTGAAAAATTGTGAAAAATCATGAAAAATCTAAAAATCTAAAAATCGCAAAACCGGCACATTAAAACCCCCTAAAACCCACCCCCGACCCTTTAAATTAAATCCCCCACCCTCCCGAACCCCCCCCCCAAATGAGTTAAATAACCTGCGGGTCCAGCGGCGGTCCGGAACGGCAGCGGTCCGGAACGGGCTCCTGCTCCTGAATCTTGTTGTCTTCAGCCGGCGCCATTTTCCAAAATGGCGCCGAAAAATGGCGGCGGCCATAGACGAACACGATTGGACGGCAGGAGGTCCTTCCGGACCCCCGCTGGACTTTTGGCAAGTCTCGTGGGGGTCAGGAGGCCCCCCACAAGCTGGCCAAAAGTTCCTGGAGGTCCAGCGGGGGTCAGGGAGCGATTTCCCGCCGCGAATCGTTTTCGTATGGAAAATGGCGCCGGCAGGAGATCGACTGCAGGAGGTCGTTCAGCGAGGGTTCCGGCGCCTCGCTGAACAACCTCCTGCAGTCGATCTCCTGCCGGCGCCATTTTCCGTACGAAAACGATTCGCGGCGGGAAATCGCTCCCTGACCCCCGCTGGACCTCCAGGAACTTTTGGCCAGCTTGTGGGGGGCCTCCTGACCCCCACGAGACTTGCCAAAAGTCCAGCGGGGGTCCGGAAGGACCTCCTGCCGTCCAATCGTGTTCGTCTATGGCCGCCGCCATTTTTCGGCGCCATTTTGGAAAATGGCGCCGGCTGAAGACAACAAGATTCAGGAGCAGGAGCCCGTTCCGGACCGCTGCCGTTCCGGACCGCCGCTGGACCCGCAGGTTATTTAACTCATTTGGGGGGGTTCGGGAGGGTGGGGGATTTAATTTAAAGGGTCGGGGTGGGTTTTAGGGGGTTTTAGTGTGCCGGCTCACGATTCTAACGATTTATAACGATAAATCGTTAGAATCTCTATTGTATTGTGTTCCATAACGGTTTAAGACGATATTAAAATTATCGGACGATAATTTTAATCGTCCTAAAATGATTCACATCCCTACTGTCTTTAACATAAGGCATGGAGGTAATCTGAACAGAACAGACGTTACTAACCATAATGGGTACATGGGGGTTACCTGCACAGAGTGGCAGTTGCTGTCATTGGAAGCTTGCTGGCCAGACTGGATGGATCATTTGGTCTTTTTCTGCTGATAATACTATGTTATGTTAAGTTAACAAGGCACAAGGAGACATAAGAACACCGTGAGCCCTTCATGTTCTAGGACATTGAGCATGTGCATGCACCTAAAGGGGCTATCAGGAGTGGCTTGTGGTGCCAGTGACCTGCTGTACTGCTTGTCAGCAGTGGTTGGCACTGCAAAGGAGTGTTGGGAGCTGGTGGCATCGGATTAAGAGATGCTTCTTGCAGGGACTTCCTGCGAGCCACTGAATGTAACACCAGAGCAGATTTTTGTACTGGGTTTCCTTTGATGGATCAGCTGAGAGGGCTGATCGATCATTCAACATATTGAAAGATGTGGCTGGGTACAGTCGCAGCTGTGTAGAGTGCCTTACTGTGTCTTTTAAGAAGATGACGGCTCCTGAGTGAAGGGAACTGCCATCATGCTATTGTTTTGTATTTTCACCAGTATTTTTTCTGTGGAATTTTTCCATGGGGGAAAATATCACACAGTTTCCAAAGCTATGGTACCAAGTATCACAGTTTCATAGCCCCATGGTATTATTTCATGGGCCACAACATTGATGTCCTTCGGAGTGAGGAAACTCAGACAACAATGAGATTTGTACTATGTTCTCTACCTGGGTAACATCAAGCTAGGTTGAGAGAACATTGTACAAATGTCATTGTTGTCTGAGTTTCCTTACTCCGAAGGACATCAAATCTTCACAAGAGTGTACTGTTCTGATCGTACATTTTACTCTGCATGTAAAAGTGGACCCTATCCCCTATACTACTACCTAAACCTCACCTCGAGTTACTAGGTGGGCCTCCTATAGTAGCATAAATAGCTAACTACTACAAGGGCCTTGTATATAGTCATGCTCTCTCTTTCTCTCTCTCTCTCTTTCTGGTGAAAGGAGCACTTTAGAGGTTGGAAAATGCAATTATGTAGGTATTACCACAAAGTGTGAAAAGTTAATGTACTTTGCAGTAATGCCTATGCAAAGAGCTAAGATAATGCACATTGTAATAAATAGGTTATTACCATAAAACACACCCCTTTTTATATCACTTGTGATATTTATTGCTTTTTGATAAATCTAGGCCAGAGTTAGCCGGATAAATTATCCTGCTAAATCAACTCTTCTCCAGAAAGTCTCTGAACCACCTTTGGAATGTCCCTCACTTATCCAGCCAAATTCTTGTCAGACAAATAGTTATTTGGCTAGAATTTAGTCAGATAAGTGGCTAAATTTTCATTTAGGCAGATAATTTTTTAGTTATCCAGATAAATGCATTGAATATGCACCTCTTTGTTATTAGTTTTTGCCTCTGGCAAGCTTCTTAAATTCTCTCTTGGCCTGAATTCAATTCTAGTACTCAAAAACCTGGCTGTTTGGGGGAAAAAAATCTTGTGAATTTCATTGTCTGCCACTATTATACAATGCATTCTGTAGTTCTTACTTCTATTGAGATAACCAGTAAATGAACAGAGATAACCTTTTCAACTAACTTACCCAGAAAAGTTGTATTTGAGATTAGTCTATAATGTCTATAATCTACTAAATCTAGATTACTTTTCTTGGGAATTGAATAAAATAGCTACATACTTTTTTAGCTTTCAGTAGATGACACTTCCTAACTGATGCGTTTAAAATAGTTCTGAAGCTCTAAAGGAAGAATAGCATTGAATGTGGGGAGGAGAGTTTACCCTAGAAACAGGAAATGATGCATAGTTTACCCTAAGAACAGGAAATGATACTGCCATTTGCATTGGTGTAAAGTACCCATGAGAATTTAGTGTGTGTAATTTATATTAATTTTCAAAGAGAAAGTACCAGGATACTTGGCATTTGAAAATTAACATAAAAAGTCCGGTCCCTGGACTTTGACCCTATCATGTGACAGGAGCAAAGTTGGATCTATGCCATTTTGTAAAATGGCTTGAAATAGTGTTTCAGGCCCCCACTATACCAATACTACTTCTTAGAGATAGGGGTGTTGCAAGGGTGTAGGGTAGACCCCCTCCCCCAGGCAACCAGTCTTTTTTTAGGTTGGGGATAGAGAAGATTTTTTTAAAATTTTGATCAGGGGGAAAGAGGGAAGTGGACTGATGAGGAGGGATTACTGGAAGAGAGGGGGGTTATGCATAGAGTGGATGGTGATTTTGACAACTAGGGGACGGGAAGGGGGTGGGGCATTGCCATATGTTTTCATGGACTTTTTTTTTACTTTTGGAGGCTTGAGCCACCTCTACAGGTAGTGGAGGTCTCAAAAGACCCCTGGGGACAATTTGTCACTTGATGCAAAAACGGAGCTAGTAAGCAGTCTATACAATGCTAAATGGAAGATACATGCCAGGGATGGTCAAAACTGAGATTAAGGGATTTCAAGCTAAGGTTGTATGTTTTAACTGTGAATCTGTGGTGTAGTAAAGTTGTGTAAATGTTTTGATATGTTTTGATATATTATTGTACAAATTGTGTATGTTTTAGGCTTGTTAACTGGTTTGGGTTGGTTTTGAATAAAATAGTATAAAAATCTAAATAATTAAACAATAATTTTTTTTCCCAACAATTGAAGGGCTATTGAGCTGGTGCAGGTGGCATTGAAGCCAGTGGGAAATTCTGTGAATACTCCTTGGTGAAATAAGTTGTTGCTCTGTATACTGACGTGATTCCCTGAAGATTCTCAACCAGGAATAGACCTGATGTGAGGATGCTGTTGACACCACGTGGCTTGGAGTATTAAGAAGCTCCAACCTAAACTGTGTTGGAACCAGCAGGTTACAACTCCCCAGAAACTAAGATGTTTGAGACCAGCAGTTTGATAGTGGCCAGTTATTGTCCAGAAAGACCACAGGGACCTCCACAACTGGATGTTTAGGCAACAGCCTCACTAGTTTTGTTAACTGGATTATTGCAAAATTTAGTGGTAAGGCATGGGGAAGTGAGCAGATTATTATTGGATTAAGCATGGGTAATTGAATACTCATCTACCCAGAATGGTAGAGAACCAATATGAGTAAAACTGACTTCTAAAACTGGCAGCTGAGATTCATCCTTGACTTTTATAAATGGGCAGCGTGGATTGGCCAATTGGTATTTCTGTCACCATCTACTATGTTATAATGCTAATATTATTTATGGTGAGACAAACTCATGCCCCAGAATGAAAAAACATGGTTTGAGTTGATATTTTTGAAAACCTTTGAGTATTTAGGCATAAAGTATAGAGTTTCCTTCAGATGCTCATAAAAATAACTAATTTTTTAACTGCATTTGTGAGGCCATGCCTCTTGACAATATTTGCCCAAAATAGTCAAATGAACCTTACTTGGCAATTTGTGACAAAGCCAATGTGGGACAATGCAAACATCATGGCACAGTCCTTAATGTTCTACAAGAAGAAGGTAATAATGAAAGGTATAGCATCCTGATATATGTTGCTGCTCTTGAAATGTTACAAACATAGTAAACGTCTGTAGGTTGCAAAGTCATTTATTAGGTTCAGCGAACTTCCATATGCACAATTCTCAGAAGAATTAAGGAGTAGGAAGTTAAAAGAAAACAAAAACTGGATTCCACTGGTTATTGCAGCTTCCCAGAAAATGAATAAAGACTAGGATAAACAACATTCAGAAACACCTACTCAACTCCCATTTATTATCTTGTCACATTATTATGAGCAGCTAACTTAGAATGAATCCAGGTCGCAAAGCAAAAAAGGCCAATAGAAGCAAGGGAGACATTGAAGAATTGCTAAAACAAATTAGAGAAGGATTTAAGAAACCATACTAATAAGAAACAAGAAAATGAAATAGTGGAAAAATAAAGGGGGCAGAACAGGCTGGATTTAAGGATGGGACAAAAATAAATACCTAAGTAAATGTTGGGAAACTGCAAACATGTTGGATATACTTTCAAAAGGTGCACAAGAAGTACTACAGAACTTTTGCTGGGTTTGTATTTTCCTGGCAGTGTGTATTTTGGTACAAAAGTGTACCAAAATGTTGACTTCTCTAGGGAAAGAGAAATTCAGAAATCTGTCTGTGGGAAAAGCAAAACTGTCTGACTGTCTGAATACAAACCACCGCAAAAGGAACTGCTCTCTAAAAGTCATACAAAATCTGTTGTGTAAAGATTTAAACCTGTACAGGGATGAAGAGTCCTGGCAACAACCCAAAATGCATATTTTCTAGAATGACTCCTCAGGGGGTTATCCTGACTTGTTTTTATGTAGTTTAACATGTGTGAGTCCCCTCCCCTCTCCTCTAGTCCTTAAAAACTGAAAAGCTCAATCAAATTAAAACCAGAAGTCAAATATAGTTTAACTGAAGGAATGGATGACAGAGTCCTGGTGGGGGTAAGCAAAGACTTGTTAGAGAAGTTTCAATAAACATTCATGGGAGAAAGTACACATTCCAAGTCAACCAAGACTCCCAGACCTGCTTTGTAGCCCCAACAATAAAAAGGTAGATTTTAAAACATGCGTGTGGTGCGTCACCAGGTGCACGTATTTTGTAGGGATGTGCATTCGTTTTCAACGAATGTGCAATCCGCAACACATAAGTCCCTGTTCATTTGATTCGTGGGTTCGCAAAATGCATGGCGATCCCCCACGAATAAAACATATATTAGTTTCATTCTTTTGATTCACAGTGATTTCTTAGTGGCCGTTAGAAATAGGAGAAGGCCATGTGGGAGTATCCATAGCAAAAACCAACCCTTTCCTATGAATCATGTGACCTCACAGCCCTTTCAGAGTGGGTCAGACAGGTTGGCAAGGAGACCAGAATCCCAATGTATCAGAGTTAAGCATTTTTCTAATGCAGCCAATCGCCGCTCTCACTCAGTGCTCTGTGACACTGTTTCTGATGACGCTGTACTATTTATACCTTAACCACGCAGCATGCCATGCTCTTTCTTTGCAGGGGTTGTCCAGGTACTTTACTCAGAGCTAGTCTGTCTCAAATCTGTATTCAATTGCTAGCTAATTTGATAGAATTTTCCATTGAAAAAGATATTTGTTTGTTTTTGCTGCAGTGACAGCCAGGCTGTTTTTTGACTGCACTTTTTTTTATTGAACTCAGATGGTCTCTCTGTCTCTCCTACTGAGAAAAGCTGCCAGGAGTGGCATTTTGCTGCTTATCTTACCCCCCTGGAGTATATTGGTGCAGGCACAGGCAGGGTGTGGGTGGGAGATAGTGTGAGTTGGTATTTTCAAACAAGAAGAGCATTACTAGGAATTATGTTTGCTCAGGCTTCCAGTCAAGTCTTTTCTCTGCTGTTTCATTTTTTTGTGCACACAGAGCAGTCTTAGTTATAGTGTACATCAAGGCACTGCACTGCATCTCTGGGCAGTTTTCCAGACTCACATATATTGGGACAGCAATGCTCTTTTAAGCCAAATCCCCAGTAGGCATCTTTTGTAGTATAATAGAAACATAGAAATGATGGCAGAAGACCAATCGGCCCATCCAGTCTGCCCAGCAAGCTTCACACTTCTTTCCTTTCAAACTTATCTGTTTCTCTTGGCTCTTAGCAAACCTTGGTTCTATTTCCCTTTCACCCCCACCATTAATGCAGAGAGCAGTGATGGAGCTGCATCCAAGTGAAATATCAAGCTTGATTAGTTAGGGGTAGTAACAGCCGCAACAAGCAAGCTACACCCATACTTATTTGTTTACTCAGACTATGTTATTCAGCCCTTATTGGTTGCTTTTCTTCTCCCCTGCCGTTGAAGCAAAGAGCTATGCTGGATATGCGTGAAGTATTAGTTTTTCTTCTCCCCTGCCGTTGAAGCAGAGAGCTATGCTGGATATGCGTGAAGTATCGGTTTTTCTTCTCCCCTGCTGTTGAAGCAGAGAGCTATGCTGGATATGCGTGAAGTATCAGTTTTTCTTCTCCCTTGCCGTTGAAGCAGAGAGCTATGCTGGATAAGCGAGAACTATTAGTTTTACTTCTCCCTTGCCGTTGAAGCAGAGAGCTATGCTGGATATGCGTGAAATATTAGTTTTACTTCTCCCCTGCCATTGTTTGGTGTGTGCACATACAGCGGTCTAGGTCATAGTGTACATCAAGGCACTGCACCGTGTGTCTGTGGACAGTTTTCCAGACTCATATATATTGGGAAAGCAGTGCTCTTTTAAGCCAAATCCCCAGTAGGCCTCTTTTGTAGTTAAAAGATTGGTGTGTGCATATACCACGGTCTCAGTTGCAGTATAAATCAAGGCACTGCACTGTGCATCTGTGGGCAGTTTTCCACTCACATATATTGGGACTGAGGTGTTCATTCACCAATAAAGAAATAATTATTTTAATTGAAATCCCTAGTAGGCAGTGACATTAAATCCATGATGTCAGGGAAAGGTAGACATGGTCGAGTGATTGGGACTGGCAGAGGAGGTACTTCAAAAGGCAGTGCAAGTCCCCAATTAAAGTTGAAAAGGGAGCTGTTCCAATCTAAAATCTCTGGAGGGGCAGGCAGTTCCATCCTGAAAAAACTGAAATTTAAAGATGATGCACTGCCACCACCTGTTTCTCACCCTGTAGATTTGGAGGTGAGGGAAGGGGAGGCTGAGTCATGCAAGACAAAAGGGCGAGACCCAAAAGCAGCAGTGCGACAGCAGACTTGACTTAGAGTAGAAAATGTAGCGCAGGCAATGTTTGCTTCTGATTCCGATGAAGAATCATCTTGTGTGGGATTCTCATCATCAGAAATGGAAGAAGTAATAGCTGAAGGGGAGAGATGAAACTGATGATGAGGAGGAGGAAGAGCAGTCAGCGCAGTCACAGAGTGCGACTGATCCCTGGCATTGCTTCTCAGGGTGCACACACTACTTCAACTCCAGTGCCAGCATCCACCCCGAAGGCTATAGAGAAGGGACCACGAAAGAAATCTGCGATCTGGAGCCACTTTAAAGTGACGGAGTTTTGCTCAGTGTAATTACTGTGCCAGGGCTATTAGCAGAGGCAAGCAAATAGGACATCTAACTAATTTTGGCATGAGGCATCACATGCAGAAGCAACACCCAACAATACTGCCATCTGGGTTGGTGGCAGTACCAGTCAGGGGACCCCTTTTTCCAGGCAGCATAAAGTGGTTGAAAAGGAGCAGAGTCACCCCACGCCCTCAGCCCCTTCTAGCAGTCAGTTGGCAGGTCAGCAGTCCCCTGCCATGTGTCAGAAGCGACAACCCACCATGGAGGAAATGGAGTGGTGTTCGGTAACGCTATCCCGGAGAAGGAGGCAGGCAGCCTCAAAAATTGTAAGCAGGAGCATTGGGGAAATGATTGCCCTTGATGAACAGCCCTTGCAGGTAGTGGAGAATGTGGGTTTCAAGCATTTGCTGAAGGTCTTAGTTCCAAATTACAAAGTCCCCTCCAGAACCACATTTAGAGAAAGGTCATCCCCAGCCTGTACAACCAGTGTCACAGTTGAATCCAAGCGCTGCTAGCTAAGGCACAGGAGAGAGTGCATTTCACCTGGGATATCTGGACCGCCATGAATGCTGCATACTCTCACCTCTCCCTGACAGCACACTGGAGGAACTTGGCTGAGGCAGAGGCAGGCAGCAGCTCTATTAGTGAACAATTATCAGGGTGGAGGTGGGCTTTACTGTACACCCATCTGATGAATGAGGCCCATACCTCAGTCAATATTCTAGCATGCATCAGACAGATGCTGGCGGGCTGGCAGCTACACCAGCGAGACAGGAATCTTCAGGCAGGGTTCTTTGTCACAGACAATGTTGCAAACATGGTAAAGGCAATATGTGACAGGTGCTTTCAGAACATCTGATGTTTTATACACACTGCACCTGGTAGTGAAGTCAGCTCTGGGGTGGGAGTCCAATCACCAAGAGAGTAAACACCTGCATATGTTAATACACAAGTGCAGGAACATAGCAGTGCACTTCCACAGAAGTGTGAAGGTGAGCAGGTTCTCTGACAAAAATAGACTGATTTGGAGATGCCTCACAAGCGTCTCATTCTAGACATTGGCACCGGGTGGAATTCCACCTATATGATGCTGCAGAGGTTAGTGGAGCAGCAGACACCCCTTCAATACCTTTCTCTGGAAATGGAGATAGGTGTGTATAGTCCCCTAGGGCATCATATTTGGTTAGTTATGAGTCAGCTGGTAAAAATCCTGCAGCCCTTCAAGGATGCCATGGAAGAGCTGAGTTCCAGAAGTGCCACCTTGGCTGACATCACCCCTATAGTTAATTTTCTAGAGGAAAATTTGGAGGGCTTTAAACAGGAAGAGGGAATGACAGCAGAGTTGCTGCATTGTCTGGACTTTTTGCAGAAGCAGGTGCAAGAGAGATTAAGACCTTTAACAAAAGACCACTCATACATGCTTGCCACAGTCTGTGATCCCCATATGTCTTTCTATGAGAGTGCTAAAGCCTGCCTTTGACTCAAGCAATGGATTTCTTGCAATTCATCCTGCATCAGATGCTCTTCCTCCTTCTCCTCCTCCACATTCTCTTGATGGGCCTCCTCTGGAGAAGGCATGTGTCTGTTTAGTGCAAGGTTATGTAGCAAACAGCAGGCTAGAAAGATCTCGCACACTTTAGGGGGGCTGTAAAGAAACCAAGAAGGCATCCTCCAGATCTGTCAAGATAGTGGAAGCATGATTTAAGTAAACCAAAGGTTCACTCTATGACAGCTCTGGTCTTACGGTGTGCCCTGTTGTAGCGACAGTCAGCTGCAGTTGCTGGGGTGGCAATGGAGATCATGAGCCAGGTTTTCAGTGGATAGCCTCTGTTACCTGTAGGAGAAGACACAGAAAATCTGGGTTACAAGTACTTTCGGGGTTTCATAGTGGCACAGTTCACAGGGCTAGTTTAGAGGAGCCCTGCAGTGGCACCCTAAATATTAGGGATGTGCAGAGGGACGCCATATGTTGCATTCAGGATTCGGATTAGTCGGGGGCAGATACGTTTATCCATTAATTCCTATTCGTTTCCCCGCTAAAATTAAATTAACTACAACCCCCCACCCTCCTGACTCCCCCCAAGACTTACCAAAACTCCCTGGTGGTCCAGCGGAGGGTCTGGGAGCCATGCCCTGCACTCACACCCTCGCTGCCGGTTTCAAAATGGCGCCGATAGCCTTTGACCTACTATGTCACAGGGGCTACCGGTGCCATTGGTGAGCCCCTGTCACATGGCCATCGGTGCCATCTTGTGCTCCTACCATGTGACAGGTGCTGACCAATGGCACCGGTAGCCCCTGTGACATAGTAAGGGCAAAGGCGATCGGCGCCATTTTGAATACTGTCATCTGATAGCTGGAGTGCAGGAGGTCACTCCCGGACCCCCGCTGGACTTTTGGCAAGTCTTGTGGGGGTCAGGAGGGTCCCCCAAGACTTGCCAAAAGTCCCTGGACCACGGGACCCCCCGCTGGACCACGGGAATTTTGGTAAGTCTTGGGGGGTGTCAGGAGGGTGGGGGGTTTGCTTAAATTGGGCCCTTTAGACGGCCGAATAATTCAGCGGATTTGGTGTATTCGTGGGGAATCATGATACGTTTCGCTTCCCCATGAATACAACGAATAGGGCCCTATATGTTGCGGATGAGAAATATGTTAAAAACGAATGCACACCCCTACTAAATATAAGGGTGACAAAAGAAAGCAGGGAAATGGGTATGTGTTAGAAGTGGTGAGTGTCTTCCTACCTAGAAGTCATCCCCCAGTGATGTGTCCTTGCTGGAAGTGGTCATGAATTATTGAATGTGAGAGAATGAAGGCATTGTGAGTGGATCCTGGAAAGCAGGGCATCACATTCATGATGATGTCCACGGCGTTGCAGACCACTTGTATGTTTAGGAATCCCTTGTGGTTGTGGTACGTGGTCTCCTCCTGGTGCCCTTATGGGGACGTGAGTGCAATCTCTAGCTCCCAAGACTGAGGGGAAGCATGCTATTTGATAGAAATCAGTCATTATTTGTTGTTGTTCCTGTCTTCTGGAGGGGAATGAGATAGTTTTGTGTTTTCCTGAGCAAGGCAGCCACGCCCTGCTCTTGAGATGGCAGACTGAATGATTCCAGATGTAATTCCTAGAGGGGTTTGGAAGGTGCCGGTAGCAAAAAAGGCCAGGGCAGTAGTCACTTTAATGTGGACTGGCAAGGCATGGCCCCTTTGGGTTATAGGTTGCAGTTCAGGCTCTAACATTTGGCAGAGGTACAGTATTGTTTCCTTATTACATCTCAACCTGCGCATTACTTCCTCCTCAGACAGATCCAGAAAATGTGTCCGAGTCTTGTAAACTCTGTGTAAGGAGGTACCTCTTCCTCTGCATTCTTCTCTTCTCTCTTTCCCTTCTGAGCTGTATAGATCTGAGTACCCATGCAGCTTGTTGCGACCGTCACTGCTCGACATCCTCACTCCACCTTCTTTACCTCTTTGGCGACTCCCTCCGAGTCTGATGGATGGCTGGCTGCCGCGGCGTCTCCATGTCATCTCCCTCCGGCTCGACGTTGCAGATTTGACACGTTGCCTGAAGACCTAGGGCGCGCGCGCTCTGATTGAAGTACCAGCAAGAGCGCGAACCTCAGGGGCGTCCCCTGAGATGACATCATCTGCTTCCAATATTTAAAGGTCTTTGTTATTGCTTTGGCTATCCTAGCCACTTTGCCTCCTCGGACTTACCAGGGGTACCCGCTCCTCAGGGGCCTCGCTTTTTTCTTTACTTTCAGATTACAGATAGGAACCGGTACTTGCTCCTTGAGGGCCCATGTTCCTGGACACTCTGAAGATTCTCTACTGCCTGGAAGCTATCGCTGCTACAAACATTTGTGAGTTACCATCGCTCTCTCAGAGCTTTCCCTGGAACCAGGTACTCGCTCCTCGAGGGCCTAAACCTTTCCAGCTCCTGAGCTTCCTTGAGACTTTATGTGAGTTTTGTCATCTAGTTCTGTTCATGAACTCTGCCTACTCACGTTCTACAGTTTCTCAACAGCTCAGCCATCCTGGGATCACTGTTCTAGTACCTGAGGGACTACAGCCCTGCCGGGCACATCAGCTCACTACTGCCACCTCTGGTGGTTTCAAAAGCCATGTTTAATAAAAGAGCTAATGTGTGTTTGTCTCCATACTCAAGCCTAGCCGGTGTTCCCTCTCGGGATAACCTCCCGGGGGCGTGGTCATCTGCCACCGGCCCAGGGATCCACCCACAACTATATCAGATTCATTACAGATCGCTATTATTTAACGATATCTGAGACACTACAAGATTGTTGACTCCTCCTTCTTTAGGAGCCAATAAAAACAGATTGCTAACTCCGCAGTCTAACTATACAGAGCTTTCCTAACAGATTGCTAACTCCTATCTGATTGTTCCTCTCATCAGATAGCAGAACATTACAGAATATAACACAGCTACTATAATCATGTTGTAGAACAGAAAATATGAACATCCCACTCAATAGCTGTTGCTATAACATGCATTTCTCCTCCTGTTCCAGTCTCTTCCCATTGCACAAAAATCACAGTGCACACCTGAACGCTTTTTTCCAGTCCTTCCTTTGAAACCTACATTGTAAACCTGCTAGCCATGTGCTAGTAGCTTACACTTTCCCAGTTACCACCAGTAAGCCCCAACAAGCTCTCACTCCCACCTTCTGCCTTGCTCCTCCATCCACTGACCCAGAGCCAAACAAACAGATAATACCCGAGGAAACCGGAAAGTAAGCACTCGTTCGTGTATACCGACAGTAGCAAATATACGCACGTGGGTTTGGCTGAATGCGCCGTCTCATGAGTTTGCACTCCTTATAAAATTTATTTATTTATTTATTTTATTTACTTTTATATACCAGTGTTTGATTTTACATATCACATCGGTTTACATTTAAACAAAATTTGCAGGAACTTATGCGTTACCTTTGTCAAATACATTAAACATTTAAATATGGGGATTGTTAACAAGGGATATAAAAGAACATGGGGAATGGCTAATACGGGATGCACGAAGGGATGCACAAAGGGGAGTGCCCCTTCAGCGCGCGACGCCTGGTGTTCTGGCGCCGTTTAACGTCCGTCACAGTCCTCAGTGACATCAGAGGGGGCGGTTCTCCCAATCAAGGATCCCACACCGCCCCTCCCCTCTCAGTTCCAGATGGATTCTTTCACTTTTTTTTCTTTCTTTCTGTCTTTCTCATCACTGTTAGTTATTTCAGGGAGCCCGGTGGTGATGGTGTGTGGCATCCCTGTGCGCAGGCACCCGGTGTTCTGGCGCCGTTTAATGTCCGTCACAGTCCTCAGTGACATCAGAGGGGGGCGGGTCTCCCAATCAAGGATCACACACCGCCCCTCCCCTCTCATACGTCATATGTGCGTGAGTCTGGTTTATGCCCCCAACATGCCCCGACACGCCCCTTTTTTATGCACGCAGGTTTGTGCGTGCATGCACACATACGTGCACAAATACCATCTACGCAAAATTATATGTGTGCGCACCAGCCCTAAAAACGCTCGTAGGTGCCGATTTTTACATGCTCAGGCTTTTTAAAAATCCGCCTGGTATTCTATAATAAAGTATTGCCTGCAATGACTTCCATCTGTTCTTGAAACATTTCTCTTGTTTGACTATTTTGTTCCTGATTTATCAAACTTTATACCATAGATAGTGCATAAAATAAAATCTTTAATAAATCAGAGCCATTTGGAGAGAAAACATTGGAGCGTTTAGTGCTGCAGAAATGCCAGTAACCAGCTTCTTCTACAAAAATGTCACTAGATTTTGCATTCTTCAGAGGGTGAATGGATGTTCCAAATGTTAATTTTGTATTATATTGTAGATATTTTTTTATAATGCTCGGTTTAGTTTTTGCTTATTAAAGAGGGGTTAAGTCACAAAATATGGTTTAAAATGTTTTCTCTGATTCAAAGCAAAATCTGCAAACCACAGGGCAGGATTTCCAAACTGCAAACACAAATCACTAGGCTTGAAGTTTGCAGATCTTGGATCATGAACTTGTGTAACACATGTGGCAGTCTATTACTTTAGAGCATGTCAGAAATCTGCATCCAAACAGATCCAATGCATCTTAGAGCAGCTTTTGTGTTATACCCTCGTTTTAACTTTAGCCCCCATCGCAAAACGTAAAATGTTTGTAATTCCCAATTCCATCTAGTAAACTGAGCTGTGACATATGTAGGATTTCTGAAATGGCTCCCCTTGGTTCTAAAGAGAAAAAAACAGAGAGAGAGAGAGAGAAAGAAAGATGGAGATGGGAAAACATTTCAAAAGTGCTCCTAGGGAGAACTTGAGCAGGAATGTTAGATTGTTGGCTC
Organism: Rhinatrema bivittatum; assembly: GCF_901001135.1. Taxonomy (NCBI): domain Eukaryota; kingdom Metazoa; phylum Chordata; class Amphibia; order Gymnophiona; family Rhinatrematidae; genus Rhinatrema; species Rhinatrema bivittatum. The sequence continues at coordinate 208,413,095 of NC_042623.1, forward strand.
CCCTCCCGAAAACTAGGAAATGACACTGTGACCAGAAACAAATCGATGTTTAACAGTATCTGTTCTGTGCAAGAAAAAAAAAAAAAAAGAGTCCCATATGTTTTTGTTTAGCTTGTACTTCGCACTAATTAAAGGAGTAAACAGATTTTGTACAGAGGGCTCCGTTCTGTTAGTATTAGAAATTAATTCATTGCAAATCTTGTCAATGAGACAGCTTTAACCTCACACTGCCAAACTGACCCAATCTCTTTCTGCAGCACATGCAGTAAACACTGATAATGTTATTTGTAACAATAACAAGAATTAAAACATTTGATGCTACAATTATTTTTTTAAATTATTAAGAGTTATTAAGAGAATATATATATATACACACACACACACACACATATGCACTTTTCTGCTAGAGTTCAATAAGATGAAATGTAAGTACAGTACAACCAAATCATTGTACAAAGTAACTCAGTTTTCAGATGAGCATGGGAAACTCTAAATAGTTTCAATTTTTTTTACAAGATGAGGTTCCTGGACCAGTTTCAAAGGGCTAAAGAATTTTGGATCAGTAATTTATTTACTCTAAATTCAGTTTTGCTTCTTAGTTGCTATAGGGGTATATTTTCATCATCACACCCCATGAAACGTCAACAGTCTTAATGTATTTTGCATAAGCAAACAACAATTACAGGGCTGAATTTTACTAAACCACCTAGCAGCAAGCTACCCACATAAATTTAGCATATTTTCAATGAAAAACTACTTGTTTAATATTTGCTAAAGCTTACATGGGTGCAAAAATACCTGAGTACTTTCTACCTGATTTATCTGCCGCTGGGGTTTGAGGGAATTGCATGCATAGATGTGAAAATTCTTTATGCATTTAGGGCCCGATATTCAGCTGTATCCGACTGTTACAAGGAAAATTCAGCGGCATGGCTCTGCCACTGAATATCCGCACACAAATTATTACTTATCTGGAAATATGCAGTTCTATGGCTGGTCTAACCTTTCTAACTTAAGTGGATATGAGCAATCTGGTTAAGTTAATCCACTGCCCGCCCATTATTTATGCCGCTAAAAAATAGCCAGCTTAGTGACTTATCTGGCTATTGAGCCAGAGCACGCTTTGATATGTCACCCCTCTGACACAAATCTCTACCTCCATACTAGCATACTTTTTGAATGGCTAAAATAGAGCCACATAATAAAACTGCTCTGCACAAGGCAATTCTCTAACTCCGATCTATCCAGCTAACTCCTTATTCAGTTAGCTAGATCATTCTAAAAACTGCCCTCCATGGGCGTCATTTTCATATAATCCCTATAACTGCAAACTAAGGGGTGACTTTTCAAAACATTACATGCGTAAAAAGTAGCATATATATGCATAAGTAGCCTCTACTTGCATATTCCATATTTTATAAAAGTTGAAAATATGCTTGTACTTTCACTTTGACATGCACATATATGCGTGCAAAAAAGGTTGTTCTGGTGCAGGACCAACATTTACACGTAAGTTGCTATTTTAAAAAGACACACACATAGATTTGCCAACTTAGGGGGTTATTTTCTAAAGCTTTATCGCATGCGTTAGGGCCCTAATGCACGGGATAAGGCCATATCGCATGCGAAAAGGGCCTTTTCGCATGCAATATAATGCAAATTAGGGGGAGGGGAGGAGTCGGGGCGGGGAGGGGGCGGAGTTGGCGGTGGCTTTGCTTCCGGCGATAATGTTACTAACATTATTGTCAGCAGTAGCACGCCAAATAGCACCACCTTTCACGGTGCCTAGTACCCATGCAGTGGAAGCCCACACATACTTTTAAGGGAGTCATTTTCAAAGGATTTTTCATACATATACCCTGATTTATGTGCATAAATCAGATTTTAAAACTCATCCAGGAGGGAGAAGATGTGCAGTGTAACTTGATTACGGTCGTGCTTTTCCCTGCACATGTGGTTGGCATTCCGGGGGAAGAGTTGTGAGCTGAGGAAAGCAAACATATTTTTCATTTTCAGACGTACACATGTTAAAATATGTGCAGAAAGTTACAGGGTGCAGGGTGCTCCCTGCACCCTGCACCCTGCTCCCCATACCTGTAACTTTCTGCCCATATGCCCATACCAGTACTGGTGCAACTGGGATTATTCACAGTAGATTTCAGCCCTACACTGACTGTCAAAATTTCTCTCCCTTAACACGCTGAGGAGGGCAATTTTCAGCCAAGCTATTTTATCCAGACAAATCACTATTTGTCCATGTAAATGGCTTTGAAATTAGTCCTCCCTGTGTACTTTTCCAAAAATAAGAATTCTTCTGGCACAGGCCTTCTCAGCAACACTCAATATGCCTAGTACAATACTGAATTAAGTTCCCTAAGCAACAAATCTAGCTTTCATAGAAAAACTGTTTTCAACTTACTAAAGAAGAGGCAAAAGAAGAGCAAATTGGTGAATAGCAAATTTAATAAATGAATGAAGCAGGTAAACTCTCCCATTTATAATCGGATCCCTGCCTTGCCACTATCACAGCTACCTGCACACACACACACAATTCAGTATACCTACTATAGGGGCAATTGTGAAAAGCCACAGGATGGGTGGGGAGCTGGAGTACTGAAATACTTGAGGAATTTGCACCACACCTCCCCCCAACAGCTAAAAGTGTGCTCAGTGCAACGGCACTCGTATTTCTGGCTCTTGAGGGGAGATGAATTTTCAGCCCAGGGAATTTACTCAGGTAACTGCTTAGTTACCCAGGCAAACTCCTTTGAAAATGTTTACGATAACATGGTTGACAGCCAATAGTTTTTTGATGATTCAGATGCAGGCAAGAACACTGTGGGAAATGCATACAGAAGAGTCCATTAGTCCAATGACTGCCTACCCCACAGCCACATAAAACTCAATCCTCCTTTTGCATATCATAGGTTCCCTCACTAGAATCCCTAAATTTATTTTCTATTAAATTGTCCAGATCAGATAAGAAGATAGGTGCTTCATGAGCTAATGTAAAGCACTTTCATTGTTTAGATTCTCAGGAAATTGTCCTTAAAGACATCTTAATTAAATACTCTTAAGTACTTCACAATGGGAACAATATAAAAACAAAACAAGAAAACTACCAAATGCGGCTGCATTAGATAGCTGTCTCATTCAGTCCTTCAAGGACAATTTTCAAAGCCATTCCTGTACATAAACGGCAATTTACATGTGTCACTTGGCTGTGGGAATACTGCCCTCTCTCTGTAATTCCCCAATGCACCCACATTTGGCTTCATGTTGAGGGAGAGGGCATTCCAGGCAACATATTTTGGTCAGTGGGGAAATAATACCCAGAGATAGCATTTTCAAATCCCGGTTTGTTATTTTCCATTCAACAAGTATCCACACAAAAAGCAGGGTCAAATATCCATGTGGACCAATTTTAGAAGGCCCGCATGCGTAAAATTCGGGGGTTACGCGAGTGGTCAGGCTCTTTAGAAAATGTGCGCCGAAGTGCTGGACCCTCAAAAAGAGGTGGGCCAGGGGGCATGGTCTGGGTGGGGAGGGGCAGGGCAGAGGGCCGGCCTGAAGAGCGCCATTAGATTGTCCTGGGGAAGCATGCGCCGGCAGCTGGCTGGTGCATGGAAGGAGCTCTGGAGGAGCACTAAATATAAAAATTAAAAAATTGGGGAAAGGCAGGGGTAGTTTAAGGGGTCAGAGAGGGGAAGAGGGAGAAAGGATAGGGTTAGGGAAATTTGGAGTGGACTGGGAGGGAACTGGGAAAAACGGAAATCACGTTGCCGCGTATAAATTAAAAAATGCCCCCATGCAAGACGTCAACAATAAGGTGGTTTCCGATTGGCAATCAGGATTTAAAACATTGTTGGATTGGTTCAATATTCACACTGTGGCACTGGTTATAAGGGTCAGCCTCCGGATATAGGTTCAGTCAACATGAAGACCGGGAGAGACATGGACATCCTGTTGGAACTATGAACTTTTAAGGAACACGAATATGAAGGTGAAAAACTGGGACAATTCGAGGTTAACACCCTGGTGGAAATAATTCACAACATCGTGGAATTTAAGGGACGTGGTCAAAACTTTCAATTTTGTAGTGAGTTTGAGATATATTGTGTGACAGTTATCATCTGTCTGCACTCTTGCTGTATAGTACATTCCCCTGAGGAAAGACGTTTCACGTCTGAAACATGTACATGTCAGGACTTTCAAGTACATTGAATTACAACAGATGTATACAGAGACACACATTACAACAAAAGAGTGTTAATACAGTGATGGGGGACACACCATTGAATCTATCGAAAGTTTTGGAATTTTGGAGTCTTTTAAGAATAACTTTATTGGATGCCGCATATATATAACGTGGTAGATTTTTTAAAAAAGCGCGTTCGCGTACTTTTGTTTGCGCACCAGGCACAAACAAAAGTACGCTGGATTTTATAAGATACGCGCGTAGCCGCACGTATCTTCTAAAATCCTGGATCGGCGCGCGCAAGGCTGCCGATTTTGGGCAGCCAGCGCACGCCGAGCTGCGCAGCCTGTCTCCGTTCCCTCCGAGGCCGCTCCGAAATCGGAGCGGCCTCGGAGGGAACTCTCTTTCGCTCTCCCCTCACCTTCCCCTCCCTTCCTCTACCTAACCCACCCCCCCGGCCCTATCTAACCCCCCCCCTACCTTTATCCATGGATTTACGCCTCCCGGAGGGAGACGTAAATCCACGCGCACCAGCAGCCTGCTGGCGCGCCGAGACCCAACCTGGGGGCGGTTCCGGAGGGCGTGGCCACGCCCCGGAAGGCCCCGGCCTGAAACCACGCCCCGGGCCCGCCCCCGAAACGCCCCCTTCCAAAAACCCCGGGACCTACACGCGTTCCGGGGTTCTGTGCGTGCCGGCGGCCTATGGAAAATAGGCGCGCCGGCATGCAAGGCCCTGCTCGCGTAAATCTGGGCGGATTTACGCGAGCAGGGCTTTTAAAATCCGCCCGAACAGGAATAATTTTATTGGATGTCATAAATATATAAACACAATTTTTTTTTTAAAATATAAGTAGACATTTTTTCACACAAAAAAAGTTCACAAAAGGTTGAGGTTGGAGGTTAAGGATTATAATATGCATATACGGTGCAGGGACGCCTACATCATTCTATGAAACCTTCAACCAACTCCTCTAAATATTTTCATAAAAACAATTTTTGAATATTTAACATTAAAATTGGTACCACTGGCGTGTAGGTTATTAGAAATTTATACAGTTGCAAAAATTAATATACTTTGTGAAAAGACATTGATTATTGACAAATGAATACACCCTTTGGGTAGCACAGTGATCGAACAGATTGTTCATTTTTTTGATTGAATATTACTTATATATCACTGTTCAGGTGGCTAAGATTTGTAGTGAGTTCAGACTTAGCCAGATCAGCCCAAATTTTGGAGAATGAGTACGTTTTATTCAGGGAAAGTCATTACCTGGTTAAAACCTTTGCAGATAATGAAGGCATTCCTGGCATGGAGCGTAAGTTTAGCCATGTAGAGCTAAATATCAGTGCTAAATGGTTAACTGAGGCACCCAATAAGTCTGAACATGAAGGAGAGCAGGTCTAAAGTTATACAGGTAATTTTATATTTAGCATATAAAGTTTCCTGCAAAAAGGCACAATATGGGTGGGACACCCGACGAGAGGCTAGGGCAAGACAATAGGGATCAGTCAGGTAGGAGACTAGTAGGAAAGGAAAAGAGGGGGAGGGAGGAAAGGCAGAGGACGGCGATGAAGAGAAACAAGAGGAGGGGAAGATAAAGATTAAGGGGCTGATGCCCACTGGAGATTGTGAGCCCTTTATAAGGCACCCACACACAGGGAAAACCCCTTTTCACCTACAAACACCCAACAGCTTTCCCATCAGTTAGATCATCAGTTAGATCGTCACAGCACAAGTAAAGGAGGGCGGGGTGACCAAAGGATAAGAAGGGCAAACAAAGCCCTGGCAGTTGGGGTCTCCCGGAATCTCACCTCTCGCTTCAACAGTGGGGGAAGGGCAGCTAATCTTTGAAAGCAGATTGTCAGGGGTCCCCGAACTTCTATGGAATGGGGATCCCGGCCAAAATTACATATCAACGGTGCCAATTGACGATGGCTTAAACGGCCGGGATGGCGAGGACATAAAGAGAAAAGAGAATTGGCAGCAAAGCCAACACTATGGTCACTTCAAAACCTTCTGTTTGTGAAATAGTTGTTTGATAATGAATATGTAGGTTCGATAAGATTGTTTGTAAAAGTTTTGACAAAGTTAAGCTTGTGCTGCAGCCTTAATATAACCCAGAAAAGTTTTTGACTTCATTGAATGTTTGCTGACTTCATTACACAGAAACAACAGGACAAGGGGAAGTAGGGCAATGGGAGGGAGGGGGAGGAAATAAGTAGGATTGAACCTGCACATATTGGGGCAGATTTTTAAAAAGTACGCACGCGTGTACTTTTGTTTGTGCACCCTGCGCAAACAAGAGTACGCCAGATTTTAATAGAACTGTCCTTCCGCCTCCCTCCACCTTCCCCTCCCCTCCCCTCCCTTCCCCTACCTAACCCACCCCCCAGCCCTATCTAAACCCCCCCTACCTTTATTCGTGCGCTGGCCGGCTGCCCCCGAAACGCCCCCGGGCCAGAACCACATCCGCGGCCCCGCCTCCAGATGACGCACTGCCATGACACGCCCCCTGACATCCCCCCCCCCTCCAAGAAAGCCCCGGGACTTACGGGCTTGCACGTGCCGCCTAGCCTATGCAACATTGGCTCAGCGCACACAGGGGGTGGAAGGGGCAGCTTTTCGGTGGTTATGCGTGTATCCTACGTCCCATTATAGAATAAGCCACCTTAAGGTTGGTCCAATAATATTTTTTCCATAAATCGTGGAAGTACATTTTTTCCACAATTAATGCTACTATGTATTCACTTTTATCTACAAAGTTAAAGTGAACACCAGTTACACGCATTAATAACCTTTTAATCTCATCACAATTTTGTTATCTCTATTTTAACACGTTCAAGTTTATCAAGATCACTATAAATATCTTCATATAATCAATGTCCTGTTTTCAATGTATTTAAATATCTTCACAGATACGCTCCCACTGCGGATGACTTTTAAATGATATTGCATCATTAGCTTGGATTTTTTTGAATGGTTTTCAGTCATTACGAGTATTTGAGGTAATAACTATTGATTTTTGAAAATACATGTGGGATATTGAGATTATAATTTGATGAATTTGAACATTAATACAGTTTATTTAAATTTTTTTTTTAATAATGGTTATTTATCCCCTAAAAAGTTTTTTTATAAATGATAATGGTTATTTATCTCTTTTATCTGCTTGACTTTTATACATACAGGTAAATTTTAACCTTAATTGAATAAAAATATGTTTGATGTTGCATGATTACTCATTTGTATCTTCCGAACATTGTCACCATTTTAATGATTTATTTTATATGTTTGTATATATATATATATATGTATAGTTAATTAATTTTTTAAGGTTTTCATGTTTTTAATCTTGTTTTATTAATTTCCATGTTTTTATAAATTGATTATAGCCCCTGAGGCAACCGCTGAAAGAGTAGCAAAACTCGGCCTGAGTTGGGCAGTTTTTAAAATATGTCTCCACCGCAATAAATATTTGGAAAAGCTTTTTGCCATCTATCTCCGTTGCTTTACCTCACGGCTTTTCTACAGGCCGATACAGTAAGGAGCGGTAGGAAGAGGTGCGTTAGTGCTGGGCGCACCCGCGCTTGCCGCACGCACAGTCCGGCTCACCTACCGCTCTATACTGTATGCAAATGCAAGCCGCGTCCAAGAAGCGTCCGTGAAGCGTTAGGCCCGCGCAATCCATTTTACTGTATAGAGCGCTATACAGCGCCTATACAGTATCCTGGGTGCACTGGTACCTGTCATTTCAAATGTCATTTCAAATGACATTTGAAATGACAGTTACCAGGAAGTGGATGGTTCTCCTATGCTCCGGGATTGCCAGTCCTCTCTCCCCCCTCCCGAAGCAAGGCGCAGGGCGAAAATTAAAACAAAAGTGAATAAAGTGTAATAAAAGTAAACTTACTGCATGTGAATTTTCTTTGAACAATCCTCTCTCTCTCCTCCTCCCGAGGAACGCACCGCAGCTCCCCTGCCTCCCGGGGGCAGCCGGCGGCGAAAGCGGCTTCCAGCAGCCCCCACCGGCAAAGGTAAATGAATGTGCGCCTGTGCATGCAATCCGGGCGCTCAAGGTGTGACGTCACGATGTTTGGTGTCACGGCGTGTGACATCGGCGTTCGCTAATGCACTGCCTTGAGTGCCCAAATTGCATTCATTCACCTTCGCCGGCGGGGGCTGCTGGAAGCCACTTTGGCTCCCCTGCCCCCGCCGGCAAAGGTGAATGAATGCATGACTGTGTACACCTGTGCGTGCAATTTGGGCACTCAAGGCAGTGCATTAGCGAACGCCGACGTCACACGCCGTGACATCAAACGTCATGACGTCATGCCTTGAACGCCCAAATTGCACGCACAGGCGTACACAGGCGTGCATTCATTCACTGCCGGCGGGGCCTGCTGGAAGCTGCTTTCGCCTCCGGCTCCCTCCGCCTGGATGAGTGCATGCCTGCCGGCTCCCGCCTGGATGAATGCACGCCCGCCCGCGAAGGTGAGTGAATGAATGCATGCCCCCCGGCTCCTGCCTAGATGAATGCACGCCCGCTGGCGCGTATGGGCATGCATTCATTCACTCACCTTCGTCGGCGGGCGTGCATTCATTCACTCACCTTCGCCGGCGGGGGCTGCTGGAAGCCGCTTTCGCCGCCGGCTGCCCCTAGGAGGCAGGGGAGCAGCAGTGCGCGCCTCAGGAGGAGGGGAGAGAGGACTGTTCAAAGAAAATTCACATGCAGTAAGTTTACTTTTATTACACTTTATTTACTTTTGTTTTAATGACATGTCGAGCCGATTTTCGCCCTGCGCCTTGCTTCGGGAGGGGGGGAATTTTGACCGGAGCCTGCCTATTGCTGTCACACCCACACTAACGCCAGGGTAAAGGTCCCGGGGGGTGAAATTTCATCTCTCTGACCTGACACTCCACACTAACGCAGGAGTAAGGGTAGGCGGTAAGTTAGCAGGTTAAACGCGCAGCAAAACTACAGGTTAAAAAGGAGATAATCAGGGCGCACATTACTGTATGGGAGGGAATAGCTAATCGGAGCGTTTACATCTCATATACATGCTGTGGGCGGAAAGGGTTACCGGTTGATTTAAAGAAGCGGTAAGGATGAGTTAAAAGGGATAGTGAATCGCGGGTTGGACTTACGCGGCCAAATTGTGAGTTAGAAGCGGGTTAGAAGCAGGGTAACCGCGGCCGCGCTTTACTGTATCGGCCTGCTACATTGCCTACCTTCTTGCTTTTTGGATCAGCTGATGCTTTGGCATGTTCCTGCATCTGAGATATTATTAAAGTCAACACTTATCTGGTCAACATTCTTCTGATCTGACACAGCCGTCTCATCCAATTAGTCTACTTCTGCTGTAGATCATTGAAACATTTCTAGCTCTTCAGCTTGAACTCCCCTCATTTCACCCAGACCCCTAACCAGTTATTTTTCACTTTTAAGTTGTTTACGATCACTTACCCCAGATAGACAGCAGATGTAAAGCTGCCAAATAAACATGTGTAAATTGCTTATAAAATAGCAACTTATACAAGTAAATATTGTCCCTATCAAGGAACACCCATGGCCCACCACTTTTTATATGCACAAATTTAATCATAAGCCCTTACTTATGCCTGTATTTTGAGTTTATAAAATAGCATATACTCCAGTATTATGCTAATTAGAAGCATGTGTTTTGATTTTATGCACGCAACTCTTTGAAAATTCACCTTTAAGCCAGTAAGTAGCAATGATACCTGAAAATCTTTCTGGAGATGGTTTTCAAGGGTGATGAGTCAGACGAACTGAACCAAATTATTGTAAACCTGGAAAATGTAGTAGGCTAGATTGACCAACTAAAGAGGAGCAATCACCTGGACCAGATGGTATGCATCCTAGGGTACTGAAGGAACTAAAAAATGAAATTTATGATCTATTAGTTAAAATTCATAACATGTCATTAAAATCATCCATTGTACCTGAAGACTGGAAGGTGGCCAATGTAACCCCAATATTTAAAATGGGCTCCAGGGGCGATCCATAAAACTATAGACCAGTGAGCCTGACTTCAGTGCCAGGAAAAATAGTGGAAACTATTCTAAAGATCAAAATCATAGAGCAAAAAGAAAGACATGGTTTAATGCAACATAGTCAACATGAGTTTACACAAGGGAAGTCTGGCCTAACAAATCTGCTTCATTTTTTTGAAGGGGTTAATAAACATGTGAATAAAGGTGAAATGATAGATGTAGTATATTTGGATTTTCAGAAGGCGTTTGACAAAGTCCCTCATGAGAGGCTTCTAAGAAAACTAAAAAGTCATGGGATAGGAGGTGATGTCCTTTCGTGGATTACAAACTGGTTAAAAGACAGGAAATAGAGAGTAAGATTAAATGGTCAATTTTCTCAGTGGAAAAGGGTGAACAGTGGAGTGCCTCAGGGATCTGTACTTTTCAATATATTTATAAATGATCTGGAAAGGAATACGACTAGTAAGGTTATCAAATTTTCAGATGATACAAAATTACTCAGAGTAGTTAAATCACAAGCGAATTGTGATAAATTACAGGAGGACTTTGCGAGACTGGAAAATTGGGCATCCAAATGGCAGATGAAATTTAATGTGGATAAGTGCAAGGTGGTGCATATAGGGAAAAATAACCCTTACCATTGATACATGATGTTAGGTTCCATATTAGGAGCTACCACCCAGGAAAAAGATTTAGGCATCATAGTGAATAATACTTTGAAATCATCAGCTCAGTGTGCTGCAGCAGTCAAAATAGCAAACAGAATGTTAGGAATTATTAGGAAGGGAATGGTTAATAAAACGGAAAAAATGTCATAATGCCTCTGTATCACTCCATGGTGAGACCACACCTTGAATACTGTGTACAATTCTGGTTGCCGCATCTCCAAAAAGATATGGGCCAGATTTTAAGAGGTACGCGCGGGCGTACATTTGTGTGCACAACTCAGCGTGCACAAATGTATGCCCAATTTTATAACATGCACGCGCAGCCGCGCGCATGCTATTAAATCCAGTGTCGGCATGCTATAAAATCCAGGGGGTGCACAATTGTGCAACTTGTGCGCACCGAGCCGCACAGTCTTCCTCTGTTCCCTCATAGGCCGCACCGAAATTGGAGCGGCCTCAGAGGGAACTTTCTTTCCTCCCCCCCACCTTCCCCTCCCTAACCCGCCCCCCCAGCCCTACCTAAATGCCTTTGGGCACTTGGCCGGCATGCGATCTCCGGGCCCAGCAGCAGTGGAAAGGCCTCTGGCTGCGCCCACACCTATCCCACGGACCGCACTGCCCCGCCCACGCCCCACCCATTTTTCAAGCCCGGGGACTTATACGTGTCCTGGGGCTTGCGCGCATCACCGGGCCTATGCAAAATAGGCTCGGCGCGCATAGGCTTTGAAAATCTGCCCCTAAAAATCCAACAGAGAAAATACAGTGAAGGACAACCAAAATGATAAAGGGGAAGGAACAACTCCCATCTGAGGAAAGGCTGAAGAGGTAAGGGCTGTTCGGCTTGGAGAAGAGACGGCTGAGAGGAGATATGATAGAGGTCTTTAAAATCATGAGAGGTGTTGAACGAGTTCATGTGAATCGGTTATTTGCACTTTCAGATAATAGAATGACTAGGGGGCACTCCATGAAGTAAGCAAATAGAACATTTAAGACTAATCAGAGAAAATTCTTTTTCACTCAGTGCACAATTAGGCTCTGGAATTTGTTGCCAGAGAACATGGTTAGTGCAGTTAGTATAGCTGGGTTCAAAAAAGGGTTGGATAAGTTTTTGGAGGAGAAGTCCATTAACTTCAATTAATCAAGTTGACTTAGGCAATGGCCTCTGCTATTACTGGCATCTATAGCATGGGATCTTCTTGGTGTTTGGGTACTTGCCAGCTTCTTGTGGCCTGGTTTGGCCTCCCTTGGAAACAGGATGCTGGGCTTGATGGACCCTTGGTCTGACCCAGCATGGCAATTTCTTATGTTCTTAAATGAAGATCTGGAGTGCCTTTTACAGGCCTAACTGCCTGAGATCATCAATCCATGCCACAGGGCTTTTTCCACCATGGATGCCCTCTCTCGATCCTTCAAGGCAGAAGATATGCCTGATTTCCTCCAGCATATTAATCTAGCCTGGATCATCTTGGCCTCCGCAGTGACCATGTGATTCTGCCAGAAAGTATTGGAATGGTCCCACGATTCCCATGTTGCAGGTCATCCTGGTCAGGTCTGGACTCTCATGCTGCTCCTAAACACCTTGATGGGGGGGTTAGAGGAGGGAGGTACTGTTGCATTCAGCCAGTCGCAGTCCTATCCCGTGACCAGCCGCTCACCTTACTTCCACCATTCACCAAACTCTCATACCCCCAGGGGGCAGATCCTGGAGAAGGGTGGGAGGTAGCAATAGGGAATGGAGGAGTCCTATTTCTAGACCCAGGGGTTGGGGTGGCCAAAGACTGCCCCGCCACATTAAACAGAAAACTGTGAACAAAAAAATAGGCCGAAAAACTTGGCTGCAAATAAGGGAAGCCAGGGTTCAAATCCTATTCACATTCCTTGTGATCTTGGGCACCCTCCATGCCTTCCCCGTACCTTGGCCCTCTGTGATTTTACCTGCACCAGGCTATGGGGGGCCACCATTTCATCCTTCGCTTCAGGCAGCAGATTGCTTTCAGCTGCCCCGTCTAGAACTGAGGTCCACGGTAAAAAGGTGCAGTAGGAAACAGATTAGCTATGGACTACTCAATATTTCACATGGATAAAAATGCTGTAATTCAAATTGAAAGGAACAGTTCAGAGTCAAGTTTATTTAAATATTTTGGGAGTGGATTTTAAGTAAAAGTGTCTCCAAAGGACATATCCGAAAAAGTGATTAAAATGTGTTCCCTTACCCTTAAATACTGCTTTTGTACTTCTGCCCTCATAATTTATTGTGTTCTACTTTAAATTATTTTATTGCCTACTTAGATCTGGGGCTGCCCTGCCTCTGTTTCAACTACGACACATGTGTAATATATATATATATATATATATATATATATATATATATATATATATATATATATATATATATAGACCTTTTTTGCCTTATCCCTCCCCAAAAACTAATTTAAAAAAAAGAACAAGTATTCTCTGTGAATCCTGAGAAACATGGGAATAAAATAACAGACAAAATTACAAAGCCAGATAGGAAGATCACTGCATATACCACTTTAAAATCTCATTGGATATGAGTGAGTAGGAGGCATTACTTCTTTAAAGGTCAAATGGAATTAAACAGAAAAATAATTAACTGTAGTTCCAGACTGAACTTTAAACATAAAGGATACCATATGACCTCAGTCATAGGAAATATTTTGAAAAGATTTCTTCCTTTGCTTTAATTGGTACTACCAGTATGTGACTTTCAACTTTCTACATGGTACAGGAATATTACTTCTATAAAAGGAGTGAAACAAAATACTGTGGCATCAGGTAACATATGCCCTTCTTCATGGCTAGAAATATATCTCCGGATGCCCAAATCCTGAATCCATATAGAAACATAGAAAGTGACCCTATGGCCCAGCAAGCTCCTATAGTTATCAGTTTCCCATACCTATCAGTTTCTCAGACTGCCAAGGTCAGGGCTCTTGTTGGTTACTGTTTAAGTTCAATTTCCTTTCACCCCCTGCCGTTGTAGCACAGAGCAATGTTGGCGTTGCAACAGAAGGATAGTATCAGGCTTTTTGGTTAAGGGTAGCAACCGCTGCATCAGGCAAGTTACCCCCATGCTTATTTGTTTTCCCAGTCTGTACAGTTCAATGTCCTTGTTGGCTGTTGTCTGAATCCAATTCCTCTTTTCCCCCTGCTGCTGAAGCAGCAAGCAATGATGGAGTTGCATCAACAGTATGAAGGCTTATTTGTTAAGGGTAGAATCAGCCACACCAGCAAATTACCCCCATGCCTTACTTCATTCACCTCCCCCTTGCCTTTAGGGATCCTCAGTGTTTATCCCTTGCCCTTTTGAAATCTTGCACCATTTTTTCTTCATCACCTCCTCTGGAAGGGCATTCCAGGTGTCCACCACCCTCTCCATAAGAAATATTTCCTGACATTGATTCTGAGTCGTCCTCCCCAGAATTTCATTTTGTGACCCCTAATTCTATTGGATTCATTCCAGCGGAAAAGGTTTGTTGTTGATCATGCATCATTAAAATCTTTCAATTATCTGAAGATCGGTATCATATCTCCTCTGCTCCTCCTCTCCTCTAGGGTATACATATTTAGGTCCGTCAACCTCATTCTAGTAATGAAATGGTATCACCCGGGGCTTCTGTATCACAACCAAGAAAACAGGTAACAAATGCACAAAGTTTACAACTCAAAAAAGTTGAGTTTATTTCTACAGTTTTATTAATGCTGCAGTTGATCCTTGCTCTTCATGCATGGGACCAACAGACTCATAACTTTCAATCAACTCCCCGCAGCCACAAAAACATGTATCTATAGCCGCAGGGAGATCTATGATAGTATTTTATAACCCGTGCAAATGATTTATTTATTTATTTTAAGTTTTTCTATACCGGCATTCACAATAAATATTGCATCATGTCGGTTTACAATTAACAAGTGGATAAGGAACAAGAGGCAACAAATAACATTGATCTTAGTAATAATAGAATAATGATAATAATAGTAGTAATAAAACATTAAACAAGAGGAGGCTAAGGAATGCAGTTACAATAAAACAGGGGAGTAATATAACTTGGATCGTAGAAGAGAAGCAGGGGTTTAATTGGAGAAAATCAATGCCAGTCATTGTGCTTAAAGCAATGATGAATAGCCCTTATGAGGTAGGGATATTAATTACCATTGTAAGGGCAAAGTCTGATTTATTGTAAGATAATGGATTAGGTTCAGTTTGGTTCAGGAAATGCTTTCAAGAATAGCCACGTTTTAAGTCTTTTCCTAAATGTGGGAAGGCAGGGTTCCTGTCGCAAATGTGGTGGGATGGAGTTCCACAGTGTTGGTCCTGCAGTGGAGAAAGCCCTGTCTCTGGCGGTTATGTGCTTCATGGATTTAGAGTGTGGTACTTGTAAGGTTTCTCTATAGGACTCTCTGATTGGTCTTTTGGATGTGAATTTTTTGAAAGGAATTTGAAGGTTGAGCTGAGAGTGTAGATGTATAGATTTGTAGATAGTGGTTATGGACTTATATATGATTCTGTAGTGAATTGGCAGCCAGTGCAGGTCTTTGAGGATTGGTGATATGTGGTCTCTTCTCCGTGTGTTAGTTAATATTCTAGCAGCCGTGTTTTGGACCATCTGAAGGGGTTTAGTGTGAGATGATGGAAGGCCTAATAGCAAAGAGTTGCAGTAATCTAGTTTGGCAAAAATTATTGATTGTAGAATAGTTCTGTAGTCTGTATGCAGATATTATAAAATATGCATGTGTCTAACCGGCTCCATACATGTGTATGTATATTTACATGTGAATACATAGAGTCTGATTGTAGAGATTAGGAGAGAAGTGCTCTGGCATGACACCTTGGCATCTTGCTGGTTAGAAAATTAAGCATGTGTACCCTGGTCTAGCACATGTTTATAGTCAAGATATGTAATTTATTGTACACCTGACGTTGGGCCTGATTCATCAAGGTATTTTTCCCATAGATACAGAAAAGGAGAAAAGCCTTAGTGAATCAGGCAGATTGTTAAATAAGAGCATAAGAACATAAGACATTGCCATACTGGGTCAGACCAAGGGTCCATCAAACCCAGCATCCTGTTTCCAATAGTGACCAATCCAGGCTACAAGTACTTGGCAAGAACCCAAACACTAAGTAGATTCCATGCTACTGATGCTAGTAATAGCAGTGGCTATTCTCTGTCAACTTGATTAATAGCAGTTAATGGACTTCTCCAAGAACTTATCCAAACCTTTTTTAAACCCAGCTACACTAACTGCACTAACCACATCCTCTGGCAACAAATTCCAGTGCTTAATTGTGCATTGAGTGAAAAAGAATTTTCTCCGATTAGTTTTAAATGTGCTACTTGCTAATTCATGGAGTGCCCCAGTCTCCTATTATCTGAAAGGGTAAATAACTGGTTCTCATTTACCCGTTCTAGACCCCCTCATGATTTCAAATACCTGTATCTTATCCCCTCTCAGCTGTCTCTTCTCCAAGCTGAACAGCCCTAACCTCTTTAGCCTTTCCTTATAGGGGAGCTGTTCCATCCCCTTTATCATTTTGGTCACCCTTCTCTGTACCTTCTCCAACACAACTGTATCTTTTTGAGATGTGGTGACCAGAATTGTATACAGTATTCAAGGTGCAGTCTCACGGTGGAGCAATAGAGTGGCATCATGACATCCTCCATTTTATTCACCATTCCCTTCCTAATAATTC
Organism: Rhinatrema bivittatum; assembly: GCF_901001135.1. NCBI lineage: Eukaryota > Metazoa > Chordata > Amphibia > Gymnophiona > Rhinatrematidae > Rhinatrema > Rhinatrema bivittatum. Next base: position 208,429,696 of record NC_042623.1, read on the forward strand.
CTAACATTCTGTTTGCTTTTTTGACTGCCACAGCACATTGAGCCAATGATTTCAATGTATTAGTTTTTGGGAACTTGCCAGGTTCTTATGGCCTGGATTGGCCACTGTTAGAAACAGGATGTTGGGCTTGATGGACCCAGTATGGCATGTTCTTATGTTCTTATTATCCACTATGATGCCTAGATCTCTTTCCTGGGTGGTAGCTCCTAATAGGGAACCTAACATCGTGTAATTATTAGGGATGTGAATCGTTTTAGGACGATTAAAATTATCGTCCGATAATTTTAATATCGTCTTAAACCGTTATGGAACACAATACAATACAGATTCTAACGATTTATCGTTATAAATCGTTAGAATCGTGAGCCGGCACACTAAAACCCCCTAAAACCCACCCCCGACCCTTTAAATTAAATCCCCCACCCTCCCGAACCCCCCCCAAATAACTTAAATAACCTGCGGGTCCAGCGGCGGTCCGGAACGGCAGCGGTCCGGAACGGGCTCCTGCTCCTGCATCTTGTTGTCTTCGGCCGGCGCCATTTTCCAAAATGGCGCCGAAAAATGGCGGCGGCCATAGACGAAAAAGATTGGACGGCAGGAGGTCCTTCCGGACCCCCGCTGGACTTTTGGCAAGTCTCGTGGGGGTCAGGAGGCCCCCCACAAGCTGGCCAAAAGTTCCTGGAGGTCCAGCGGGGGTCAGGGAGCGATTTCCCGCCGTGAATCGTTTTCGTACGGAAAATGGCGCCGGCAGGAGATCAACTGCAGGAGGTCGTTCAGCGAGGGCTCCTGCATCTTGTCGTCTTCGGCCGGCGCCATTTTCCAAAATGGCGCCGAAAAATGGCGGCGGCCATAGACGAAAAAGATTGGACGGCAGGAGGTCCTTCCGGACCCCCGCTGGACTTTTGGCAAGTCTCGTGGGGGTCAGGAGGCCCCCCACAAGCTGGCCAAAAGTTCCTGGAGGTCCAGCGGGGGTCAGGGAGCGATTTCCCGCCGCGAATCGTTTTCGTACGGAAAATGGCGCCGGCAGGAGATCGACTGCAGGAGGTCGTTCAGCGAGGGTTCCGGCGCCTCGCTGAACGACCTCCTGCAGTCGATCTCCTGCCGGCGCCATTTTCCGTACGGAAAATGGCGCCGGCCATACGCGTATGGCCGGCGCCATTTTCCGTACGAAAACGATTCGCGGCGGGAAATCGCTCCCTGACCCCCGCTGGACCTCCAGGAACTTTTGGCCAGCTTGTGGGGGGCCTCCTGACCCCCACGAGACTTGCCAAAAGTCCAGCGGGGGTCCGGAAGGACCTCCTGCCGTCCAATCTTTTTCGTCTATGGCCGCCGCCATTTTTCGGCGCCATTTTGGAAAATGGCGCCGGCCGAAGACGACAAGATGCAGGAGCAGGAGCCCGTTCCGGACCGCTGCCGTTCCGGACCGCCGCTGGACCCGCAGGTTATTTAAGTTATTTGGGGGTGGGGGATTTAATTTAAAGGGTCGGGGGTGGGTTTTAGGGGGTTTTAATGTGCCGGTTTTTCGATTTTTCGATTTTTCGATTTTTTAACGATTTTTCACGATTTTTCACGATATTTTACCCCCCCAAACGGCAACAATACGATTCCCTCCCCCTCCCAGCCGAAATCGATCGTTAAGACGATCGAGGACACGATTCACATCCCTAGTAATTATAGCATAGGTTATTTTTCCCTATATACATCACCTTGCACTTGTCCACATTAAATTTCATCTGCCATTTGGATGCCCAGTCTTCCAATCTCGCAAGGTCCTCCTGCAATATATCACAATCCGCTTGTGATTTAACTATTCTGAATAATTTTGTATCAGCTGCAAATTTGATTAGCTCACTCGTCGTATTCCTTTCCAGATCATTTATAAATAAATTAAAAATCATGGGTCCCAGTACAGATCCCTGAGGCACTCCACTGAGAAAATTGTCCATTTAATCCTACTCGCTGTTTCCTGTCTTTTAACCAGTTTGTAATCCACGAAAGGACATCACTACCTAACCCATGACATTTTACTTTTCTTAGAAGTCTCTCATGAGTAACTTTGTCAAATGCCTTCTGAAAATCCAAATGTACTACATCTACTGGTTCACCTTTATCCACATGTTTATTAACCCCTTCAAAAAAATGAAGACTTGTGAGACAAGACTAGCCTTGGGTAAATCCATGTTGACTGTTTTCCATTAAACCATGTCTTTCTATATGCTCTATGATTTTGATCTTTAGAATAGTTTCCACTATTTTTCCCGGCACTAAAGTCAGGCTCACTAGTCTATATTTTCCTGGATCGCCCCTGGAGCCCTTTTTAAATATTGAGGTTACATTGGCCACCCTCCAGTTTTCAGGTACAATGGATGATTTTAATGATAGGTTACAAATTTTAACTAATAGATCAGAAATTACATTATGATGATGTATTTTGTTGCCATTGTAACATGATTTGAGTATGTATTTATATATTTATTTATTTAAATTTATAGCCAACCCAGTCTTATAAAAACTCAAGGCAGTATATGGGAATAAAACATTAAATAATAAATCAGACAAAGTAGTAAAAACTGTGGCAGATGAAATTTAATGGCCCACAACACCATCTACTCCACCATGACTACTTAAGAATCCAGTACCCCATACAGTGATTGGAACCTGCCTAGCCAGCAAGGTGTTATATTGACAAGGCAATCTAAAAATTAAAATTGTATTATTTATTTAATCCTTTGGTTAAGGCATGGGTCTTTCTTGGTCAGCTTTAGACATGTATCGGGCGTTCAAAAGAATGATAATACTGCCTTGCTTCCTAGCTTTTTTATTTGAAATATTCTACATGAAAAGCCAAACATCAATAAAGCCTGTATTCTACTTAACTGAAGGGTCTAAAATGTTTGTGTGTGTGTGTATGTGTGTGTTATAAATGTTTATTTTTATGTGTGAGAGACCAATTGAAACGGGTGTCACTAACACACACACATACACACATATTATATATATATATATATATATACGGTATGTTTGTTTTGTGGTAATATCTTTAAATTTACCTGTAATATCAAGTAGGTATCCTGTACATAAAACTATATCCAACTGTGAATTTTATCTCTTGGAACTTGGATGCTTCAATCAATTGCTTTTAGATGTGTAAATCTCAGAGTCCCATTTCCTGTCTCAGTCACATGATGCATGTACAGATGGTTTCAATTATTCCACCCTTACCAATATTTTCAAGCAGAATTATCCTGACAACAAGCTGAAAAACTATTCTTTGAGATGCTCTTTAGCAGCCATGAGCATATTTTGAAAAGTCCACCTAATGTCATAAGAAGAATTATGAATCTCAACCTCATTACAAAACTATTTCCTGAGAGACAGATGTGGAGAATTTTTATTCATATAAAATGATGTGTAGTTCTAGCAATTTATTTTGTGTGCATGAAGACAAACGTGGAATATTTTGTTCCAGCTGTTTGACATGTTTCATCCATGTACCCACAAGTAAGAACCCTTGACTGCCCCTGATCCCCCCAGCAGCTGATGCTTAAAGTCCATTTTCTGTTGAAGAAACATTTCAAGATTAGTTCTCTGACTTGAAATCAGTCCATTTTCAAAGCACTCGATAAGTTTTGTTTCCCTTTCCAGTAAAAATGGCTTTTCCATCTGTTGTGAATCTCACGTTTTGTATTAAAAAGTTTGGAAGAACTTTTTACCTAATTTAAACTCAAGCAGAAATATTTGTCATCTGAACTTAATTTAGTCCTATGCAAAATGATTTTTGGGCTATAGGCAGGGTAGGCAAGAAAAAAAAATGTTTTGCGGTTTCAGATTTATGTTTCCTATCATTTTGTTTTCCTGTTTGTATTGTTTTATTTGTTTATTTCATTCTAGTGTGCATTATAGTTTTACAATGTGCATTTTGTTTTTTTACCACATGCATACTTCAGCAATGGCACATGCTAAAAGAATATAATGACACTAAACCACATTTTTAGATTTTTGTGTTATTTCAGATGGGAAATGACACAAAATGATATTAATATTGTTGATGTTTTAATGTAATTTTAAGATGATAGCACATTCCTAGTTTATAATCAGGACAGGTGGCCAACAAAAGAACAAGAAAGCAGTAGTATTTTAGCCACAAGTATAGTTCAGCGGAAAACAAGATCAAGTCTGAGCCAAGGTCAATACCAACAGCAAAGCAGACTGGAAGGCAAAAACCCAGGTAGGCAGGATAACAGGGATAGGCAGGCACAGCATCACAGGAACCAGATCCAGGAAGTCCACTGATCCAGCAGGGAGCTAAAACTTGATGGGAGTTTATATAGAGCAGCCAATCAGAGTCCATTAGGCTGGTATTTGGACAGAACCAGAACAGAATAGGGAGAACTGAAGATCCAACTAGAAGCCTTGGTGCACACTAGGTGCTATGGCTCTATGAGCAGGCTCTCTTCCAGCAGGTCCTGGGGTGCTTGTTCTAGAAGGTCGGGAACCTGACACTTATTAAGATGTTTATACTCATTTACAGCACAGTTGTTCTCAAAATATTCGACTTTCATCTCATAAATACAGAACATATAAAGCTAGTTCTTTTAAATAAAGTAATTAAACAGTATGAAGTGAATTTTAAAAACCCAACTCGCACCAAAATCGGGAGATGAGCTCATATATAGGACATGCACATATCCACCCAATTTTAGAAGCCACCTACATGCGTGCACATCTCCTGATACACGAATATCTCACTTCGCCCAAGAGATGTGCGCACAAGTAACTGCATTCCTGGGTATGCACCTAGGTCCAGTGCCGCAGATATTTACTGCTGCTACGGAGGAGGTGTAAGTTAAAAAAAATCCCTAAGGGGCTTAAGGGTTCTGGGGTAAGTGGGGGGAGTGTAAGCTTAGGAACCAGGGAGGTTTGGAGGACTTCAATCTATAGTGGATGAACTGGTGGACAAACTGGTGAAATTGGTAACAGTGTGAATGCACACCTGTTATAAAATTTCCCCACTTGCACAGCTGTGTGCGCCTACTTGTAAAATTAGGTACAATCATACGTGCACCTAGGCTATTTTATAACATACGCACGCACCCATTTGAAAGTTCCCATATATATGAGCACGTTTCACCGATATTGTATATGTTATGTAACGGACCATACGGTCATGTTACCAGTAAGCCTTGGGAAATTCCTAGTTCAGCTAGTGCAGGTTAGATCAGAGAGTGGGGGAGGTTATCATGCTATGCAACCCCTCCTTTGAGGGTGCTGGAATGGCCATTGCCCTGGGAAGGTTTCCTAAGTAGCTCTCTCCAGAGAGACTGTGCCCCGTTAGGAGGTAGTGAGGAACTTTTCCTGTGTTGGTTTCCCGGGCCCTATCAGAGGAATCAGGCCCATTCTGCCTTGGGATCCTGATCAGGGTTGGGAGGGTATTCCTTCCAGTCCACTCACTGGCTGGTTGCGATTTCCCTCTGGGCGGATTTTTCGCATTGTGACACTTTTTCATGGTGGGAGCCTTGTGAGACCCTGGATTCAGGCCACGGGGGACCCTGGGGCTTGCAGGCTAGGGAAGACCTGCCCTCCATATACCCTCAATGAGAAAGGAGATGGTGGTGACCTGCTACAAGTAGGAACTCTGGTGTTAAATGTTGCTGAAAGGAGAAAGACTTCAGTTTAAGATCCAGGAGGAAGATTTTTGGATGCCCCTTCCTTCCTGCATTGGAGCAGGGCGAGCTGCCTGTTTCCAGGGATCCCTCACATCTAGGATTCAGAAAAGAGAGAGAGAAACCAAAGAACTAACAGAAAATCACCTAACCATGAGTCAGAGCAAAGTAAAGATCACTGAGGACACCCATTTGGAGTCTTCACCTCCTGTGGAGAGAGAAGATTTGACTCTCTGTACTAAAGACTAGATTGGAAGGGGTTTCCTGCCCAACTAAAGGAGACCCTGCCACCTGGGAACTCCACTTAGCCAAGCCCAGGAGGGTAGAAGTTTCCCTGGCCCTGATAAGGCCATTCATGCACAGATAGAGGAAAAGACTTTAAGAGAGAAAAGAGACAATTATGGTGCAGAGGATTTTATTATTGTTGCCATTGTACAACCTGATTTCCCATCAGTAAAGATTTTCATTTCGGACACTCAATGACTCCAGCGTGCTTTTTTTTTTTTGGCACACACTGCACATGCTCAGACAGTAACTTTCAAATTGGCACACGGGCACATATTTGCACGCATACATTGGCCTGTGCCCAGGGACCTGTTCATTTTATAACATCCGTGCATGTTTCAAAATAGTCTTACCGCAGACACACGTGCCGAATTTTAAGTGTGCGCATGCATGTGCACGCAAATCTCGCTTCTACCGCATAAATCTGGGGATTTTAAAAGGGGCGTGCACCGACGCCATTCCCAGTTTTACCAGTTTGTTCCCAGTTCGCCCAGTTAAGAGGTAGGTCCTTCAAATCCCCCTAGTTTAATAGCCTTCCTTCCCCCCAGTTAGCCCTGACCCTTAAAACCCCCACCGAACGTCCAAGTTTTCTTTATTTTTTAACTTACACGTCATCAAGGCAGAAGTAAAGTTATGCAGAAGGGGTAAGTATTTATGCACACATATCTGGTTCATGCCCCGCCGCACTCCTTTTTCAAATCTTTGGAGATGTGCGCGCTGTGGAATATACGCGAGTATGTGTGGGTTTTAAAATTCGCTTGGCTCGCGCGAGCCCAACTTTTTGGTCTATCCCCTAATTAATGCACACGCCGGGCTTTTAAAATTCACCTCTTGGTGAATAAAAGAAACCACTCCCCAGGGAACAAAAGAGATGTGTGTCCAAGTCACCCTTAGCACTCAGGACTCTGAAAGAATAAATCTTTCCCTCTGTGGTACAAGGATGCAGGCCCTGGAGAAAAGAGACTATGAGAGAGCTAGTCTGAGGTTCTAGCCCCCAAAGAGACTTACAGTTTTCTATGGCCCCATCAGAGCGTAGCTCATTCCCAAAGGTGGGGATGCAGTTGCACTTGTTGCAGTGCAATAGAGGGTGTATAAAATACCAACAATGATTCATGAAGCTTTAAGCAATGAAGCCCTAAAATTAATCAGTTAATTATGAAAAAAATATATCGACTGGCAAGACATTTGCTATCTTCAGGGCAATGCCTGTTGGATGTTCCATCTGCTCATTCAGGCTGATGCAATACCATGCACTGCGGCCAGCGCCCAGCTTAACACACAATTGGACGGGCGTTTTGGACACACATCTATAACCCCCGATGCAATATGGGGATTAGCATGTGCAAAACACACATCCAATCGAGCACCTAGCTAATAGCACTCATCAATGTAAATTCCATGTACATGAGGCTATTAGCTAATCCCAGCGATTCAAAACATTTCCCATGTGGCCAATACAACCATTGCAACATGGCAAATTTTATGCCATCCCAGGGCTGGCGTAAAGGGTATGCTGCACTCAAGGGCTCACTGGAATATGAAAACTTCCTGCTTTCTGTGATTCCAGCACTTAGTATTGGCGCAATACTAAGTAGGAGGAACCACAGAAAGCAGATTGAAGTAAAAAAAAAAAAATCTTGGAAAAAATAATTCTGGGCACCCAATATCCAGGCTGTGTATCTTGTGCATGCATCTTGTGCTGGTAGTGGGGTGAAAATAGATGCTCGCATTGAGCATCCTTTTTCCTAGCCTGCATTGATAGCCACCTCTCCTGTGCACCCAATGCCGAGGAGGTGCCAGGGAGGTACAATTTTCCCTAGCGCCTCCCTTTTAGCGCAACCCCTCATTTAAATAATGCATTGCATGACCAGGAGAGGGGGTTGGGCGTGCATTAGGAGAGCAGGCACTCAGTCATGAGCGCCCATTTTATGAGCTGATATTGCATTGGCCTGAATGTGTGAGATTAGTTGAGTCATGTGTAGGATTGCTGGCCATAGTTGACCCAATGGCGTGGAACCATCTCTCTGTAAGCCTCCCTGTAAGGAGGCTTGCTTCAAAACCTTTTAAAAGCATTTAAAAACCTACTTGTTTAGACAGGCATTTAATCTGAGCTGTAATTAAATAGTTTGTATGGGTAGGCTATTAGCAAACGAATGGATGGACCATTGCCCGGATAGGGAAAGAGTTCAGAATTGGCTGTTTTTTGTAATAATTTTATCTATTTTATTATGAATGGTTTTATGTAAGCCACTTAGGACCATGGATAATACAGCATACAAATAAATTTATTTACAAATAGTTTAAAAATAAATAAATAAAATAAGTATACTATATAAAAGATACAATTTACTGAAAGGTAAGTCAGGTTAGGCAAAAAAAGTAGCTGAAGCCTGGCGAAGCACTCCTGAAGCACTTACTTGAAACACGGGGCCATGTCGAGAGCAGCTTGACATTTTAATCCAGGTAAGTATTTGGTTTAGTAACATAGGAACAATTAAAAAAAAAACGTTTGGACTTCAGATCTCAAACCCCTTTCTGAATGATTATGAAGCAGCCTGTTTCACACAGATTGGATTTTTAAACTTTGAATATGGTATAAGTGATGTGTACGATGGCCCTTCACTCCATTCATTTAAAAGCACATAAGTGGTATCTCATGTTGAAACAAACATATGTGAATGGGAGTTTTTTTCTGTCAGATTCTTTGAAACGCACATCAGTACTATGCCAGTAAAGCGGGCTGCAAAGGAACAAGGAAAAGTTCTGAGGCTGGCCCACCTTAAATTTCTTGCCAGCCCCCTCCTTCCTGGTGATGTCAAGGTGCCTGGCAGCAGTCAGTTAAGGAACATCGAGGTTGTCCGTGCCTCGACAGTCAGTCATGAGGCAAGCCGTGTCCGCATCAGGGGGGGTGCCTGCCTCAGCAGCAACAAGCACACCACTCGACTATGCAGCCAACACTATCAGAGGGGCCTCCAAACCCAGCGTGGCCCACCCCACCTCCTTCCAACCAAGCCTGGGAGGAAAATGGGCTAAATCCCTAGTAGCACAGGCACCTGTTACTGCTGGCATCCGTGCACTCTGGCGCGGTGGCCACTCGCTTCCCTTGCCATTATTGGCTTGCTGAATAGTTTGAATTAATAGAATGCCTATTATTTTTCCTTTTCTCATTACTGTTGCCTTTTCAGTTTTTATAATCATTATTAGACTTTTATTGATACTGTTTGTTTTGTTTACTGTGCATTGCCAAGGACATGAGCTATTTTTTTATGGCAATAGCATTATTATTCCAGAAATTCTTGTTTAATGTTTTAATTGCTTTCCTCTATGGTTTTACAATGTGCTGTTTTTACTGAGAAATGGTTGTTCTACGCATTGAGTGAAAATTTTCTTTTTGGAAAAGGTTGTTTAAGAAAGAGAGAACCAATACATAAATAATCTTGCTCCCTGGGCTGCACCATGTTCCTGTGGAGCTTGCTTCCTAGCCACCTCTCCCAGGATCTTATAGTACTTCCACTTCTCATGCATCAGATCTGGGCCCACAGTTCATGTCCATGGTTGCAGATCTCTGTTTGCTTTCTTTCTCATCCCTTACTTCTGTGAGATCCAGGCTTTTCAAGCCTCATGGATAGGATTTGGAACTCACCCTCTTACCAAGTTCTACCCAGGAACTCCCTTTTACTGCTTTTATCTGTCCAAATATATTGTGCTTTCTTTATCCTCGGGTTAATGTTGCTATCCCTGCAACCATGGCCTTCATCCTATCTCTGATGTGGCGTATATAAACCCTCCTCACACTATGGATGCACATATTGTTTGAGGTATTTTTTTAAAATGTTTCATAAATCAAAAAAATATTTTGTAACATGTGAAGGGTGAAGGACTTCATAATTGGCCACTTTGGATGCTTTTTTTCCAGCAATGATTGAAAGAATGACATTTTTGTTTTCTGCTTAGATATATTAGCAGACCATTTTCTAATGAGCTAGTTTTTATCCTTTGAAAATTTTACATTTTAAATTGGAAATTCAATTTTCAATTTGGAATTTTTTTTAAGATTTGTGCATTGAGGGAGCCCCTTTTTTGGTTATGGTACATATGTACACAAGCACACATATGCATATCTGAATGTAATCCGCTTTGAAAAGCAGAAAATAAATCAAATATAAAAAATAAAAACATTAAATCATACTTATACTTTTGATGTAACATGCTACATATTAAGTTATTAAATTTGTACCAATATTTAGTCAAATGTGCACTTGTACTAAAGAGTATGTGATCGTGAAAACTTAACGATAGCATAGCATGATGAGGATAATCATATTTCTTTCTGTTGCATGGTGCCATTAGTCATAGGCATCGATCTAGTTGCAGTTTTTTAAGAGATTCATAGAATGTTATATTGCTTGACTTCTAATAACAGTATAAGAGGATATGATGTCAGAGCCCCAGGAGACCAGATGAAACAAAATTAATGGATGGTGTAAGCTAATTCATCATCCGATTGAATGGATAATTGCCTGGCACTGAGGTAGCTCATATGCCAGATGAAAACTTCCATTTGTTAGCAATTAATGCCTTTGAAAACAGCCAGCGACTGTTCGAGCCTGCTCCTGGTGCTTTGCATTTATCTCACATTATTTTAAAATACAGTATTTCATTTAGAGGGAAGGATGCTTTGAATAAAATATCTATTATTTGAATCTGTTTATTCTTACCAGAGGGGTATATTTTCAAAGAGCTGCTAAGTGTCAAAGTTAACTGGTTAGTCTTGACCAGTTAACTTTGCACAGATATTCAGCTGCAGTTACCCAATGAATGTTGCGGCTGAATGTCCAGTTAAATCCAAACATACAAGACTTGTGTGGTTAGATTTAAGACACCTAATTATGTGACTACGCTTAGGACAGCTAAGGACCTTATGTACTATGAGGTAAATTTTAAAATCTGTGTTCCGGGGGGGGGGCGAATTTTAGTAAATTACGTGCAGTACTGCAATTGGGCCTTCCCCAGTTTCCTCCCAGTCTGCTCCAATTAAGGAGCGAACTGGGAGGGAACTTCCCAATCCCTCTACCTAACCTTCCTTCCTTTTCCCCTTTCCACCCCGACCCCTAAACCCTACCTGGCTACCCGAAAATGTTTTATTTTTCTACTTACTACTCCCAAGCAAAAGTAGTTTGTGCATGCCTGCCGGCATGCCTAGGACAGTGGCTAATGGTCGCTGTCCCGGCCAACCATCATCCCGCCCCACCCCTCACCAACCAGACCACGCCCCCCCACCCACCCCTTTTTCAAGGCCTGGCACTTGTGCACATATTGGGACTTAGGTGTGTGGCTGGGCCCTTTTGAAAATGCACGCAGAACACGCAGAGCCCAGCCACACAAGTAAGTCCCAATTTTTACGTGCACAGCCCTTTAAAAATTCACCCTTAAACTTTTTCCCCATTGATCCAGAATGGAAGAAAAGCTTTAGTAAATCAAACCCTAAATTTGAAAACCACACTCTGTACACAGCCTGACCCAGCCCCTTTTTTAATTCAACTAAATAAATCTTGTGTGCACAGTAGGGTACCTAAGATGGGGCCTTGAATGCCTGTGCCCCCTCTCATCTGTCTTGGGCCCTCTCGCCTAGCAGCAGGATCATGTGACATCTGAATAAACCCTTAAAGGTTTAACTGCTTTAGATATCATAAAACCTGAGATTTGTACCAGAATTCAGCAAAGCATGAAAAGATGTCCAAACAACTAAGTGCAGATATAAACTCAGGACTTTTGCTAAACAGGCTATGGTGACCCAGGAGAAGGACCTCTGTTGGTTAAAAAGACTGTAGAGGGGGTGAAATAAAAGATATGGGGTAGATTTTAAAAGGGTGCGTGCGGGCGTACATGTGCGCATGCTACATGGCACACATACATGCACACCCAATTTTATAACTTGTCTTACCTTTTGTGCCTGCCTCTGGGCAGGCGCAAGTTGTGTGTGCTGGCAGCCTGCCGGCACGTGATCCTCTGACTCAGCAGCAATGGCTGCAGTGTCGGACACCTCTGGCCCCGCCCCCACCCTGCCCCAGACCGCCCCTTTTTGCAAGCCCCAGGACTTACACACGTCCTGGGGCTTTACGCGTGTCGCCAGGCCTTTTTAAAATAGGCCTGGTGCACGTAACCCCCCCTACGAGCATGAATCCTCTCTTCCATGAAAGGCCCCTATGCCTTTCATGGAAGAGAATGTATAGGAAGAGCTAGGTAAAATGAAAGTAGACAAAGCCATGGGGCTGGACAAGATTCACTCCAGGATACTGAAAGAACTCAGGAATGTACTAGCAGATCCTATATGCATCCTGTTTAATAGATCATTAGATATGGGAGCGGTGCCTAGAGATTGAAGAAGTGCAATGGTGGTACCACTATACAAGAGTGGGAGTAGGGAGGAGGCTGGAGGTGGTAGGCAAACTAACAGAGATGCTGTTGAAAGAAAGGATAACAAACTATCTACAATCCGGAGGGTTGCTTGATCTGAGACAGTATGGATTCACCAAAGGAAGGTTAAGTCAGATGAATCTGATCGACTTCTTTGATTGGATGACTAAGGAATTGAATCAGGTAAAAGTGCTAGAAGTGATCTGCTTGGACTTTAGTAAAGCAAAACAAAATGAGAAGTTTAGGACTGAGTGACAAAATGGTGGTGTGGATTACAAACTGGTTGTCAGATAGAAGACAGTGTGTGGTGGTCAATGGAAGCTACTCAGAAGAAAGAACGGTGTTGAATGGTGTGCCGCAGGGTCGGTGTTAGGACTGTTATTATTTAATATCTTTGTGAGCGACATTGCTCAGATAACAGAGGGTAAAGTATGACTATTTGCGGATGACACTAAGATCTGCAACAGAGTGGACACTCTGGAAGGTATGGACAGAATTAAAAGAGATTTAAGGAAACTAGAGGAGTGGTCTGAAACATGGCAGCTAAAGTTTAAGGCCAAGAAGTGCAGTCATGCATCTGGGAAGCAGTAATCCAAAGGAGTTATACAAGCTGGGGGGAGAAGGGATGATGTGCATGGAGCAAGAGAGAACCTAGGGTGATAGTGTCTAGTGAACTGAAGATGAAAAATCAGTGTGACAAAGCAATAGCCAATGCCAAAAGAATACCGGGCTGCATAGAAAGAAGAGTATCCAGTAAGAAAAAGGAGGTGTTAATTCCCTTGTACAGGTCCTTGGTGAGGCCTCACCTGGAATACTATGTACATTTCTGGAGACCGTATCACAAAGGGGACAGAGATAAGATGGAGACGGTCCAGAGAAAGGTCACCATAATGGTGGGGGACCTCCAGCAAAAGTCTTAAAAGGAGAGGTTGGGTTGAAGGTCCTAAATATGTATTCCCTTGTGGAGAAGAAGAAGAGCAGGGGAAACATGATAAAGACCTTCAGATACTTAGAATGCATAAATGATGCAATTTTAACAACGAACCTCTTCTGCTGGAAAGAAGGAGAACTAGAGGAGGGAAGTGGTAAGAACCAGGACAATGAAGGAATTCAAAAGGGCATGGGATAAACACTGAGGATCCCTAGAGGTAAGAGACGAGAAATGAGGAAAGATGCACGTTAGAGGCAGGATCCTTCATACAATTAAAAAATTGACAGCAGAAAACTCAGACATGAACTATATAGTCTTGGGAAAAAGTGTGTGTGGGGGGGGGCAGCTCTGGGAAAACAAGCAAACACAGGGGTGACGTACCAGTGTAAATTAAATAGCACGAGGAAGTATAGGTATTCAAATAATCAAGGGGGGTAACTTACAGATGCGACATATACTACCCTTTACCAATTAACCATGACACAACTGAAACAAGTAATCTACAAGGCCCGGACCATGACAGTCTGTGAATTATATAGGATATGAGCTTGCTGGGCAGACGAGATGGGCAATTGTGTCCTTTTCTACCATCATTTTCTATGTTTCTACATTCCTATGACTAAATAAGGTCTGACATTGACAACTCCCTACATATTAACAATAAAGAATCTCCTAACTTCAAATCCACTCTAGGTGTTCAAGGCTCCTCTCTATCCCCCACCCTCTTTAATATCTATCTACTGCCTCTCTGCCAGCTCCTCACAAACCTTAACCTTATTCACTACCTATATGCTGACGATGTTCAGATCCTGATCCCCATAAAAGAATCCCTTCCAAAAACTCTCTCCTTCTGGGAGGACTGCCTCAAGTCCATCAACCACCTACTCACCAGCCTGAACCTGGTCCTCAATGCATCCAAAATGGAAATTCTTCTCCTCTCCCCCGACCTTTCTACCAGCTATGATCAGACAACCTCCTTTCCTCAGACCACTCAAGTTAGAGATTTAGGAGTTACCATTGACAACCATTTAAACCTAAAAAAATCAATTAACAATATTACAAAGGACTGTTTCTTTAAGCTACAAGTTATGAAAAGACTCAAACCCCTCCTCCACCTCCAGGACTTCAGAACAGTCCTCCAGTCAACAATATTTTCCAAAACCGACTACTGCAACACTCTCCTCTTAGGACTCCCGATCTCTGCCACTAGACCACTACAGATGCTCCAGAACTCAGCAGCCAGGATATTAACCAACACTAACCGGAGAACTCACATCACCCCTATACTCAGAAACTTACACTGGTTACCTATCAAATACAGAATTTTACACAAAGCACTCACCATTATCCACAAATCCATACACAACCAACTTCCTTTAGACCTTCAGTTCCCTTTTAAACTATTCACATCCACAAGACCCATCAGAGCGGCCCTCAAGGGAACCCTTCAAATTCCTCCAAATAAATCCACCCGTCTAACCTCCACAAAAGAACGAGCATTCTCCACAGTTGGCCCCATCATCTGGAACAACCTACCGACTGAACTAAGACTGGAACCCTGCCTGACTACCTTCCGAAAAAAACTTAAGACTTGGCTTTTCGTCCAAGCCTTCCCTGAAGCCTAACATCGCAACAGTTTCCTTCATATAGCCCAATAGACTAAATGTCCTACACAGCCATTATTCAGTCATCCGAGTTCATTCTCCAGTTTTTTCTGTCCTTTATTTCCTGGCTACTCTAGCCCCCAAGTTTATTATCCTTGTTTTTTGTACCTGCGCCTCGGCCTTCTTGTTATATGGTTTTGTTAAGTTATCCCCTAAGTTTGATGTAAACCGGCCTGATATGAAGCTTGTCATGAAGTTCGGTATAGAAAAATGTTAAATAAATAAATAAATAAATAAATAAATAAATATTTGTATAGAATGCTCTGCTTATCCCTCACCCTGTTATATTCCCCCTCTCTTCCTCCTTCTCAGCCCCCTCTCCTCTCCTGAATATTTATCCCCCTACCTCTTTAGCCCTTAGCCCCCTCCCCCACTCCCCCCTGTACATTGTATATAATTTTGTTTTTATGCATCTAACCTTGTTCTGCATTTATTGCATGTTCACCATTTCCTCTGTCTACCCTACCCCTTCCCCCTTCTTCCCTTTTCCTCCCCTTAGTTCTATTATCAGTTACACTGTAAAACCTCGTTGGCTGATTTCTTGTTGTATGGAAACCGACGTGATGTTTTCTTAACGAATGTCGGTATATAAAAAACGTTAAATAAATAAATAAATAAATAAACTTTGCCATCCAATCAGATTTGAGATGAACTCTATCCAATAGTCAATGAATTGCTGGCATTGAAGAGTGTCACTGATTTTCATAAGGCTCAGACCTACCCAATAGGATATCTGGAATTGATGTCAACCAACCAGATGTCTGTTAACTGGTTAGCAACCAAACATCTGTCAACTATGAGCCAGATTCCTACGATGACAAGCTAAGCACCACCTATGATTACTGCATACCAAACCACCAGAGCAGACACTTAAACCAGGAAGATTTCAATAGATGACAGCAAATGCTGAGAAGCAAGGACTTTGCAGAGGGTCCCAGGAGCACAGAGACACATCCTGCTAAAGATTTATTCAATGTGGCCAATGATATCTGAAGCATCTGAAATTCAAGTGATAGAAATCTTAGAGAGGGGTTACATATTTTTTGGTTAGGGTATCTGATCAGCTACACAGGTTAAGCAATAAATATGGTAAACTTTTGTGATTCCATTGTTTCCTCTTCATTTTGTGATTCCATTGTTTCCTCTTCATTTTGGATCCAATACAATGGGGCCCAGGACTGAGGGTGGAGCCCAGCTTAGATGGAAAGACCTTCCATCGATCTTCAGTTCAATCTTTTAAATTTTGTGCTACACAAATAAAAACATTCACTTCCCTTATAATTAGGTTCTTGAATTATGCCAGCTTCAAAGGAAAACCCAACCCAGCATAATACTATGTTTTGAGACGAGACAGGCTCTGCATCAGGGATTCAGCATTGCCACGATGTCCCACATTTAGTGGCATCTATAGACTTTTCATCTCAAAATATAGTCTTATGTCGGGTTGGGTTTTCCTTTGAAGCTGGCATAATTCAAGAATTATAAGGGAAGTAATTACTTTTATTTGCATCGCACAAAATTTAAAAAATTGAACCGAAGACTGACCATTATATGCGACCCGATGTATGTGTGGAAGCATGATAACTAGTTCCAACATTGCAAGTATTATGATGATCTATCATACCATGCCATGAGATGTCATTGTAGCAAGAAATATTAATATGCATCATGAATGCTTGAACTGTGCAATTTCCATTGAGTGCATTCAGACTTTTGACTCTGTTACTTTTTGTGTTCAGCTTTTAAGTTAGCCATACAAACCCAGAGATTTGAATTTCCCACTCCTCTCTCCAACAAAATTTTACACTAAGTCAATTCCCAGCAGATCACTAGGCATTCCAGGGGCATGGCTAAAATGAATTTGTGTAGTGTTGACATTCAGTGCTAGAGCTGGATATGTATGGTCAGAAAAACGGCCATTCTATAGTTAGCCTGACAACTTTACCCAGATATAATCAACAGCAGACTTATGTAAGTGCAGCTCAATATCCGGGTAAAGTTATCCAGGCAACTTTCCCACTCACCAGCATGCTAAAGATCTATCTCCAAGTATTTACAGGACTATTACAAATCGCTAACAACTTTGTACTATATTCATCCAATGTTTTACTTTCAGCTTACAGCTGATTTTAATCCCTCCAAGTAATGTGGCATACATTCAATAGATAATAAGATTTTGCTTGGTCAATTAAATCAAGATGCTTTTCTTTTCTTTGAAGCTAAAAAATTAATGCGCACCATTTTCTTGGGATAATTTTTCACTGTATCTAAATGGCAGCAAGCACACGTAAACCTAATGTGTTAAGCTGCAGTTGAGGACATCTTAATTTATCATATTTTTTTAATTCAGGGCTTGCAGTGATCTGATGTTTACAGAAAGAGAAACTTCTCATTGTAATTTAATGGACATCAGTAGAATTTGATTTGTGTTTTAATGTACTTTGCCAATAAAAACCCATTTTCAGGACACTTCTGGCAATAAGGAATCACTGTTGCATGTTTTGAGAACATTTTTCATTGCTTTTAGTTCCAGGAAGAACATTTAATTTGTGTCACTGGCATTGAAGTAAGTATCCTTTACTTGTTTTCATAAGACAACCATGACACTCAACACAAAATCAGTAGTAGCAGGAGACAGCTGCTTACCCGCTTGATCCAGTCCGAGGGAGACTGCTGCAGGCACCAGCTTACCACCCGATACTCCTACCACCTGACTCGTGGGCCTTAAAATGTGATGAGCAGTGGTGTGTTGTCACCGGAACGCCCCTTATGACCCTTTTTCTACTGTTTTCTCTTTGAGAAATGGAAAGAAAAAGAAAAGGCAAGATGAATTTTCCCTCATCAAGCTCAACTCCCAAACAAGGTCCAATGGATCAACATGTTATTAGATCCGACTCACCACTGCAGGGGAACCTGAGTACAGAAATGGATAATATGTCTTGAGTCCAGAAGTAAGATCTCCTCCACCTATCCCTCAGGGTTTTTTCCTAATGGAACTATTGTTTCAATGCCTTTGTTATCTGCTGAGGAAAATGTTCAGGTTTCTAGGGAAAGGTTGCCACTGTCTTCAAATGAGGTTGTTTCTTCACTGGGTCTTCTTGCCACTACCCTCACTATAAGGTAGATTTTTAAAGGGTCGCAAGTGTGTTCGTAAATGCACATATCTTGCCTCGCACAAAAATATGTGCTGTTTATAACCTACCCATGTAGTTTATAAAATACTCTTCACGTGCGCATGTCTGCAGTGCATGTCTTCTCCTTGTTAGGCACAGGAGTCTGGGGAGCCTCAGGGAGGGACAGAGAGAGAGAGAGAGAGACTCTCTATGGGGCTCACCCTGATATATATGGACCATTGTAAGGGGGCACTTGGATTTGGGGTGAGTTTTTGGGAGGTGGGTTGGGATTAGAGGAGTGTTACAGTCACATTCAGAGGTATCCATTGTTACCGACTGAACACAGAATTAAATACAAAACCCTATGTACTATCCATAAACTAATTCATGATGAGAAATTAGACTGGCTAAACACAGCATTACGGGTACACGTCCCACACAGAAATCTTCGATCAGCAAATAAAGCACTCCTAACCATCCCTTCAGTTAAAACAGCAAGACTAACCCAAGTGAGGGAAAGGGCCTTATCATTAGCAGGACCCACAATTTGGAACACAATGCCTCCAGAAATCAGATTACAAAGTGATCTCAAGGCATTTAAGAAAAGTTTAAAAACATGGCTTTTTAAACAGGCATTTTACAAGGAGACGGGAGAATAGAAATTATTCAGGAATAAGCAGATAAGCACTGACACACAGTACTTAGGACGATACAGTAGAGTAGTCTATGAACCCCACATCACAACTAGCATATTGATAACACTATCGGGTCTATCCAGTACCGAGCGGTAGGAAGAGCTGCGTTAGTGCCTACGGCACCCGCGGTTACCGCACACACAGTGCAGCTCACCTACCGCTCGATCCTGAACTCTAATTTCATGCAAATGTAAACCGCGGCTAAGAAGTGCCCGTGAAGCGTTAGGCCCGCGCAACCCATTTTACTGGATAGAGCGCCTATACAGTATCCTGAGTGCGCGGGCCTAAGGCTTCACGCCACGCTGGTATCTGTCATTTCAAATGTCATTTGAAATGACAGATACCAGGAAGTTGCTTTGCCGCTGTCAGTGTCTGTTCTCCCCTCCTCCTGGAGCAGGGCGCGAAAAGCAGCCTTGCTCCGGGAGGAGGGTAGAATAGACACTGACATCGGCGAAGCAAAAAAACAAAAAACGAAAAAAGCCCCGGCCGCGATCATGGGTGCCGGTCTCCGTGGCAGCCCCAGTCCTCTCCCCTGCTCCCAAAGCCAAAAAAAAAAAAAGTGAAAAAAACGTTGCAGCCCCCCTCCGATGTCCGGACTGGGGCTGCCACGGAGACTGCAACGGCGAAGAAAAAAAAAACCAAAAGCAATTTTGGTTTTTTTTTTTCAAAAGCGACAATTTTGTTTTTTTTCCAAAAGCGACTTACTTTTGGGATCTGTCAAGATCCCAAAAGTAAGTCGCTTTTGGACGCCTGCAAAACTTACTATTCTGAAGCCATCAGCAGGAAGACATTGCGATCGTAGCTCCTCCCGAGGAAGACAAAGATGGCCGCCTGCACGGGGGGAAGCTACAATTGGCCGCTCAAGACGTGGCCTCACATCCCGTGACGCCAAACGTTGTGACGTCACGTCTTCAGCGGCCAATTGCACGCTTTCCCCGTGCAGGCGGCCGTCTTCGTCGGGAGGAGCTACAATTGCAATGTCTTCCTGCTGATTGCTTCAGAATAGTAAGTTTTGCAGGCTTTTGGGTTTTTTTTTGCTTCACCGCTGTGTCCCTCCTTCTCCCGAAGCAAGGCTGCTTTTCGCGCCCTGCTCCAAGAGGAGGGGGGACACAGCGGCGAAGCAAAAAAAAACCAAAATTGCTTTTGGTTTTTTTTTGCTTCGCCGCTGTGTCCCTCCTTCTCCCGGAGCAAGGCTGCTTTTCGCGCCCTGCTCCGAGAGGAGGGGGGACACAGCGGCGAAGAAAAAAAAAAAACAAAATTGCTTTTGGGTTTTTTTTTTGCTTCACCGTTTTTTTTGCTTTGCAGTTGCAGTCTCCGTGGCAGCCCCAGTCCGGACATCGGAGGGGGGCTGCAACGTTTTTTTCGCTTTTTTGTTTTGGCTTCGGGAGCAGGGGAGAGGACTGGGGCTGCCACGGAGACCGGCACCCATGATCGCGGCGGGGGCTGGGGGAAAGCTTTCCACCTACCCTTACCCATGCCTCTACTACCTGGGTCAGGCTAGGTGGTAAGTTTGCAGGTTAAACGCGCGACAAAACGGCAGGGAAAGATAGCGATAGTCGGGGCGCAGGTTACGGGATGCTAGGGAATAGCTAATTCGCTCGTTTGCATGCAATATCGAGCTAATTCGCTCGTTTGCATGCAATATACATGCCGCGGGCGGAAGGGGTTGCCCGGGGAATTTAGGACGCGGTAGGAGTAGGTTAAAGGGGATTCGGGATCGCAGGAAGGGCTAACGCGGCCGGAAACGGAGTAAAAAGCGGCTTAGGAGCAGGGTAAACGCGGCCGCACTTTACAGGATAGACCTGTTTGTATGATAAATTACCCGTAAAAGTACTTTCAGTACACTCGGTCATGACCCACTTCTCTAAAAATTATTTTGTCTAATGATATATTGTAACCGAACCTTTGACGGCACCTGTTAGAATGTACTATAGTTAGTACACTTTTACCTACATTAAATTTGTGCCTACATGTAAACCGTTGCGATGGTGTATAACTTAGCGACGGTATAGAAAAGATTTTAAATAAATAAAATAAATAAATAAATAAATAAATAAATAAATCAAAGTGCCCCTTTACAATGGTCCATAAATAGAGTATCAGGCTGAGCCCCATAAAGAGTCTCTCTCTCTCTCTTTCAATGTTCACCAGCGCCTACGTAGGAGCTGTAGCAAAGTGGCATGTGTTTAATGTAAACCGAATTGATTTGTAACCTCGTTACATGAATTTCGGTATATAAAAATGCTAAATAAATAAATAAATGTGTAAGGCATGCTGGCTGAGGAAAATTAGAGCTATGCATGTCAGTGCTGGCCCCGCCTCTGGAATGTCCATGCCCTGTCCCTTTTCCACCCACTTTTTCTGGACGCGTATACATCAATGTACACAAGCCCTTCCTGGCTATTTAAAATTTGCATAGCTCTCTAGCGGTCCACTTACATGCGTTTCTGGCCATTTTTGCATGTGCAGGGCTTTTAAAATCTGCCTTTATGGAACTCACTGTGCTAATTCTGTTCCTGTATTGCCACCTTCTCTTGGAAATAGGGGTGCTGCAGATATGTCAGCTGAACCTCCTCACATCTCTTTGAAAAATATATGAAGGATTGTTTCACACACTGAAACATCAGTATCTGTCTCACAGTTATGTCAGTTCTCAGCAGGAGTGTTACCAAAGTTGATAGAAGTGGACAATAGGTTGGGTTTCATTGAGGCTAATTATGAATCTGAATCCTGTGTGATTTCAAATTTTCAATCCTCACATTAGTATCAGGAATTAAAGACAGTTTGAGTCTCCATTATAAACGTGAGCTGCTGGAAAATAGATTAAGATCTAAGAATCTTCACTTGCTGAACTTTCCAAAGACTCGTTAGATGTCAGGTCTTGAGCTATTGAGGTTCTGCAAATTGCTCTTTCTAATTGGAATTCTATACCTGATAAGAGGAGATAAGAGTTACAGGAGCTTCAAAGATGTTTTGGCCCCCTTTGATAGCACTGATGATTCTCTCTTTTTACAGACTTCAAATGAGAATATTTTCACTCGATCAACCTTAGTAGTCTCCTTTGTTTCAGCCACATGATGCAATAAAGCTATTTTCTTCCAGCAATACTTTAAATATAAAAGATCCTTATTTTATGGTCATACTGTACAAGTATTTCCTGATGGTTCTAGAGAAACACAGTTTAAAAGAAAACTTTTCCTTCAGTTTAAATTACATGTGCTCGCAATGGGGGCTTCTATTTTCTTAAAATCTCCATGTTGCTG
Source organism: Rhinatrema bivittatum (assembly GCF_901001135.1). Lineage (NCBI taxonomy): Eukaryota > Metazoa > Chordata > Amphibia > Gymnophiona > Rhinatrematidae > Rhinatrema > Rhinatrema bivittatum. The sequence goes on from NC_042623.1 coordinate 208,451,727, forward strand.
CTTAATGGAATATCAAGGGATCAAATTTATATTTATTGAGTCATCACAATTGGAAACCTTGACAGTAGATATATTTTGATATTTCACTTTTTCCTTAATTATATGGATAAGCAATCTGTCCCCTTTGATGTGGACTTGTTCTATTCAGATGTGTAAATAAATATGTATGAATGTTTTGTTTATTATTTTGATTTTCTTTGTTTTTTTAATCATAAAATTGATTAAAACAATAAAAATTCCATAAATAAATAAGAAATCAGTAGTAGCAGACTATAATAATAGGGGTATATTTACTATCTTTTGGATACAAAAGAAGTCTTGTTTAATATTGCATCATGTGTTCTAGCTGTAGTTATAGTTAGTTAGATGTGTTGTGGAAACTGTTGCGCGTCTTGGCCGCGTGAGTGCCGCGACCGGGCCTGCTCATCTCGCGCTGCCCTCCATAAGTGCTGGCCTGGCTGCTGTCGCTAACCCCGGCGTCCCCGTCGTTCTCCACGGCCGTCTCAGCATCCTCATCCCTGCAGGCCTTGCAGCTGAGCTCCAATCAGGGCTCCGCGTCTTCGGCCGTCTCGGATTCACCCTAGGCGCGCTCGCGGCCAACGTTCATTCTTTTAAAGGGACAAGCACTGGAAACCCGAAGGAGCTGCGTTCAGATGACATCACCAGAGCCCTGTATATAAGGCAGGGCTCAGACTTCTGAACCCTGCCTTGGCAATCGGGTTGACATCATTGGTGTAGTAGTTTGCCTCCTTGTGTTCCAGTGTTCTCTTGTTCCAGTGTCTCTTTGTTCCAGCGTCTCCTTGTTCTAGCATTTCCGAGTTCCAGTGTCTCTTTGTTCCAGCGTCTCCTTGTTCTAGCATTTCCGAGTTCCAGTGTCTCCCCATTCCCAGTGGCTCCATGTGTTCCTGAAAGCTTCTCAGGTAGTACCTCTTCAGACTGACCTCTGGTACTGACCACTGCCTGCTTGACCATTCTCTTGTCTGCCGCCTGGAACCGACCCTCGCTTGCCTCTCGGACTGACTCTGGTATTCACCCCTGCTTTGGCTGACTTCTCCTGGACTGATACTCTGGCTCTGACCCTTGTGCTTCACTCGTACACTCTCTTCTGGCCTACAATGACAATCAGACCAACCTGCTTGGAAACTAACTGCGGCTTCCACTTGACTAGACCTGCAGGCACTGTCTGCCTCGCCTGGAGAACCTTCCTGAACTGTTACCTCCCTGGGGTCTCCGGAGGTTCCAGTTCCAGTCTAGTCCATCCACTCTGCATCAGCTGTGCACCCTTGCTCGTGATGGGCACACCCCTCCGCTACCTATCCAGGAGACCACCAGAGGCCCATCTAAGTCCAGGTGGTCCAGGTACCCAAGGGCTCAACCTGTGGAAACCCCAACTGTTATTGGTGAAGTTCCAGTTAGCCTCTGTCTCCTTGTGCACTCTGCCTCCTGATGGCAGGCACTCTCTGGGTCCAACCAGAGGACCATACCAATCCTGCACCAGGCCAAGGGTCCACCTCCAGCGCAACAGGTTGCCAAGGCCATGGACTCGGCGGAGTCTCCTGCCTTGCAGGCCATCCCTGGTCTGGATAATCGTGTCCGAGAACAACAACAGGTCCTGGAAGCGTTGGCTTACTCCATGGAAAAGCTACATTCTCAATTGGAGGAATCTGTCATGGTCAACCCATGGGGTCTTGCCCACACCTTGCCCTCACAGGCATCACAGGCCCTCCCAGTTTCACCCCATTTTAATGGGGATCCACGGCTTTGTCGAGGCTTCATAAATCAATGTTATATGCAGTTTTCACTGCAACCCTCCCTGTTTCCTGATGAAGCAACTAAGATCAATTTCATCCTCTCGCCCCTTGAAGGGAAGGCCCTGGCATGGGCTTCCCCACTCTGGGAGCGTTCTGACGCCATCCTTCACCAGCTCCCTCAGTTCGTCTCCATCTTCAGACGAACCTTTGATGACCCAGCCAACAGGCAGTCGCTGGCCACCACCTACTCCACCTCCGTCAAGGCTCGCACTTGCTCGCTGAATATACAGTGGAGTTTAGAACACTTGCTACTGAATTAGGTTGGCAAGAAGACTTCTTGTAGGTACTCTACCTCGAGGGACTGTCTCATGCCCTTAAAGATGAACTGGCTGCCCGTGAGATTCCCGTATCTCTGGAAGACCTGATCTCTCCGGTTGGTAGAATTGACTACCATCTCCGACAACATCAGGAAGTGAGGGTCCTCTGACCTCCTGCCCTATGATCATCCTGCTCAGCGAGTCGTCAGTTAAAGGCCTTACCGACGGCTCCTCAGTCACTCGAGGAGCCCATGCAAATCAATCGCGGCTGCTTGTCTCCAGAGGAACGTCTCTGACACAGAAAAGCAGGTCTTTGCTTATATTGTGGTGGATCCGGATACCTTCTTCAGACTTGCCCTGGGCATCCAGGAAACTCCAAAGCCTAAGCCCAGTGGGGTTCCCGAGCTTGGGCACTACTGTTTCTGGCCCACAACTGTTGCTCCCTATCTCCCTCCTTAGGGAGTCACAGTTCTTTCGCTACCACCACCCTCATGGACACCGGGGCGAGTGGAAATTGTTTTATGGAAGATATCGTCATGTTTCTCCAGATACCGGTCCAACTACTAGAGGTACCACTCCGTATTGCCTCAATCCAGGGAGAGCATCTCCCTGGTCGTATCACTCACTGTACCATGAACATTCGCCTCACTGTTGGAAATCTCCATGACAAGGAGATCTTCCTCCTGATGCTGAAACGATCCACGCACCCCGTAGTCCTTGGACTTCCCTGACTCCAGTTACATGCACCCCATTTCAACTGGCAATCCCTGCAACTAACTCAGTGGGGCCCTCAATGTCAAACCCGTTGTTTATGGCAAGTGTCTCCATTTTTCATTTCTGTTTGTTCTAAACTCTACAACCCTTCCTGGGTTACCTGCCCCGTACTCTGAATTCAAACATGTGTTCTCCAAACAAAACACTGATATCCTGCCTCCACTCCGAGAGGTTAACTACCCTATAGAACTTCTACCTGGAACCATGCCTCCCAAGAGCAGAACCTATTCCCTTTCACTCCCTGAAACCCAAGCAACGTCAGCATACATCAAGGAAAATTTGGATAAAGGATTCATAAGACCCTCTAATTCCCTGGCAGGGGCCGGGTTCTTCTTTGTAAAGAAGAAGGATGGCAGTTTAAGACCCTGCATAGATTACATAGGGTTGAATGCAGTAACTCGTAAGGACCGTTATCCACTGCCACTTATTAGTGAATTATTTGATCGTCTGCAGGGTGCACAAATCTTTATGAAATTGGATCTCCGAGGGGTGTATAACCTTGTACAAATCCAACCAGAAGACATCTGGAAAATCACCTTCAACACAAGAGATAGCCACTATGAGTACGTAGTAATGCCCTTTGGACTTGCAACACCCCTGCAGTCTTTCAGCATCTAATGAACAAGATCTTCTGGGACCTTTTATACTCATTTGTCGTGGTATATCTGGACGATATACTAATATTCTCCAAAGACCTGAAGTCCCATCATTCCCACATTCAAACAGTCCTCTGACACCTCATCTCTGCGAAATTAGAGAAGTGCATTTTTGAGCAACCCATCCTTCCATTCTTAGGCTACATCATTTCCAACCGTGGCTTCAACATGGACCCCGACAAACTCCAGGGTATTCGAGATTGGCTTCAACCAGTGGGCCTCCGTGCCCTACAAAGAATCCTTGGATTTACAAACTACTATCAAATCTTCATTGCTAATTACTCCACACTGGCCACCACTCACCACCATGACTAGGAAGGGATGTGACCTTTGAGTGTGGAGCCCCAAGGCCCAGTCATCATTCCACGCCTTGAAAGAAGCCTTCTATACCGGTCCATGTCTATGTCATCCGGATCCTAACCGTCCCTTTATCATTGAAATCAACACATCCGCCATTGGAGCAGGAGTGATCTTGAGTCAATACTCCACTAAGGGAACTTTAGTACCATGCTCTTTCTACTCACATAAATTCTCCACCACAGAACAAAATTATACTGTAGGGGACCGTGAACTCCTAGCAGTGAAACTAGCCCTCCAGGAATGGCGTCCCTGGCTGGAAGGGGTACAACACAAATTTCATAATATTTACTGACCAAAAGAATCTAGAACACCTAAAGGAGGCCCAGTTACTTAACCCAAGACAAGCCCACTGGGTCCTGAATGCTTCAACGTCAAGCTCCACTATCACCCAGCAGCAAAAAACCTCCATGCAGATGCGCTCTCTCAATCCGTCAAGCCAGAAGACACACCCGAGACTCCTAGGCACATCATCGATCCAGCTTGCATATCAATTGTAGTCACCACCACGGTACCAGCTGGGAAGACGGTGGTTCCACACAATCTCTGTGAGTGTGTGCTCCGTTGGGCTAATGATTCTAAGCTGGACGGTCATCCCGGTCTAGCCCGGACTCTTGAGATGCTTTGAAGGCAGTATTGGTGGCCTAGTATGATAAAGGACTCCCGCAAATATGTGGACTCCTGTCTAGTTTGCATGCAGCAAAAACCACGACTGGCCACCCATGAGGGCTCCTCCAACCTCTTCTTGCACCTACCGAACCCTGGTTGTCTTTCCACTGATTTTATCATGGATCTGCCTCCTTCAAAAGGAAATACTGTAATCTGGGTCATCATTGACCGCTTCTCAATAATGGCTCACTTTGTCCCATTACCTGGTCTCCCCTCGGCTCCGGAATTAGTTAGACTCTTCTTAAACAACGTATTTCGTCTACATGGATTACCACAAGAAATCGTCTCCGATCATGGTCCTCAATTTGCTGCTAAATATTGGAGGTCTCTTTGTAAAAAGTTCAATATTACATTAAATTTAACATCAGCCTATCATCCGCAAGCAAATGGCCAAGCTGAAAGGACAAATAGTTCCTTGAAAACATTCCTGCGATCATATGTCAATGACCAGCAAGATAACTGAGCTGACCTCCTGCCATGGGCAGAACTATCCCATAACACCCATATCGCCTCTGCCATGGACGTCTCACCATTTGCAGTAGTCTTTGGCCGCCAACCATGCCTACCCCTACCGGTTCCACTCAGTATACCCTCACCTGCAGCCCAGTCTACAGCACAAACTATACACAGGCTCTGGAACCAAGTAAATGAGAGACTATGCCAAGTAGCTGAGCGGGCCAAATGTTTTACAGACGTCCATTGTCAAGTCGCACCACTGTTCTGGCCTGGTCAAAAGGTCTGGCTCAGTATGAAAAATATTTGACTATGACTGCCATCTCAACGGCTAGCTCCCAGATTCATTAATCCATTTCCCATTCTTCGACTCATAGGAGCAGTCACTTACCAGCTACAACTCCCTGCCTCCATGGGAATCCACAACACGTTCCATGGGTCATTACTTAAGCCTTTAGTCCTGTCCCGGCCTTCCTGAAGGCCTCTTCCACCTACATGGCACACAGCAGAACCTGAACACATCTTGCAGGTCAAGGAGGTCCTAGATGTGTGATGCCGTCGTGGCCATTGGGAGTACCTCCTGTCATGGGAGGGTTTTGGCCCGGAAGAAAACTCTTGGGAACCCTCTCACAACATCTTTGACAAAAACCTGCTCCAAGAATTCCACCGAGACCACCCAGAGAAGCCTAGACCAGTAAGGGGGAGGCCTAGGAGGGGGGGTACTGTTGCGCATCCGGCTGGGTGGGTGCCTTGACTGGACCTGCTCACCTCGTGCTGCCCTCCAAAAGCACTGGCCTGGCTGCTGCCACTAACCCTCAGTGTCCCCAACGCTCTCCACGGCCTGCCTCAGTGTCCTCATCCCTGCAGACCTCCAGCAGAGTTCCCTTCAGGGCTCCACGTCTTCGGCCGTCTCAGCCTCGCCCCTAGGTGCGCTCACAGCCGACGTTCATTCTTTTAAAGAGACAAGCACTGGAAACCCGAGGGAGCTGCGTTCAGATGACATCACCAGAGCCCTGTATATAAGGCAGGGCTCAGACTCCTGATCCCTGCCTTGGCAATCAGGTTGACACGTTGGTGTAGTAGTTTCCCTCCTTGTGTTCCAGTGTTCTCTTGTTCCAGTGTCTCCTTGTTCCAACGTCTCCTTGTTCCAGCGTCTCCTTGTTCCAGTGTCTCCCCATACCCAGTGGCTCCGTGTGTTCCTGAATGCTTCTCAGGTAGTACCTCTTCGGACTTCTCCTGGACTGATACTCTGGCTCTGACCCTTGCGCTTCACTAGGGCACTCTCTTCTGGCCTACTGTGACTATCAGACCAACCTGCTTAGAAACTAACCGCAGCTTCCACTTGACTAGACCCGCAGACACTGCCTGCCTCGCCATGAGAACCTTCCTGAACTGTTACCTCCCTGAGGTCTCCGGAGCTTCCAGTTCCAGTCTAGTCCATCCACTCTGCATCAGCCGTGCACCCTTGCTCGTGGTGGGCACACCCTCTGCTACCTCTCCGGGAGACCACCAGAGGCCCACCTAAGTCCAGGCGGTCTGGGTACCTAAGGGCTCAACCTGCGGAAACTTCGGACTGTTATTGGTGAAGTTCCAGTTAGCCTCTGTCTCCTTGTGTGCTCTGCCTCCTGGTGGCAGGAGCACTTTGGGTCCGAGTAGAGGGCCGTACCAATCCTGCACCAGGCCAAGGGTCCACCTACAGCACAACTGAAATAAAGAGCCTCCTTAGCAGTATCTTGAATAAATGATGTTAAATGACTAATCTGACACAGGACCTAGTCTACAAATAAACTAATAGTAAAGTTAACTTACACAGGCTCATGGCACACACAATACAAGTAGTACAAAAGGCCATTTAAGTCAAAGGACAACAGTCAATGGTTTAATCCTGCACACAGGTAACATCCAATGGAATAAGTAATAATGCATTTTATTTTGTACACAGTCCAATAATAATATCATTCTAGCCAGAAAAAAGGGAATAGCCATCCCTACCTGAAAGCAATTCATGCTTTCAAAGCTTTTTCAAGCTTGCAAAATGTTGCAAAGTGCAGTTGAATGTGTGCCTATAGTAATTGTTGCTACTATAAATTATTGTTCATTTGTTATGTCATCATGAATTGTTAAAAGCTTCATGGAGCTCATCAAGTGTCAATTATAAATTGACGCACTGTTCAACCATGGAACATATATGGTACGTATTGAAACAACAGTACTGCAGGGTTTCCAAAGTCAAATATAAAAAGTATCATACCTAAAAATAATCATATATGCTGTTAAAAGACAGAAGGGAAAGGGTATATATGAAACAAGCAACAAACATAGAAATATCTATAGAAGACTTCATAAATGTTGTTGTGACAGACGAGGATGTGGACCCTTTGCCCGAGGAGGAGTTGGCGCTACCTGAGAGAGCGAAACCCCGCAGGTCCCTACGATCGGGTGGTGGGGACAAGCTGATGCAGGGGCTGGCTGGAGCTTCACCAATACCAGCCCCGTTCCCCGCGGGTTGAGCCTTTGGGTGTGTTGGGCCGGCTGGTCTTAGGTGGGCCCCTGCAAAGACGGTGGATTCACAGCCGGAAGAGTATTCCGAAGTCAGTCTGAGGTCAGAAGCCAGAGAGTCATTGCTAGCCAGTCCGAGGTCAAAGCCAGAAGAATCACCGTAAGCCAGTCCGAGGTCAGAAGCCAGAGAGTCGCTGATAGCCAGTCTGAGGTCAAAGCCAGAAGATCTGTCCATCGGGACCAAGGATGGGAACTGGAGAAGGAACAGAAGGCAGGAGCAGGACTCAGAAAGCAGGAACAGGACTCGACACACTCATGCAACTCCGAAGACTCCACAAGTGAAGCAGTCTCATTGCCAAGTCTGTCCTGGGTCGCTGCAGGGAATTTAAAGGAAGGAGGCCTGACGTGAACAGAAAGGGCCGGCGATGTCTCCCTGCCGTGGGCACTTTAAATTTGTGTGGAGAATGCGCGCGTGCACGTAGGGGGCAGAGCCAAGATGGCTGACGGCTCAGCTCGGGAGAATGATGCTGCGGCCCCGGCAGCACGGGAGAAGCAAGGGCCCTGCTGAGGCTCGGGACCAGTGAGGGAGCGAAGGAGAGTGGAGCTGGTAGGCATTGCAGTACCCCCCCCCCCTTCTAGGCCACCTCCTAGGAGGTTTAGGCCTATTGGAATGGGAGGCATGGAATTCCTGCAGGAGGGTTCTGACCAAAATGTTGGTGGCAGGTTCCCAGGAGCTTTCCTCTGGGCCAAACCTTTCCCAGGCAAATAGGTATTCCCATCTTCAGTCTCTCTTCCTAATATCCAAGACCTCGCGTACTTGGTAGATGGTATCACCTTTTGAGGCAAGCGGCTGAGGCTCTGGAGGTCTCCTGCTTGGCCAGGAGAGTACTACAGGCTTTAAGAGGGAGACATGGAAGGAATTGTGAATTTTCAATGAAGTGGGTAACCGTAGTTGATAGGTCACTGGCCCTATGCGATTGAGCACTGGGAAAGGCCCAATGTAATGAGGAGCCAGCCTCATGGATGGGAGTGAGATGAAGCGAGTGCTGAGCCACAATTTGTCCCCCGGCCGGAGTTGTGGTGCTGGCCTATGGTGTGTATCCGCATTTCGTTTGGCACGATCGCTGGCCTCCTTAAGTAGGCGCTGGGTGTTCTCCCACAGTTTATGTAGTTCCTGTGCAGTTAGCTGGGCTGCCGGTGAGTGAATCGTCAGAGGAATTGGCAGAGGAGGGAGTGGTTACCTACCATACACGATTTGGAAGGGCGATGATTTGGTGCTGGAAGAGACGTGGGAATTAAGGGCAAATTCGGCCCAGAGCAAGGGAGCGGCCCAATTATTTTGCTGGGAGTTGACATAGGAGTGGAAGAATTGTTTGAGTGAGGTTTGTCCTCTCCACTTCACCATTTGCCTGGGGGTGATAGGCGGTGGTGAAGTCAAGGGTGATCCCAAATTTTCTGCAAAGCGCTCTCCAAAATTTCGCTGTGAATTGAGTACCACGATCGGACACTGTGTTTGGGGAGGCAATGGAGTTAAAAGATAAATTGAACAAAGAGCTGTGCAAGCTGGGGGGCTGAAGGAAGTCCTGGGAGTGGGACAAAATGTTCCATTTTAGAAAAGCGGTTGACCACCACCCAGATTGTGGTCTTGCCCTCGGACGGAGGCAGGTCCATGATAAAATCCATGGATATATACGTCCAGGGCTCCTGGGGTGCTGGCAGAGTTTGTAGAAGTCCCCAAGGGTGACCGGGTAAAGGTTTCTGTTGGGTGCACACTGGACAGGCATTCACGTATGCATGGACGACACTCCTCAAGGTGGGCCACCAATAGAACCACTGGATGGAATTCAGGGTTCACCTCTGTCCTGGGAGACCGGCTGTATGGGAATCATGCGCCCACCAGAGTACTTTCTCCTGGAGTCGGCGAGGTACCATGCTTTTCCCCAAGGGTACAGAGATGGTGGTTGTGAGCTGCACCTCAGCAGGGTCGATGATATGGCATGGTGGTTCTGGAGTGTCATCAGGAATGAAGGAGCGGGATAAGGCATCAGCTTTGACATTTTTGGTTGCGGGGTGGTATCGGAGCACAAAGTTGAATCATGAGAAGAAAAGGGCCCATTGGGCTTCTCGTGGGTTTAAACAGGGCGTGGTGCAAATACTGCAGATTTTTATGATCAGAGTATACAGTGATGCAATGCTGTGCCCCCTTCCAGCCAGGGGCGCCTTTCATCAAAGACGAATTTGATAGCCAGCAATTCCTTGTCTCCGATCCCGTAGTTTTTCTCATCTGGTAAGAATCGTCTGGACAGGAAAGAACAGGGATGGAGCGTGCCAGTGGAGGAGTGCTGGCATAGGATTGCTCCCATCCCTTTGTATGAGGCGTCTACCTCTATGATGAAGGGTTTCTGGGGATCAGGATGCCAAAGACAGGGCCTGTTGAGGAAGGCTGTTTTCAAGGACTGAAAGGCCGTCAGAGCTTCCGGAGTCCATCGTTTGGGATTGGCTCCCTTCCGAGTCAGGGCCGTAAGAGGTGTGGCTAGGGTGGCGTAATTTTGGATGAAACTCCAATAGTAGTTGGTGAAACCAAGAAATCTCTGTAGGGGCTTGAGGCCAATCGGTTGTGGCCAATGTGGAATACTAGCGAGTTTCTCTGGATCCATGGAAAAACCCTGTTTATAGACAATGTAACCCAAAAAAAACAGGCTTTCTTGTTCGAAGATGTATTTTTCTAGCTTTGCAAAGAGTTGATGGTCTCTACGGTGTTGGAACACCCGAGCGACATCACAGCGATAGGTGGTGAGGTCTCGGGAAAAGATTAAGATGTCATAGAGGTAGACGACAACGTACTCATAGAGCATATCTGTTATTATTTGTAAGGGTTTTGGGTGGATCCCTGGACCTGTGGCAGGTGACCACGCCCACGGGGGGAAGTCCCATGAGGGGCCACAGGTCAGGCTCAGCGTAGGAGACACACACACACTAGTTCTTTTATTATACAGGATTGGTGAACCACCAGAGGTGGCACTAGTGAGCTGGAAAGTAGCCCGGTTGGGCTTGTAGTCCCTCAGGCTCTGGAACAGTGATCCCACAATGGCTGTGCTATAATGGAGAGAACTGATATTGTGAGTAGTAGCAGGATATGCAGAGTTCAGGAATAGAGCCTCGTTGATAATGTATTCACGCAGCGGTCTCTCAGTGTGGAGCACAGGAGCTGGAGTAAAGGCAGGCCCTCGAGGAATGAGTACCTGGTTCCAGGGAATAGCTCTGAAAGACAGAGATGGTGACTCACAGATGTTATAGTCAACGGTGTCTTCCTGGCAGAAGTGGAGTCCAAGAAGCGAGTCCAAGAACATGGGCCCTCGAGGAGCGAGTACCAGTTCCAGACTGCGACCTGAAAGATAAGAAAGAGAGAGAGGCCCCTGAGAAGCGGGTACCCCAAATAGAGTAGGTCCAAAGGAGGCAGAGTTGCAAGGTATGGAGAGCAAATCCCATCCATTAGGAAACCTTTGCTAACTCGATTAGCTAGCAATCGCGTAGGCCTTTTGTATCCTGGATGCATGACGTCATCACAAGGGGACGCCCCTGAGGTTTGCACCACTGAAGGTACTTGAAGCAGGGCCGTGCGGCACACACGCCCTAAGGCAGCTGAACAGCATGGCAGGAGGCAGCGCCCAAGCCGGTCTGGGGACACCGGAGAGGACGGCAGGCAGACGCCACAGCAGCCAAACATCTGTCAACCGCAGGAGGAGTCGCCAGAGAGGTAAGGAGGGCGGAGTGGAGACGTCGGGCAGCGACAGTCATAACAATATCTCGAAATACCTCATTCATAATATTTTGAAATACCGTGGGCACATTGCAGAGGCCGAAGGGCATAACAAGGTTTTCGTAGTGCCTGTCTTGGGTGTTGAAGGCGGTTTTCCATTCGTCGCCACTTCGGATGTGTATCAGGTTATATGCTCCTCAAAGGTCTAGCTTAGAGAAGATGCGGGCCCCTTGTAACCGATTGAAGAGTTTGGAGATAAGGGGCAAGGGGTATCAGTCCTTTCGGGGTTTGGTGTTTAGCCCGTGGTAGTCAATGCATGAGCGGAGCCCTCCATCTTTCTTCGCCACAAAGAAGAATCCCGCATCTGCGGGAGAGTCGGAAGGACAGGTGAAGCCTTTGTCCAGGTTGTCCCGGACATAGTCCGACATGGCTTTAGTTTCTGCTCGGGACAAGGGGTAGACCCAGCCCCAGGATGGTTCGGTGCTGGGGAGTAGATTTATCACACAGTCATACTGACGGTGGGGCGGAAGGGTATCCGTACCTTCCTTGGAGAAGGAGGCTTATTGAGCCAGAAGCCCTGGAGGAAAGAGAGTGGTCAACAGGCAAGACTGATGGAGTTTTGGCTTGAGACAAGTCTTGTGACAGGAGATCCTCCATTTGGAGAGCTGTAGGATTGTCCAGTCAAACTGGGGAGACTGCATTTGGAGCCAGGGGAGGCCCATGACGATAGGATGGATCGTCTTTTCTATGATGTGAAACGTCAGGATCTCCTCATGTGGGGCACCTGTCCTTAGTTTGACTGGGGTGGTGACATGGGAGACGCGTCCCGGCAAAGGTTCTCCTTGGATGGACGACAAGATGAGCAGAACTGGAGCGGAGAAGGTGGAATCCGGAGATGTGTGACCAGCTGCCGCATAATGAAATTTCCCCCGGCTCCTGAGTCCACTAGGGCCAGCATATGGAAGTCTTGATCTGCTACCTGGATGGTTACAGGAAGCGTAAGAGAGGGAGCGGGATGTGTCAGGCCCAGGAGGAGTCCCTCTCTACCGCCTAGGGATGGGAGTTTTCTGGCCGTTATCTGGTCTGTTATCTGGTCTGTTATCTGGCTGTTATCTGGTCTGCTCTTGGAGATGATGGTCGATGCGGCTGGTCAATTCGATGAGAGCATCGAGGGACATTGGGAGTTCTCGAGCCACCAATTCGTCCTTTATGCAGCCTTTAAGGCCCTCCAAAAAGATGAAGTGTAGGCAATCCTCACTCCAGTGGAGCTCTGTGGCCAAGGTCCGGAACTCAATCATGTAGTCGCCCAGGGGCCGGGAACCTTGGCATAGATGTAGGAGCGAGGAGCTAGATGTGACCTGTCGCCTGGAGTCTTCGAAGACATTGCGGAACCATGCTAGGAAGCCGGATAGGTCCCGGAGTATTGGATCTGCCCACTCCCAGAGTGGAGAGGCCCATGCCAGGGCCTTGCCATCTAGAAAGGAAAGGATGTGGGTGGTCTTAGTAAGATCGTCGAGGAAGAGGGTCGACTGCAGCATAAAGTGCATGCTGCACTGGTTCAGGAATCCTCGACAGGACGCCCGGTTCTCTGAGAAGCATGGTGGAACCAGAAGGGGAAGGACCGGCTGATTTGCGGGCATGGCTACCACGAGCCCGGTGCAGTGGAAGTCAAAGAGGCTGCTGGAATTGAAGAATCCAAGTGAGAGTTCAGCCATTCCACCGCAGATGCCAGAGCCTCCAATGCCCATTGTTGCTCAAGAATTTTCTGGTCAAGACCGGGGATTGCCTGTAAGGCAGAGGCCTCTGCCGGGTCCATGGACTTGGAAATCTGTTGTTGTGATGGGCGAGGATGTGGACCCTTTACCCGAGGAGGAGTTGGCGCTACCTGAGAGGGCGAACCCCTGTAGGTCCCTACCGTCAGGAGGTGGGGCCAAACTGATGCAGGGGCAGGCTGGAGCTTTACCAATGCCAGCCCTGTTCCCGTGGGTTGAGCCTTTGGGTGCATAGGGCTGGCTGGTCTTAGGTGGGCTCCTGCGTAGACGGTAGATTCACAGCTGGAAAAGTCATCTGAAGTCAGTCCAGGATCAGAAGCCAGCGAGTCGCCGATAGCCAGTCCAAGGTCAGAAGCCAGAGAGTCATCAATAGCCAGTCCGAGGTCAAAGCCAGAAAAATCACCGTAAGTCAGTCTGAGGTCAGAAGCCAGAGAGTCGCCGATAACCAGTCCAAGGTCGAAGCCAGAAGATCCGTCCATTGGGACCAAGGATGGGAACTAGAGCAGGAACAGGACTCGGAAGGCAGGAACAGGACTCGAGACACTCACTCAACTCAGAAGACTCCACGAGTGAAGCCAAGTCGTCTGTCCTGGGTCACTGCAGGGAATTTAAAGGAAGGAGACCCGATGTGAACAGGAAGGGCCGGCGACGTCTCCCTATCATGGGCCCTTTAAATTCATGTGGAGGATGCATGTGCACGCCTAGGGAGCAGATTCAAGATGGCCGACGTCTCGGCTCGGGAGTAGGACGCTGTGGCCCTGGCGGCGCGGGAGGAGCGCGGGCCCTGCCAAGGCTCGGGACCAGCGAAGGAGCAACGGAGAGTGGTGCCGGTAGGCATAACAATAAAGCTCCAGAAGGTAGCATTTTCTATTGAATGAAAAGCAAAGGACAAGAGGTGATATGAAGCTGAACGGAGGGAAGCGGAGCTCAAAAAGAATTTGACTGAGAGAATGATAATCTCCAGAACAGACTTCCAGCAGTCATTTTCCTTGCCAGCCGGGAGGCAACTAAAACTTGCTACCTGTGAAAGCTGAGTTGATTTCTAAAAGGTTGATATTCAGCACCATTTTGCCAGGTAAGTAGGGCCTTATCTGGCAAAGTGGTGATATCTGAATGTCCAGCACCGTACAATACAGCTGAATAAACCCTTATCTGGCTAAGTGGTGATATCTGAATGTCCAGCACAGCACAATACAGCTAAATAAACCCTTATCTGGCTAAGTGCTGATACCACAAGAGGGGCAAAATATCGAAATGGAATTTCCAATGATATTTCACCACCACCCCCCACCCAAGAAAATATTGCAACAGATTCCCCATGATATTTTTTCATGCTGAAATACTCTGCAAGAAAAAATGTCAGGGGGAAAGGGAAAAATGCATGATGGCAGCCCCAATCGCACATGGTTGCCATCTTCTAAAAGGGCCAGCATCAGCTTTAAACCCCTATCAACGTGCCAAAATCCCCTCCAGGGGTCTATGCAGACCCCTACCTGTGGAGGTGGCCCCACAATAAAAAAAAAAAAAAGAAAAGAAAAATGTTTAATACTGCACCACAGTACCCTGTTGCCTTTCCAAAACTCCACACCTTTCAAAAATTATCCCCCTCCCACTCCCTTCAAAAAGCTTCCTCTACCCACACTTCTCAGGCACCTCCAGGCTCCCCCAATACTTTATCACAAGACCCTGGTGTCTAGTGCCCTCCCCACCCAAGACCACCCCTGATCATCCCCATACCATTAGATGAATCTAGTGGGGCTCAGGGTGCCCCCTAACTCTAGGCCAGTCGACACCATCTTTCAAAATGGCATGACCTGCCTTTGCCCCATCACGTGATAGAAGCAAAAGCTGATTGGCACCATTTTGAAAGACAGCGTCAACTGGCCTAAAGCTAGGGGTCACTCCATGCTCCACTAGGCACCAAGGATTTCATCTAAAGCTTTGGGGCAGGAGAGTGGGCTAGGGAAGAGAGAGGCCACTATACACCAAGAACTTAATCAAAGGAAGGTAGGGTCCAGAGGATGAGGGGGACACTAGATACCAGAGACGTGTGAAAAAGTATGGGGGACAGGAATCCCTTGTAGGTTTAATTTTAATTTTAATAGAATTTTATTGGATATCAATTTGATTTTTACTTTATTTTACTTGTATATTTATTTATTATTTAATCCTTCATTTAATTTTGTACTGTCTGATTGAACTTTATTTCATATTTTATATTTTTTATTATTGTTATCTTATCGTATTTCTATTAATTATGTAAACCTTTGTGGTGGTACCCTCAAACAATGATACATAAAAATCTATAAATTAAAAAATGAATTAAATAAATAGGTTTAGAATCTAGAGTAATACTTTTTTGAAAGGGGAGGTATTTTGGGAAGGGGTGAGATATTGTTGTATGGCATTAAAAGTTTTTCTTTTTCTACTCCAGGGCCACCTCTGACAATGGAAGGTGGGGGAATTTTTACACATTGGGGGGCATTATGGACTGCATGACCCTTTAATTTTAGCACCAGAGCATTGGGAAATGCGTTAATATCTCAATGCTCCTGCGAAAAATTAACTACAACTCCTGAGCTGTAGCTAATTTTTTGGCAAATAATGCAGCTATGCAAGCCACATTATTTTATTAGCAGAGGATTACCTATGCATTAGCATCTTTGCCTGCATTATAAATTATATGCATATAAAGTAGTTAATGTCAATAAAGGCAGAGTTTTTAACAAAAGATCGTGTAAAATCGTGAATATCACAAGATATCACAGCACTTAATATCCTGGATAGTTAGCCATATAATTTTATCCGGCTAACTTATTCATCCAGATAGTGGCTGAATATCAGGCTCTAACATTTGTTTTTGCTTTAATATAGCCTCTAAGTCTAGTTCTCAACCCAGGCCAAAAGGCCACCTGGCAAGACTGATTTTCAAGATATCCACCATAAATATGCATGAGATACATTTGAATATAATAGAGGCAGTACATACCAATATATCTCATGATTATTATTCATGGTGGATATCCTGTAAACCCAACTGTCCAGGTAATCCCTGGGTTGAAAACCACTGTTTCAAATTATACACTGCTCTGTTTTGCTTTTCAGTATCATTCCCTTTTGCAGATTTCTCAAGCAAACTCTAAATTGTGTTCAGTAAAGGCAAAGAAAGAGTGGATTGTGTGACCCAGTGTTAAAGGTTTCTTATAAGGCAGGATGTAGGCTGCAAAGAAGCTGTTATGTAGCAGATAGATAAAAGGCCGTTTGGAGTTAATTATGTCCATGTAACTTCCTTTGCCAATTGGGTGGAAACTGAAGCTTACTAACGGTAAAAGCTGAGAGATCCATATTCAAAGGCATTTAACTGGCTAACTAAAAAGTTATCTGGCTAAATGAATACTTGGGCATTTATCCAGCTAAATTCTAGCTGACTAATAAGGTAGCCTGCTAGAATTTAGCCAACTAAGGCCTGGATTTTCTAAGATTGCAGACCTTAGAGAATCCGACGGTAACGGGGGGGGGGGGGGGGGCGGGCCCGCGAAAGCCAGCAGCGATCGCCGCCATCTTTCGCACCCAATAGCACCATCGTAACAGGTGGTGCTATTGGGCGTGCTACTGGCAGCGAATAGGGTTCTTATCTTTTCGCCGCCAGCGAAGTTTCCACCGCATCCGCCCCGACAACGCCCCAACTCCTCCTCTTCTGGAGCCGACTCCGCCCCGATCTAGCTATCGCACTCGAAAATGGATTTTCGCAGGCCCACCCCCCCTTCGCCCCCCTGCCCCCCATTACTGCCACGATTCACCATTCTGTGCGAGAATGTAAAATCCCGGCCTAAGATTAATCATGTTGCTATAAATATAGCGAAAATAGCATCCGTTATAAAAAAGGGGCATGGTTAGGTTAATTTTCTTGATACCGCATCGCGTAGGTATTTACCACAATGCACGATACCATTATCACACTGCATGCTATTTTCACATTGCACACTGAGTAATCTGCCACAGCCACGTTACCAGCCAAAAAGGTTTCTCCTACGGTTTGAGAGAGAGAGAGAGAGAGAGAGAGAGAGAGACTCTGTAGAGGCTCACAAAAAAGTTAACTTTATACCACTGTAAGAGGGGAAACTAGTAACTTGGGGTGAAGTTTGTGAGGTGGGGAAGGTTTTGTGGGGCAGTTTTGCATGCACGGTCATATGTATGAACAGCACATTTTATTCATTTATTTATTTGTTTTCAGTGTTTTATATACCGTCATTCCATGTAAGAATCACTAGTTCATAACAGTGTACATGGTTGACACTCATAAATAAATGATGAAATACAATGGAAGCCATACATATATATAGGAAGTAACCTTGGTAAGCATTTAGAGGCAAGGAGAGATACAATAATAATACATAATTGGGTTATAGGGGGACTAAGATAAGGGGAGGATTGCTCGGAGCATATTTGGATATCTGGCTCATGGTGGCCTGGAGAATTCTGTTATACCATAGGCGTTTTTGAAAAGCCAATTTTTCAATTTGCTCTTAAATTTTGTATTGTCTGTTATAGTTCGCAGGTCCTCTAGCATGGACTTCCATAGTTTTGGACCAGCAACTGATATCGTTCTCTCTCTTGTTTGCGTTAGATGAGAATTTCTTATGCTCTGATTTGGAGTGATGAAAGGTGAAAGAAAAGTACCATAATTCTCTCTACCTAGCTTGATTGCACGACCTAGCTTCTTTCAATTTTCATCACTCTAAATCAGATTAAATCTTCACTGATGGTAACTGTGCTGTTCGTACGTATGACTGTGCATGTAAAACTGCCCCCCCAAAACCCATCCCACCCCACAAACCTCACTCTGAGTTCATAATGTCCCGCTTACAGTGGTATAAAAGTTCAAATATAAGTGAGTCTCCACAGAGGTGCTCTCTTTCTCCCTCTTTCTCCCAAACCAACATTTGCAATCAATACCGTAGTTAAATCCCGTGATAGCTTGAGTTACTTTATCGCATGCCACATTAACCAACTGTCATTTTCATTAACTCTGCCCAAACTCCTACCACTCGAATACTAATTTTATATTTGCATATGCATTTCACGATGCAGTATTTATCGCGTGCATTATGCGTTATCACGTGCGTTAGGGCCCTAATGCACACGATAACACCCTAATGCATTTTGAGAAATGACCCTGTTATGACCGTCGGCCGCAGGTGGCTGCGGCCAACTCAACTCACATCATGTGTTGCCCTGCTGTCCTCTCAGGGTGAACTTGCGGCTGTGGCTAGCCACTACCGCCGCATACCTCCTGGCTCTCAAGACTACTCGTGGTGGCTGGGACGTCACCGACCTCCATGCCCTGTATGTTAGGGGTATTCCGGGGTGGGAGGAGTTGAGTTAGCTGGCTAGCTCCAATATTCAGAGATAGCCAATAACTTAGCTGGTTAAGTCTGGTTGAGACAAAGACCTGTCTTAAAGATAACTGGCTATAGTTAGCTAGCTAACTTTAAGATAGCCAACTAGATTTAATAGCGCAGCTGCACTATTGAATAAACCTCCAATGTGAGCAGATTAGTTTATCCTGCTGTTTACAGTCAGGACTATGTCTGAATATGACCTCTGAAATGATTTCTATGACCTATTTTTGCTTTAACATATCTGAATTTCCACTTTCCACTTTCCATGCCCCTCACCCACCCACCCTATGTCCTGATTTTCTTACATAGGTGGTTTTGTGAGGCATATGCATGATTTTTGCAATTTTACCCAATCAGATTGTGGTCTCTATCCTCAAATAAACTCCATCTATAAACTCACTTTTGAGACTTTAAATCTTATCCCTACTTCTCCCTAAACATGTATGCGGTTTATCTGTCTCTCTCAACTAGATTTGTAAATTCCATAGAGCACTAAGAGCAGGAGCTATCTGTTATGAGTATCTGTACAACATGTGCAAATCTTATAGTATTATTAAAAATGAAAGTAGTTACAGAACCCAAAACAGTGGCAGAATTCATGGAATAGACACAGACTATAATGGCAGGGGGAGGAGAACAAAGTTTGAGCAAGACCTGTGTTAGTACAGTAGGCAGGCACAAATGGACAGATTGGTTGAAGTATTTTTCCTACAACATCTATGTTTCTGTATTTCTATTTACTTCTTGCTTTTTTTTATCCCCTTTGAATTTGGTTGAACTAACTTATATCCTTATCCTGCCTGCCTTGAAAAATAATCACGTAGGATTGTTTACAGAATATATATTTTCTTATTGACCTGTGACATATGATCTGTATCTGCATAGCAGCCTAAAGAATATTGCTGATCTTTGATACTTGGGGAGAGATGGAAAACCTCACATCAGTTTACAGAAGGAAGTTGTTCATCAACTTCTTGTGACACAGTGATGACTTTAATGAAGATACCAGAAACCAGCTGAAAAATAATTTTTTCATAAATAAGAATAGCATCTCCACAAAAAAATGTTTCCTGCTCACTCTGGGAAATATTGCCAAGGAGATATTTAGCTGTGCTTTTTTCCCTAACTCCTTCAATTGTGTTCCTTTGTGTTGTTCAATTAAAAATCATTACCTATAAAGTTAAACAAAGCAAAACCATTTGTTATTTTGAAATCTCTTATAAAAGCAACATTTTTCAGTAACTTTTATTTTAATATAACAGTTTGAATTGTCCTGTATGAAGGCAAAGAACAGAAATATGCTATTAAAAGTATTCACAGTTTGCCTGCTGCAAGAGGCTGCTGTGAAATTGTCCCTAGTGGGCATTATAAGAAAACAAGGCCCTACCCTGATATATAAATGATGGAAGGCATTATAATTGGGTCCACAAATAAGAGGATATTACATACTACCATTGCCGCAGAATCAAATCTAAATTAATTATAAAACCCCAAAAGCCAATTTGAACATGACGTACATATCAAACACTGAAGTGTCTAATATATTAAGACATCCCAGTCTTACCATCGGTTTATAATCAGTATGGCAGTTACCATGATAGGACTGATTTTAAAATTCGATACTGGATTCTCATAGGTAATGAAATTTCAAAATCGTTCTTTTAAAGTCTTTAAAATTAATTATCAAGAGGTTGCTTGGGAAAGTAGATTTGTGCGCCTGCCTTTCAACTACAGACAAGACACCCTTAACATGATTTATCATGCGTGGAAATCTCTGATCAAGAAATGAAGAAGAACGAAGGAGTAATGGGGGCAGTTTACAAGAAGCTGTTTAAAAGAAGCACCTAAGAGCTGCAAACAGTACTGTCTGCCCGCTTCAAGTCCACTACATTCGTAAGTACTTAGATAAAACTTGTTTAGTTACAAAGACAACCTCCTACTCACGTCTGATAATTCATAGCTCGGCTTACATACAGATTTTTGTCTTATTTGATTTTAGAATCGATTTAAAAAACTAACATGAATGTAACAGTGCCTTGAGTGGTTCAAAACACCTGCAGTTGTCATCATGTCTTCATAAGAACAATTCATTTAATAAAAAAAGTTTACTGTATACATAAAGGTTATCAAATTATAATTTGCCAGGAAGCTTAGTGCCTAATTTCCTTTTTTTTTTCATATGGTTTTAACTTCACAAGAGTTTTTTAAATACAATTTTCAATTAGGAAATATAACATTTATGGGAGGATACTTCTACTATCATAGTTTATATAATGAATGGCTCTGTATCATTTTGAAGCAGGGAGATCCTGGATTCTCTGCAGGGAGAACTTTTCCATCAACTGATAATGGAACTCACATGGGGAGGGGCGATACTGAACCTGCTGCTTACCAATGGGTAGGGGTGTGCAATCGTTTGCAACGTATTGGCAATCCGCAACGTATAGGACCATATTCATTGTATTCGTGGGGAAGCGAAACGTATCGCAATTCCCACGGATACAACAAATCCATTACCAACCAATGGCACCGGTAGCCCCTATGACATAGTAAGGGCAAAGGCTATCGGCGCCATTTTGATTACTGGCAGCCGACGGCCCGAGTGCAGGAGATGGCTCCCGGACCCCCGCTGGACAACCAGGGAGTTTTGGCAAGTCTTGGGGGGGTCAGGAGGGTGGGGGGTTGTAGTTAATTAAATTTTAGCCGGGAAGAATAAGAATGGAATGCATGAACGGATCGGGGGCCCCCCCTTGCCAAATGCAACGTATCTGCCCCCGACGAATACGAATACCGAATGTAACGTGTGCGGACCCTCTGCACATCCCTACCAATGGGGACAGTGTTTCTGATGTTGTAGTGGATGATCATATGGGATCCAATGATCACGGGAAGGTGTGATTCAGTATTGGAATGCAAGCAGTGAAGGTTCATTCTAATGAGATGGTCTTAGACTTCAGGACAACTAACTTTGTTAAAATGGGGGGGGGGGGGATGTACCTCAACGAGTCTTTAGCTGGATGGGGAAATCTAGGGGAACTAGAGCAAAACTTAAAGCAGATATTATAAAAAGCAACTAATTTTCACCTAGATTTATCATTTTGCTATAAAATTGTGAGAAATAGTGCCTGCGATAATAAAAGGGGTGTGTTTAGGGTAATTTTCCAGATACTGCATCACATAGCTATTTTACCGCAACACACATTGTCCAGACAGGCTTTTTTTCGCATTTTGGGCTGCTGCTGCCAAGAGAAAGCGAGAGAGAGAGATTCTTTATGGCTCTTATATACATAAACTCTTTACACCACTTTCTTGGGGCAACTAGTAACTTGGGGTGAGGTTTTGAGAGCAGCTAGGTAGAGAGTGCATCAAGCTAGGTCAAGAGTACATTGTACAGATCTCATCTTTGTGTACCTTTCATCACTCCAAATCACATAAAATCTTCACTGATGTCTACTGTGCTGTTCGTACCTTTGATTGTGCTTGTAAAACTGTCCCCCAAAACTTAGGCCATCACCAAAACCTCACCCTGAGTTCAGAATGTCCCCCTCTTACAGTGGTATAAAAAGTTGCCTTATATGTGTGCCTCCCCAGAGGCTCGCTCTCTCTCTCCCCTTTCCTCCCCTCCCTTCCCCCTCTCTCCTAACCCTGCCCGAAACGGGATTTGCGATATTTATCACAAATCCCGTTTGGGCATAACACACTGTACAATGCTAGGAAAAAAAGGTGTAGTTATTTCTGGTGTTAAAACCCGTGATAGTGTGGGTTACGCTATCGCATGCAATGTTAAGTGCCCCTCATTTTCATAAACTCCACTCAAACTCTCCCATTTGACTACATTTTTAAAATTTGCATATGCATCTCACAATGTATTATTTATCACACTCATTATCACGGGCATTAGGGCCCTAATGCTCATGATAAGCCCTAACGTGATTTGAAATATGGCTCTTTGTTAGAAAAGTAAATAAGGATAAGAGGAAAAAGAGGCTGTTATGGATTTCTAAAGTGTAGTGGAAAAATGGACTGATTCTCTGAGCTAGTAAAAGTTAGTTTTTCTTTACCAATGTTAGAATTGAGAGTTTGTAAGGTCACTTACTTGATCTGAGGTGAATGTAGTGCTTATTGAGCAATTAATACTTGCTTGATTACCACCCTCCTACCCACCCCAGTCTTGTTTTTTGATATATAGATTATCATCCCACTAGTAGGAAAGTCTTCCAAATAAGTCAATTAGTCACTTAAAACAACATTCAATTAAATTTGTGCCGATATTTTGTGCTTCTATGCTGGATAAATAGGAACTTATCCGGCTAAGTGGCAGCCCCTGAATATCCAACTATGTTCAGTAGCTGCCACTTAACTGCATAAGTATTTATCAGGCTAAGTGGATAGCCAGATACCTTGGGGGCAGACAATGGGCAGATTGATGCGGGTCAACTTATCTGGTTATCTTAACTGGACTAGCGCCTAAATTCAGCCTTATCTGGTTAAGTTAACCAAATAAATTAGACCTGCTCAATAGCAGTTATAAAGTTATACAGATATAATGTATCCTGCTAATTAGAACGGATCCAATTATATTGAGCAGCATAGCCATACCACTGAATATCCCTTAAGTTAGTGGGCTAAATTATATCTGGATAACTCTGAATATTGGGCCATTTGATTTTAGTGATTAAAGTCTTATTGTTGGTCATTCACTAGTGTTAATCACTTAGTTATCAAAATTTAAAACCTATGAGGATAACTTTCAAACCCCACACAGCGTATTATAAAATATGTATATCTCTACCCCACAACATAGACACATATGTATGCTTACTAGGAATGTGCATTCGTTTGCAATGAAATAGGAAGTAAAGATGATATTTCCTATTTTGTTGCATTTCAGGGGCCTGACGAGATAAAAAGAAAACCCACGAAATTTCGTGTGGTTTTCCTATCGTTTTTTTTTGGGGGGGGGGGGGGGAGAAAGGGCACACTTTAAAAAAAAACCCAAACCCAACCCAACCCTTCAAATTAAATTATTTACAACCCCCCCCCTCCCGACCCCCCCCCCCCAAGACTTATCAAATGTCCCTGGTGGTCCAGTGGGGATAGGTAGGAGAAGTACACACATTCAATGCATTGCTTGTATTTATATGTAAGTATTAGAGATGTGATTCAGCCGAACCTTTTGGTTCAGCCTTCATTATCGGCCTGCCCCAGGGAAATTTTGTTTTCCCGTGGTTTGGGCTGATTTTTTTTCGGCCGCTCCAAAACTAATTTTCCTGAAATTTCAGGAAAACCCATTTTGCACATCCCTATAATCTGCCCGCCCTCCCGACCCCCCGAAGACTTACCAAAAGTCCGTGGTGGTCCAGCAGGGGTCTGGGAGCGATCTCCCTATCTCGGGCCGTCGGCTGCCACTAATCAAAATGGTGCCGGTGGCCCTTTGTCCTCACCATGTGACAGTGGCTGACCAATGTCACCAGTAACCCCTGTCACATGGTAAGGGCAAAGGGCCACCGGCGCCATTTTGATTAGTGGCAGCCGACGGCCCGAGATAGGGAGATCACTCCCAGACCCCTGCTGGACCACCACGGACTTTTGGTAAGTCTTCGGGGGGTCGGGAGGGCGGGCAGATTATAGGGATGTGCAAAATGGGTTTTCCTGAAATTTCAGGAAAATTAGTTTTGGAGCGGCCGAAAAAAAATCAGCCCAAACCACGGGAAAACAAAATTTCCCTGGGGCAGGCCGATAATGAAGGCTGAACCAAAAGGTTCGGCTGAATCACATCTCTAATACTTACATATAAATACAAGCAATGCATTGAATGTGTGTACTTCTCCTACCTATTTTAGAAGTATATGCACAAAAATAAAGTAGGACTTAAATAAACCCAATTTACATGCATGTCAGTATATTTTAAAAATTAGGCACATGATTGAAATTACCAATTTACCAATAAGTCCACCAGTTTTCACAGTTCTTCTCCAGGTAATTGAGATCCTCCTGGTTCTTCAGCCTGATCTGCCCCCTCTTCACCCAAACATCTTACTCAGCCAATAATACACAATAAACGTCTGATATCAACTGTGTAAGATAATGAGCAGGTGTAAAATTACGTGAGTAACTTACCAAATGTATGCATGTGTCTTAAAGTAGCAACTTATGCATACAACTGCTGGGTCTACCCAGGAACACCCCTAGACCACCCCTTTTTTCCATGCATATATGTGCATGCAAAATGTAAATTATGCACATATTTTTTACTTTTATAACATAGTGATTATGCAAATACAGGCTGCTTACATGCATATATGCTAATTTTAATGAGCAAAGCTCTGAAAATTCACCCCATAGATTAAAAAAAAAAAACATCTAATAAATACATTTATAAACCCTAATGAAATTTAACAACCCTTAAATTGAGACATACTTACTCCTTAATCAGGCAATGAGACTATATTTTATTTTTATTTATTTATATTCTGCTTTTTTGGTATTTCAGAGTGGATTACATTCAGGTAGTGGAAGTATTTCACTAACCCCAGAAGGGTTACAATATAAGAGCCTGATTTATTAAGACTTTTCTCCCATTCTGTGTCCATGGGAAAAATACTTAGGGGTTGATTTTAAAAGGAACGTGAATGCGTCCATGTGCACGTGGTTCTGGGTGTGCGCACATGGACACACCGATTTTATAACATGAACACGCCAACATGTTATTAAAATGTGCAGCGATGCAATCAGGCCTCCCCTAGAGGGAATTTCCCTATCCTCCTGCCTAACCTTCCTTCCCTTTCCCCTCTCTTCCCCACCTTCCAAACCTAACCTAACTTTCCCAACATTTTTTATTTTATTACTTACTGCTTCTCTGGAGCAGCTGTAATCTCCTTGCGCCAGCCAGCTGCCAGCACACGCTTCGCCGGAACAGCGGTTAATGGCCTCTGTCTCAGCCGGCCTCCGCCCCGCCCTGCCCTGCCTGGACCCTGGCCCCAAGCCAGCCCCTTTGGAGAGGCCTGGCACTTGTGCGCGTACCGGGGTTTACACACGTGGCTGGGCCCGTTATAAGATGCGTGCTGCAGGCACAAGGCCCAACCACGCGCATTATCCCTGGTTTTTACACACATAGGGCTAGAATTTTTAAAAAATACACATGAGGAATGGCACTGTGCCAGGCCACCCCACTTCGCTCCCGGACCGCCCCATTTTGAGGCCCCGGCACTTACATGTGTCCCCGGGTTTACGTGTGCTGGGGTTTTAAAATCCGGCCTTTAGGCCTTTGAAAATTTGACTGTTAGTAATTAAGGCCCTAACTTTGTACCTGAGACAATGGATGGAAAAGGGGGATATGACAGAGGTCTTTAAAATCATGAGAGGTCTAGAACGAGTTAATTGTCAGTTGGTTATTTACTCTTTCTGATAATAGAAGGACTGGGGGGTACTCCATGAAGATGGCAAGTAGCACATTTAAAACTCTTTCACTCAATGTATAATTAAGCTCTGGAATTTACTGCCAGAGGATGTGGTTAGTGTAGTTAGTGTAGCTGGGTTTTAAAATGGTTTGGATAAGTTCTTGGAGGAGAAGTCCATTAACTGTTATTAATCAAGTTGACTTAGGGAATAGCCACTGCTATTAATGGCATCAGTAGCATGGGATCTCCTTGGTGTTTGGGTACGTGCCAGGTACTTGTGGCCTGGCTTGGCCTCTGAAACAGGATGCTGGGCTTGATTGACCCTTGGTCTGACCCAGTATGGCAATTTATTATGTTCTTATGTTCTTAACCAAGAGCACAAGGAGCAGCAGTAGGATTTGAATCTCAGCGTCCTTAGTTCATAGCCTACTGCACTAAACATTAGGCTACTGTTCCACTCCACTTTGTCAACTCAGCAAGTTAAAATGTAGAAGGAAGCCCAGCCGTGAAAAGGGGGCTGTCTAGTCTTTTGCACTGAGTGCCACATGCATGATGGTGGTGAGGTTTTGTTTGCGTGCACCTGGTGGAAAAAGCTCCTGTCTCTCAGAGAAGCCAGAGTGGCAGACCTAGAGGAGCTGAGGAAGACAGAGCACTGACTTAAAAAGGAGACAGAGCAACTTTTAAACTAGAAGATGGGGAAAGATGTCAGTTGCTCAGTAAAGCTTCATTCGGAGGGAGGTATCTTTGAAGGATACTAGCAAACCAAATACTGTACACCAGAATGTCGCAATAGAGAGGTGTTGTAAAAGGAGGAAAAAAACCCCCAGATGTATTTAAATACAGAGCACAGAAACAAAAATGACTCCAAAATGTCTGTATCATCTGATAAGCAGGTTCAGAGTGCATATAAACATTTCAATATAAATAAAACTACTTTAAAATGCTTGAATGCAAATACCAGAAAAAGTCTGAAAAATAAGACTGGAGAATCTGAAAAATAAGACTGGAGACAGTGGAGAGTTAGAATCTATGGTGCTAAAGGAATATAGAGACATAATAGGCATCTCGGAGACCTGATGAAAGGAAAATAAACATTTACTGATACAGCTTTGTTGAATAACACAGTTAAATATGGCAAACAACACACCACAATCTCTGCTGCACTTTCTCCAATTACAGCCCCTTTCTCTTCTCTCTGTGCATTAGTCTTTATTAAGCCAGGAATCCACCTACACTTCTGGATTAGATTGTGCTTTGCTCCCTCTGGGCATGACCTCCTTGGCTGGTTGGGAAACCCCACCCGATGGCACAAAAATCTATCTTGGCACAGAATTAATGTCCCTATCCCTCAGAGCTTTGGTAAACACCAGATCAGTGTCATCCCTTTAATGTGAATCTTTTACTCACTGTTAGTAGATTAATCTTCTGGTGGGATCCCAGGTGGTAGGAAGGAACCCTTGGTAGACTGCAAGATTTGCCAATCCCCTTGATGGGAGGAAGAGGAACATCAAAAAACACTTCCTCCCAGATGTTGGAAAACAGATCTTTCCCCAACTTAGATTATCAGGAACTCCTCTGCAGAGGGTCACCACCTTTGTTTGGCAGATCCTCCCTAAACACTGGGTGTCATCAAGTCAGGGTTCCCCAGTCCCTGTCTTCAGAAAGGCCCAGCCTCCAGCAGGGCTCCTCTAAATAAATGATCAAAATCCCAAAATAGTCCCAGAGCAGCCACTCTGCACCTTGTGAGGAGAGTCCAGCAGCAGAACCCTTTGCCCTGTCCTGGAGGGGTCTCAGAAGGTTTCTGAGGCTCCAGGTAGGCCCAAATCCAACTTGAAAAAATGACACCTCTCTCTCTGACTTCCAAATAAAACTGCCTCAAGTGCCTATAAGAACATAAGAAATTGCCGTGCTGGGTCAGACCAAGGGTCCATCAAGCCCAGCATCCTGTTTTCAACAGAGGCCAAAACCAGGCCACAAGAACCTGGCAATTACCCAAACACTAAGAAGATCCCATGCTACTGATGCAATTAATAGCAGTGGCTATTCCCTAAGTAAACTTGATTAATAACCGTTAATGGACTTCTCCCCCAAGAACGTATCCAAATCTTTTTTGAACCCAGCTACACTAACTGCACTAACCACATCCTCTGGCAACAAATTCCAGAGATTTATTGTGCATTGAGTGAAAAAGAATTTTCTCCGATTAGTCTTAAATGTGCTATTGCTAACTTCATGGAATGCCTCCTAGTCCTTCTATTATTCGAAAGTGTAAATAACTGATTCACATCTATTCGTTCAAGACCTCTCATGATCTTAAAGACCTTTATCATATCCCCCCTAAGCCGTTCCTTCTCCAAGCTGAACAGCTCTAACCTCTTCAGCCTTTCCTCATAGGGGAGCTGTTCCATCCCCTTTATCATTTTGGTTGCCCTTCTCTGTACCTTCTCCATCGCAACTATATCTTTTTTGAGATGCAGTGACCAGAATTGTACACAAAATTGAAGGTGCAGTCTCACCATAAGAACATAAGAACATAAGAATATGCCATACTGTGTCAGACCAAGGGTCCATCAAGCCCAGCATCCTGTTTCCAACAGTGGCCAATCCAGACCATAAGAACCTGGCAAGTACCCAAAAACTAAGTCTATTCCATATTACCGTTGCTAGTAATAGCAGTGGCTATTTTCTAAGTCAACTTAATTAATAGCAGGAAATGGACTTCTCTTCCAAGAACTTATCCAATCCTTTTTTAAACACAGCTATACTCACTGCACTAACCACATCCTCTGGCAACAAATTCCAGAGTTTAATTGTGCGTTGAATAAAAAAGAACTTTCTCTGATTAGTTTTAAATGTGCCACATGCTAACTTAATGGAGTACACCCTAGCTTTCTATTATCCGAAAGAGTAAATAACCGATTCACATCTACCCGTTCTAGACCTCTCATGATTTTAAACACCTCTATCATATCCCCCCTCAGCCATCTCTTCTCCAAGCTGAAAAGTCCCAACTTCTTTAGTCTTTCCTCATAGGGGAGCTGTTCCATTCCCCTTATCATTTTGGTAGCCCTTCTCTGTACCTTCTCCATCGCAATTATATCTTTTTTGAGATGTGGCGACCAGAATTGTACACAGTATTCAAGGTGCGGTCTCACCATGGAGCGATACAGAGGCATTATGACATTTTCCGTTTTATTCACCATTCCCTGTCTAATAATTCCCAACATTCTATTTGCTTTTTTGACTGCCGCAGCACACTGAACCGACGATTTCAATGTGTTATCCACTATGACGCCTAGATCTCTTTCTTGGGTTGGAGTACCTAATATGGAACCCTACATTGTGTAACTATAGCATGGGTTATTTTTCCGTATATGCATCACTTTGCACTTATCCACATTAAATTTCATCTGCCATTTTGATGCCCATTTTTCCAGTCTCACAAGATCTTCCTGCAATTTATCACAATCTGCTTGTGATTTAACTACTCTGAACAATTTTGTATCATCTGCAAATTTGATGATTTCACTCGTCATATTTCTTTCCAGATCATTTATAAATATATTGAAAAGTAAGGGTCCCAATACAGATCCCTGAGGCACTCCACTGCCCACTCCCTTCCACTGAGAAAATTGTCCATTTAATCCTACTCTCTGTTTCCTGTCTTTTAGCCAATTTGCAATCCATGAAAGGATATAACCACCTATCCCATGACCTTTACTTTTCCTAGAAGCCTCTCATGAGGAACTTTGTCAAAATCCTTCTGAAAATCCATGTATACTACATCTACCAGTTCAACTTTATCCACATGTTTATTAACTCCTTCAAAAAAGTGAAGCAGATTTGTGAGGCAAGACTTGCCTTGGGTAAAGCCATGCTGACTTTGTTCCATTAAACCATGTCTTTCTATATGTTCTGTGATTTTGATGTTCAGAACACTTTCCACTATTTTTCCTGGCACTGAAGTCAGGAGCGATATAGAGGCATTATGACATTTTCCGTTTTATTAACCATTCCCTTCCTAATAATTCCTAACATTCTGTTTGCTTTTTTGACTGCTGCAGCACACGGAGCCAACGATTTTAAAGTATTATCCACTATGATGCCTAGATCTTTTTCCTGGGTGGTAGCTCCTAATATGGAACCTAATTTCATGTAACTACAGCAAGGGTTATTTTTCCCTATATGCAACACCTTGCACTTGTCCACATTAAATTTCATCTGCCATTTGGATGCCCAATCTTCCAGTCTTGCAAGGTCCTCCTGTAATGTATCACTATCCTCTTGTGATTTAACTATTCTGAATAATTTTTTTATCATCCGCAAATTTGATAACCTCACTCGTCGCATTCCTTTCCAGATCATTTATATATATTGAAAAGCACCAGTCCAAGTACAGATCCCTGAGGCACTCCACTGTTTACCCTTTTCTACTGAGAAAATTGACCATTTAATCCTACTTTCTGTTTCCTGTCTGTTAACCAGTTTGTAATCCACGAAAGGACATCGCCTCCTATCCCATGACTTTTTAGTTTTCTTAGAAGCCTCTCATGAAGGACTTTGTCAAATGCCTACTGAAAATCCAAATACATTACATCTACCACTTCACCTTTATCCACATGTCTATTAACCCCTTCAAAAAATGAAGCAGATTTGTTAGGCAAGACTTCCCTTGGGTAAATCCCTCGCTGAACGACCTCCTGCAGTCGATCTCCTGCCGGCGCCATTTTCCGTACGAAAACGATTCACGGCGGGAAATCGCTCCCTGACCCCCGCTGGACCTCCAGGAACTTTTGGCCAGCTTGTGGGGGGCCTCCTGACCCCCACGAGACTTGCCAAAAGTCCAGCGGGGGTCCGGAAGGACCTCCTGCCGTCCAATCGTGTTCGTCTATGGCCGCCGCCATTTTTCGGCACCATTTTGGAAAATGGCGCCGGCTGAAGACAACAAGATTCAGGAGCAGGAGCCCGTTCCGGACCGCTGCCGTTCCGGACCGCCGCTGGACCCGCAGGTTATTTAACTCATTTGGGGGGGGTTCGGAGGGTGGGGGATTTAATTTAAAGGGTCGGGGGTGGGTTTTAGGCGGTTTTAGTGTGCCGGCTCACGATTCTAACGATTTATAACGATAAATCGTTAGAATCTCTATTGTATTGTGTTCCATAACGGTTTAAGACGATATTAAAATTATCGGACGATAATTTTAATCGTCCTAAAACGATTCACATCCCTAGTGCAGTTAGTGTAGCTGGGTTCAAAAAAGGTTTGGATAAGTTCTTGGAGGAGAAGTCCATTAACAGCTATTAATCAAGTTTACTTAGATAATAGCCACTGCTATTAATTGCATCAGTAGCATGGGATCTTCTTAGTGTTTGGGTAATTGCCAGGTTCTTGTGGCCTGTTTTGGCCTCTGTTGGAAACAGGATGCTGGCATTGGTGGACCCTTGGTCTGACCCAGCATGACAATTTCTTATGTTCTTATGTTCTTATGTTCTAATACTATAGGGAACTATGAACTCCTAGCAGTAAAACTTGCCCTCCAGGAATGGCGTCCCTGGCTGGAAGGAGCGCAACACAACACAATAATCTAAAACACCTAAAGGAGTCCCAGTTACTTAACCCAAGACAAGCCCGCTGGGCCCTGTTCTTTGAACGCTTCGAGCTCCGCTATCGCCCTGCAGCTAAAAACCTCCATGCAGATGTGCTCTCTCGCTCCATCGAGAAGGAAGACACACCCGAGACACCTAAGCACATCATCGATCCTGCTTGCATATCAGTTGCAGTCACCACCACCACCACAATACCAGCCGGGAAGACACTGGTCCCCCGCCATCTCTGTGAACATGTGCTCCGTTGGGCTCATGACTCTAAGCTGGCCGGTCATCCCAGTCGAGCCCGGACTCTCGAGATGCTTCGAAGGCACTATTGGTGTCCTATTATGATAAAGGACTCCCGCGAATACGTGGACTCCTGTCCAGTTTGCGCGCAGCAAAATTCACCACCAACCATGCCTACCCTACCGGTTCCACTCAGTGTACCCTTGCCTGCAGCTCAGTCTACAGCACAAACCATACACAGGCTCTGGAACCAGGTAAAGCAAAGACTCTGCCAAGCAGCTGATCAGGCCATACGCTTCACAGACATTCATTGTTGAGCCGCACCGTTGTTCTGGCCTGGCCCGAAAGTCTGGCTCAATACAAAGAACATCCGACTATGATTGCCGTCTCAACGGCTAGCCCCCAGATTCATCGGCCATTTCCCATTCTTCGACACATAGGAGCAGTCACTTACCAGCTACAACTCCCAGCCTCCATGGGAATTCACAACACGTTGCATGTGTCATTACTTTATCTTTTGGTTCTGTATTGGCCTTCCCGAAGGCCTCCTCCACCTACACAGCATCCTGCAGAACTTGAAAACACCCTGCAGGTTAAGGAGGTTCTAGACGTGCGACGTCATCGAGGCCACTGGGAGTACTTCCTGTCGTGGGAGGGCTTCAGCCCAGAAGAAAACTCCTGGGAGTCCTCTCACCACATCTACGACAAGACTTTCCTACAAAACGTCCATCATGCCCATCCTGAGAAG